>NC_085141.1:419960711-420325711 GCF_024139115.2 Armigeres subalbatus
TTTATTTCACGTTATTTTGTAAAGTCATTATATTTCAATATACATGGATTTTCTTTTTTTAATTGAAGCTGGGATTTGTTCAGGAAATTTCAAAATATAGTAAACATTTAGGCCTGAAATTTTTTAGTTCTCCACTGAGTTTTCAAGTTTTTATTTTAGATTTTTTTTCTAATTTGTCAGATTGTAATTTAGTATTTTCCGGCTAATGAATTCCTAAATTTCTTAATAGATCTGCTGGCCGATGAAACAAAAGTATATATAGGCAATTTCAAGAATCGACAATTCTTATTTTGGCGGCGCAAGCATTGAATTTTTGTAAATTTTGTACAATTTTGCAGGGGAATTCTCAACAACTCAAACAATTCCTGACATCGACTCTTCGAGAAATTCGTCCATGACTTCCTGGATTGGCAACATCTTCAGGGACATTCCATGAATACCGATAAATTCCTCCAGGAGCTTCTTCAGAAATTCTTCAGATTTCCAGAGGAAATCTGCCAGGATATCCTCTCAAAATTCCTCTCAAATTTCTGCGGAAACTTTTGTCTACAGGAGTTGCCTCCGAAGAATTCATCCGGGAAGGTTATTTCGATATAGAAATTTTTTTAATTTTTTAGTTTTATCCACCTGGAAATTTTTATGTCAAGGCTTCCTATGGAATTTCACAACTTCTCAACTTTGTTACCAGTACCTACTAGGAGTTCTTCAATAATTCCACAGTGGAAATAAATGACACCTCTGCAAATTTTTGAAATCCTCTGGATATTAGTTCCAGGAATTTATTGAGAATTCCCAAATGGAAACATCTTCAAAAGATTGCTGAAAATTTACATTTTACAAAAAAAAAAGAGCTTTCCACCAAATACCTTTGTGAGTTGCTCTGAATAATTAAATGTCTTCTAGATTTTATTTTAAGCTTCCACCTCGTCTTTCTGTAAAGTATCTCTACATTTCAACTGGAATTTGGCCTGCTATTTAAACAAATTGTAATAATTCCACAGTTATTAATTTTGAAGCTGGATATTGGTTCAAATTATTGAAATTTTGAATTTTAAATCTTCAGAGCTCTAAATTTGTTTAGAACTTTTTAAATACCTTGTGTGAGTTGCTCTGCTAAATTCTTCTAGATTTTTCTTCAAAATTTTCACCTCATTCTCTCTCTGTGTCTACATTTCAACGGAAGTTTGTATTTTAAAATGTCTAAAAATTTATATTAATAGACTTTCCCCGGAATTATTAATTGAATTTTATGTCATATTTTGTAAAACTATCTTTGGTAAGTTTTACAATCTTTGAAATGCACTATGTTCAATGAAAACCTCAATTGTGAACAACCCGGGAAAATGATATTGGACAAAGAATCAGATCTTTTTTATCTTTGGATTAGCAGCAATCTAGAAGTTCTTCAGGGACATGTCCATGAAGTACTTCAGTAAATAAGCCGCTTTCAGGATTCTTCGGAAATTCATTTCAAGATTTCCAGAAGCACCTCAAGGAGTTCTCCCAGAAATCCTCAGTTCCTCGGAGAGAGGTCTATATGAATGTTTTACTGCAAAATTCCTCAGAAGAGTTTTAATCCTCAAATGTTTTACCAAGATTTTTTTAGTTTTAGTTTTTTAAGTAATTTTTATGGTTTTATAACAGCATAATTTTAATTTTTAAATTTTTAAATTTGAATTTTTAAATTTCAAATTTTAAATTATGAATTTTAAAATTTAGAAATTTTATAATTTTAAATTCTTTAAAATCTTTGAAATTTTTAAAATTTTGAAATTTTTGAAATTTTGAAATTTTGAAAATTTTGAAATTTTGAATTTTGAATTCTTGAAATTTTGAAATTTTGAAATTTTGAAATTTTGAAACCTTGAAATTTTTGAATTTTGAAATTTTGAAATTTTGATTGAAATTTTGAAATTGAAATTTTGAAATTTTAAATTTTGAAATTTGAATTTTGAATTTTGAAATTTTGAATTTTGAATTTTAATCTTTTGAAATTTTGAAATTTTGAAATTTTGAATTTAAATTAAATTTTGAAATTTTGAATTTTGAATTTTGAAATTTGAAATTTTGAATTTTGAATGAAATTGAAATTTTGAAATTTTGAAAATTTCAAATGAAATTTCAAAATTTCTAAATTTCAAAATTTCAAAATTCAAAATTTGATGTACTCAAAATTTCAAAATTTCAAAATTTCAAAACTCAAAATTTCAAAATTCTCAAATTCGTACAAAACTCAATTTCAAAATTTCAAAATTTCAAAATTTCAAAATTTCAAATTTCAAAATTTCAAAATTTCTGTACTCAAAATTTCAAAATTTCATCAAAATTTCAAAATTTCAAATTTCAAAATTTCAATTTAAAATTTCAAAATTTCAAATTTCAAAATTTCAAAATTTCTGTAATTTGTAATTTCAAAATTTCAAAATTTCAAAATTTCAAAATTTCAAAATTTCAAAATTTCAAATTTCAAAATTTCAAATTTCAAAATTTCACTCAAAATTTCAAATTTCAAAATTTCAAATTTCAAAATTAAAATTTCAAAATTTCAAAATTTCAAATTTTCAAAATTTCAAAATTTCGAAATTTCAAAATTTCAAATTTCAAAATTTCAAAATTTCAAAATTCAAAATTTCTTGTACTCAAAATTTCAAAATTTCAAAATTTCAAATTTGTACTTCAAAATTTCAAAATTTCAAAATTTCAAAAATTTCAAAATTAAAATTTCAAAATTTCAAAATTTCAAAATTTCAAATTTCAAAATTTCAAAATTTCAAAATTTCAAAATTTAAAATTTCAAATTTCAAAATTTCAAATTTCAAAATTTCTAAATTTCTAAATTTCAAAATTTCAAAATTTCAAATTTCAAAATTTCAAAATTTCAAAATTTCAAAATGTACTAAATTTCAAAATTTCAAAATTTCAAAATTTCAAAATTTCAAAATTTCAAAATTTCAAAATTTTCAAAATTTCAAAATTTCAAAGTTTCGAAATTTTAAAAATTTCAAAATTTTAAAAATTTAAAATTATAAAATTTCTAAATTTTAAAAATTCATAATTTAAAAATTTAAAAATTTAAAAAATTCAAAATTTAAAAATTTCAAAATTCAAAAATCTCAAAATTCAAAAAACTTAAAAATTTAAAAATTTGAGGTTAAAATAACTTCACAAATTCTAGGATAAGAATATTTAAAAAATGTCTATCTCAAGCTTTCTCAAAATTTAGAAATTTTAAAAATTATAAAAAATTAAAAACTTGAAAATTTAAAAATTTAAAAATTTAAAATTTGAAAATTTAAAAATTTAGAAATTTAAAAATTTAAAAAATTAAAAATTTAAAAATTTTAAATTTTTTAATTTTTTTAAATTTTTTAATTAAAAATTTAAAATTTCATTTCAAAATTTCAAAACTTCAAAATTTTAAAATTTTAAAATTTCAAAATTTCAAAATTCCAAAATTTTAAAATATCAAAATTTCAAAATTTCAAAATTTCGAAAATTTTAAAATTTGAAAATTTCAAAATTTTAAAAATTTAAAATTATAAAATTTCTAAATTTTAAAAATTCATAATTTAAAAATTTAAAAATTTAAAAAATTCAAAATTTAAAAATTTCAAAATTCAAAAATCTCAAAATTAAAAAAATTTAAAAATTTCAAAATTTGAGATTAAAATAACTTCACAAATTCTAGCAGAAAAACAAAAAATGTCAGTCTCAAGCTTGAAAATTTAACAGTTTAAACATTTAATTATTCGGAAAAAATATTTTAAGCTGAAATGTATTCAACCGTCTAAGACGAGTTAAGTACTCTCCATTTAATTCCACCAATTATTTCGATATCTTTGCAGATACGTATTTCGACCACAACAACAAATTATGAAAAATTTCAAAATCTGAAAAATTGAAAGTTTTTAATTATGCTGTTACTTAAAACTAAAAAACTTTTACTTAAAACTAAAAAACTAAAAAAATTTCAGAAGACATGCCGGAGGATTTTTCTGAGGAACTCCTGTAGGACTTTTCGGAGGACTTTCCGGAGGATCTGGAGGGATTTCTGGGAGAACTCCTGGAGGTGCTTCCGGTGGAAGTCTTGAATGAATTTCTGGAAGAGCTCCTGGAGTTATTTACTAGAAGTATTCATGGACAAGTCCCTGAAGAACTTCTAGATTGCCAATCCAAAGATGGCAAGTTCGATTCTCGGTCCGGTGTCAAGGATGTTCCCGGGTTGTTGCCCACTCGGTTTCCTGAGCATAGTGTATCCATTGTACTTGCCAAACAAGATACAAACTCATGCCCGCCAAGGACATAGAAAAGCTTCCAATTAATAACTGTGGAAATGCTTATTATATACTTTGTTTAAAAGCAGGCCAATTTCCAGTTGAAATGTAGAGCCATTGAGGAGAGAACGACGTGGTGGAATTTCCGGAAGAAAATCTTGGAAGAATTTGTAGAGCAACTCCTGAAGGTATTTCCGGTGGAAGTTCTAAACAAATTTTCAGAGCTCTTGAAGTTATTTCCTTGGGAGTTCTCTCAATAATTCCTGAACCAATATCCAGCTTCCAATTAATAACTGTGGAAATGCCTATTATATACTTTGTTTAAAAGCAGGCCAATTTCCAGTTGAAATGTAGAGCCATTGTGGAGAGAAAGACGAGGTGGAATTTCCGGAAGAAAATCTTAGAAGAATTTGTTGAGCAACTCACAAAGGTATTTCCGGTGGAAGTTCTAAACAAATTTTCAGAGCTCTTGAAGATGTTTCCTTGGGAATTCTCTCAATAATTCCTGAACCAATATCCAGAGGAGCCCCGGAAAAATTTCCGGAGGTGCTCATGAAGTTATTTCCTGTGGAATTCCTTGAAGAACTCCTAAAGGAAGGTACTCCGGAACGAATTTCCGGAGAAGTTGTGTCCATAGGAAGCCTTGGACGAATTTGCGGAGGTGCTCCCAAAATTATTTACTGAAAAAATCCCTGGAGGAATTTCCGGAGGTACTTCGGGACAAATTTCCGGAGAAAGTTATGAGAGAATTTGCGGAGGAGCTCCTGGACAGATTTCCGGAAAATTCCTGGAAGAATTTCTGAAGAAGCACCTGGAGGAATTACCGGAGGAACTCCTGGAGATGTTTCCAGTGGAAGTCATGGACGAGTTTCCGGAAGAGCTCCTGGAATTATTATCTGAGATATTCCCTGCAAAATTGACAAAAATTGACAAAAAATTCAATGTATAAAATAAGAATACGTCGATCCTTGCCGCCGCTATTTTTATCGGCCTACAGATCTACTAAAATTCTAGGAATCTCAAAATACTAAACTTTACGTCTGACAAACTAAAAAAAAATCTGGGTATAAAAAATCTTGAAAACTCGAGAACTAAAAAAACCAAATTATTGCCAAATGTTTAATATTTTCATTTTGAAATCCCGTTAATTAAAATGAAAATCAATTATTTGTATATTGACTTACAAAATAACGTGAAATAAAATTAAATATTACATTTTTTAACGAAATATATTTTGAAAGCATAAAAGAAAATTCCCAAAAGCCCCTAACCCAGCAGCTGAAAGCGAGGTTTCTGCTGGCTGCTTATTACGTTGGGTTTGTCATTACCTCGAACATATTACGTCGCAAATTTCGTACATTACATCATTTTGCCGACAAAATACTAATTACGTGCCATTTTCGTTATTGTATGATGTGCGTATAATCCAACGTGGTGTAACTATTTGTTTTCACTGTTTTAGAAACTTTTCGTATTAAATGCACTCTATTGAAGTTTTGTGTAATTTGTTTAAGGTTTGTGCCTAAACTGTAAAGTCGATATCAAAATATCTCTTCGCGAAGCAAAACGATTTATTCGATTTATTCATCACCCATTCAATCGAAAACTCCAGCAAACACGTGCACACGGGCTCGACATAAAATACCCCATCGCCGCCCAACTACTCCAGTCAAGAGCCAAAATCCCCCTCCCGTGTTCGGCATCGCATCAAAGTGGTTACTCGCCGTGAAGGAATGTTCCGCTGATCGAATTTAAAACTCGAAAATTTCCTTCTTCAATCCCTGGGCTTTCAGAGTTGCCTCTACCGAAATTAGACCGTGATGCCTTCGACGGCGGCTCGGCAACGGGGAAAAGTCTGGATTTAGAATTCCGGAACGCACTCAGCAGGAGACTAACGAGGATTTCATCTTTTCCCCGGCGCTGCTTCCTTTCCTTATTTTTCCCGGGGTGTATCAGTCAGGGGCGAAATTGGAGGAGAACGCCGACTTACGCAGAGGTATTACCGATTCCAATTGTTCCGATGCTAAACTCGGCATGAATAATTATGCCTTAATGAAATTCATCTTTTACCATTTATTGGATTCTTCGCAGTTCGATATTTTTTATCCGCAGGATCCAGCGCACAGTCCGGCGGCGCATTCCGGTGTCTGTGACGGCTGTTCCGGTTGCAGAGAAAGCGAGTAGGAAAAAATCAACCGAGGGTTGGAAAAATATTCGATTCATTTAATCAAAGACTGATTTGATTATTGGACGTTCCCCCTTTTTTTCAAAGGTTTCAGGTTTTTCTCCTCCGATGGTGCCAACCGTTTTCGCTCGATGTGCCACCGTAGAGACACAACTCCAGAATTAAATCGCAATTATACTGACAAATTGACGATCGGATTGCAGCCAGTCGCTTTCTCCGCTCGGCTGAAAAATCCGACGTGCACTCTTCGAAAGAGAAAACGTAATGTCTGTCATCAATTTGAAGCCATTTTATTCCACTCGCAGGAGGAAGCGTCAGGGATTTAGTCTAGCAGGTAATGGAATTAATTGAAAGCTCTTTATCAACCGGAATTGGCCATCAGTCAATCTCAGTTCGCTCTGCGGAAGGTTTAAAACCTCATATCGACTGTGTAGGGGAATAGAGCGATCGACACTTTTTTCCAGTAGAAAAATAGGACAATGTAGTGCGAAAGGTGCGAAGGTGTCGAGATTTTCTAAAATAGCCTATCATATTGGAAATGAGCGATGTTCTTAAAAACAGAAAATATTTCCGATTACGATATTGTAATCAAATTTCCTATTTTTATCAGAGATAAGTTGAATTGCCTTTATTTATCTTAAAGTAGATGTTGCAAAAACGGAAAGAAACTTTAGCTAACACGTAACTTTAATTCCGTTCTTCATTTTCGAGGACAATCTGCAAATACCTTGGGGCAACTTTTGCGCCGAAGAAAAGTTTCATCTCGCTTCTCTCCGACGACCATCAGGTTCAATTTTGAATTCTTTTATTTTAGAAGAAAATCTCCTTCCCTCTCTCAATCAATTCCAAATTGGAGCACAATGCTGTGCGGGAGCAAGTTGCACAACGAAAAACTTTTTCCCCAGCAAAGTAGCAACAAAAAACATTATCCTTCATGTGTCGTACATGACAGTCAATATATACCTCGTCGCTGTCCGCCGCTCACCCGGATCAGAACCGTTTTGTTCGCCGTAATCCCGGGGACACGCCGAGATTCATCCGTACGGAGAAGATTTTTATTTTATGAACATGCAGAAAAAGTTTTCCACCCACTTTCTTTTTTCGCTGTTTGCACATCCTCCTACTGCAGTAGAAAGTAGTTGGCGGCAAAGATGGCGCTCGCATCAGCTACATAAAAGTTTGGGACACATTTTTCTCAGTAGGTTCACACAAATTCGCATCGGCATCGGATTCTTTGTTTTTTTTCCTTATTTCTTGCTTCCTTGGCCGAGCTCTTTCAAGGATTGGAAAGTTTTCCATTTGGCTATTGTTTCACAAACTAGAAAGGCCAGGATTCTTGGTCGATGGGAGGTTGAGAACGAAACCGATGGACCAAGCGAAAAGTTTCCTACCTTTTTTGATTAAATCAGTTTCCATGGTCCCGTCAGTGATATGAACCGAGGCATAGAGTTTCTCGATATCCGATTCTCTGCGGTCTAGTTCGAAAGATTGAGCGGTTGACGAACATGTTCTGAGGATCGACATTGAAGACGTTGATTCAATTTGTTGTTAACTTTTATTGCTTCTTAGATTGGTTCTGTAAAAAGTGTAATATTTGATCAAACTTCTCAGAAAACAATGAAAATGAATAAAAATCCAACTGGGCAATAATTATGGTTTCAGCAATCACGATGATGAATTACGAAGTGCAGCCAAACTGTGGACTGCTGGTTCTGTGACATAGCCGTCCAGCAAGCAGCGTTTCAATACTTGTTGGGCTTTTCAAATTATTGTTTTAAAGTCATTCATCATTTTATCATCTGTCTACCAAGAAATGGTTTCACAAAAATGTAGTACGAAGCAAGATTAGTATTCCTTTGTTTTTGACGAAATTAAAATGGAAGTGATGCCTATGGTTTAAGAGCCTACGGGAAAACTTTTTGATGGCTACGATCCCCTCTTGATTTTGTCGGAAAGTGCTTCTGAATAATCAAATAATATCCAGGCTAGATGTACCAGTCGTGGCTATAGCACCAGTTGTCGCACTAGTGCTTTATATGCGAAATGGCCAATGAAATCACCACAAACAAGTTTAGATCGATAAAGCATATTCATATGATATGATAACACCTTTGACCTCCTCCAAAACAAGCAAAGCATAATTGTAAAAATTAATTTTGCTTAATTTTTGAAGTCCTTTGCACCAGTTGTCGCACTAGTGGTCCTTATTTGGCCAATCCCATAAGAAAACAATGGGATTTTCCAAATTAGGAACCAAAATTAAGAACTGGTGCATGCGTTCCTTTTATGGATTAATCAATTTTGGGGATTATAACAAATTGTATTGTGGTTTTCACAGCTGTTCTTAGGAGCAGGGAGTAAAACCTTTCGTTTAATATATAAAGTCGATAAAGTCGAGAGTTGTTCCTATGTATGGCGACAAATGGTACACCCACCCCAATTGATTTTTTTTAGAATCGGCAAATTAAATCTTTATTTGATTCATTTTTTTAGCCTCTTATAAGGCTTATTGGTGAAAGTTATTTGGCCGGAAAGATCATTTGGCCGAAAGGGTCGTTTGGCCAAAAGGGTCATTCGGCTGAAAGGGTCATTAGGCCGAAAGGGTCATTTGGCCGAAATGGTAATTTGGACGAAAGACTCATTTGACCGAATAGGTCATTTGAAAAGTGAGAACTATACGAAACGAGAGCGCGATGTGAGAAGTGTGAAGTGGGTAGTAAGACGTCTCACTTCTCTCTCATTTCTCACTTCTCAAAAAGAGAAGAATCGCGAAGTGAGTAGTGAGACGTTTCACTACCCGCTTCGCACTATTATCTTTTTAGAGTGAGAAGTGAGAAATGAGGAGTGAGAAATGAGACGTCTCACTTCTCCCTCCTCATTTCTCATTGTAAAAAGTAAGTAGTGCGAGGTGTGTAGTGAGACGTCCCACTACTCACTTCGCGCTTCTCACAATGTGAAGGGAGAAATGAAGAAAGAGAAGTGAGACGTCTCATCACTCACTTCTCATTTCTTACTACTCACTGTAAAAAGTGAGTAGTACGAAGTGGGTGGTGAGACGTCTCATCACTCACTTCGCACTACTCACTTTCCACAGTGAAGAGAGTGATAAGACGTCTCACTTCTCACTCTTCATTTTTCTGCGCTTCTCATTTTTTACAGTGAGAAGTGAGAAATGAGGAGTGAGAAGTAAAACGTCTCACTTCTCACTCTTCATTTCTCACTTCTCACTGTAAAAAGTGAGTAGTGCGAAGTGGGTAGTGAGACGTCTCACTACTCACCTCGCGCTTCTCACTTCTCACTGTGAAAAGTGAGTAGTGCAAATTGGGTAGTGAGACGTATTACTACTCACTTCATGCTTCTCATTTTTTACAGTGAGAAGTGAGAAATGCGGAATGAGAATTGAGACGTCTCTCTTCTCACTCATAATTTCTCACTTTTCAAATGTCCTATTCGGCCAAATGTCCTATATAGCCAAATGACCCTTTCAGCAAACGTACCTTTCGGCCAAATTACCCTTTGGGCCCAATTGACCCTTTCGACCAAATGACCCTTTCGGTCTAATAACCCTTTCGTCCTAATGACCCTTTCGGCCAAATGACCCTTTCGGCCGAATAACCCTTTCGGCCAAACGACTTTTTTGGCCAAATGACTTTCGGCCTAATGGTCTATTCGGCCAAATGGTATATTCGGTCAAACAACTTTCAGCCTAGTGGCATTCGGTCGAACGGTATTCGGGCAAACGGTCCTTCGCTCCGGTTCGCCACTTTTTTTAAGTGAATAGGGGTTGGGACACGTTTCAGCAGCTCACAGTTATAGATCAATAACGGCGTCGGCCAAGTTCTTACAGTCAGTTGGGTGAATTGGGGAATGTTAGTGCGTAGTTATTGTTGCTACTGTAGACCGAGAATACCTCTGCATCCCCATAATACCACGGAAAGAAAGCTTGTTAGTTAGTTAGGGTAGATAAGCTGAAGTATGGATCGATGATTCACCAAGGAAAGTGAAGTAGTCCATATCATATTTTCTTACGGCCTCCTGTTTGTTAGGCAGAAGCGGTAGTCACTAGACCACCGGGATCATTTTGAAAGCGTCCAATCATGCACTAATTTACTTACTCACCAACCGTACAAAGAACAAACCCGGATTTTACGACTATTACGCGTCCTAATATGAACACATCCGATTGATCTTGATCTTCTGAGCGAAGATACTGATGAAATACTCGGATAATAATATCAGTAATCTATCCGCTCAGACAACAATGCGTAGTATTCGTTATGAAGGAATATTTTTTAACAGCTTTTGTTGTAGTAACAACTTCGCAACGTGAACAAAAACTACGATGGTGAAATGCGATTGATGCCAGATGTAATCGTTGCTCATCTCATTTCGCGAATTCGTATAAAAATAAATAAACTGTGTGCTCTTTTTGTAAAACGAAGGGGCACATGGTAAAAGCATGTTGCGATGAAGTTTGGTTATTACGGTCGTTTCTTTGTTCAGATGGACATTTTGCGGACTATGGACAACATTGCGAAGATTCTTATGGGAAGGAGCAAAAATCAGATGCAGTCGGACAACTGCCATGTCCATGTCCACTATTACCTGAGTGGTCACCACTGCTTGCTATGAACGCTTTACCCTACAGGGTAAGGGCGGTGCTGAGCCACCTCTATTCGCTTCGCAAAAAGTGAATCGTGTACAGCAAAACTACATGCAGGGAGATGAAGACTCAAAAGAGGCATACGCTATTATATTTGCTATGAAGAAGTTCTTTCAATACATTCTTGTCGTATGTTCACGGTCGTCAAATGTACGGTCGAATGTTCACCTTGCTTACGGACCATCATGTTAACTCGAAGATCTTCGGGGAG
Organism: Armigeres subalbatus; assembly: GCF_024139115.2. NCBI lineage: Eukaryota > Metazoa > Arthropoda > Insecta > Diptera > Culicidae > Armigeres > Armigeres subalbatus. The sequence continues at coordinate 419,972,045 of NC_085141.1, forward strand.
CACAAAGGGTTCCCAATCATGTCTGCGTTAAGGATGTAACATCTCGTTACCTATCTGCATTGCTTCGACAACTAAATGCAATTCCGTAAGTCTACCGTTGATGCGAACTCCGATGCTATGTCAAATATACCGTTGGTTGTCGAGAACTGAGCCTAAGAACGAGATCGAAGAATCTGTTGATGTGGATTTGAGTCCAACCGATACTTTGTCGTTGACTACGGCCGAGTTAGGACAAGCCACTGCTGGGGATCAACTAGTACGGTGCTCATCCAAGGAATAAATCATGACCAGGCGGTGGAAGCAGAGGATCGTTTCGGTGTAAAGCAAAACGAATTCTCGCTTCAAAAAGGATGCTTGCTGCTAGGAATTCTTGTATACGTGTTGCAGCTGATCTGCGAAAACGTGTTCTGGATAAATTGCATTCTACACACTTTAGTAGGGTAAAATGCCCAATAGTAGACCCCCTAGTAGCGAAATTTTGTTCTTTCTGTCAAAAAGAGTAGAAATTTTCAACATAATAATTCTGCTTGATATCTAATAACAAGTTCTGCATATCCTCTTCACGATACATACATAAAACACTCAAATCCATGACGTTATTCGTCGAAATTAACATTATAAAGTCTGACTGAACTCGCCCTATGGAAGACCCCCTGGAGGTCCATAATAGTAATTTGCTTCCCTATAGTCGACACTTCATTTGATTTTTATGTTTCGTTTCGGGACGTTCTTCTTCCCTATTGTGGACCACGCAAAATATTCCTATTATGGACACTCTTGTGTTTATTTTTTTTAACATTGCAAAAAAATCATCAAATTTTACTTTCCATAGCATTTCCAATGGATGTAATCAAATCATAGGACTGTAGGGTAGTTTCTCCCGATACAATTTCATAGCAAAATATTTACATTGTGCTGTAATAATGCAAAAACGGCTGGAGGGTCCACTATTGGTTGGGGGTCCACAATTGGACACTTTACCCTACAACCCGTACCAAATCGCTGGCAAGAGGGTACCTACTTCTGGCCTGGTTTAGACCGGGATAATGAGGAAATGGTAGCGAACTGTACTGACTTCCAGTCGGTACGTGCGGGGCCTGGGAAATGAATCTGCATTGCTGGGAAACCCAAGGAACAGGATGTGTGCAAATAAATCCAATGTTGTGCCTTTGACCCCAACGTCACCAGAATTGCGGCCGATCGAAAGATACTGGTCTGGAATGAAAACACGAGCATCGGAAGCCTCAGAAATCAGAGATGCATCCTGAACAGAACATGAGCCAAGAGCGCGCCTTGGTGTTCTAAGTTTTGAACTCTGAACAAAGTTTAGTGTGCACTGGGTTGGTACGCAAGCAAAACGATCATGGTAACTAAGATGGTAAGAAGATTTCGATCATTGGAAATATGCAAAAACATATGAGCATGCTTGATTTCTATCCGTTAGATGTCCACGTGTTCCATAACTAGCCGAAAAATGAGTAGCATGCCGTCGCTTGAGTTTGTTTTCCTAGGATTCAAGTTGCTAAATTAGGTCAGTGCTCTTGAACAGTGTGCAGTGTTCAGAACTTTTTGAACACGAACACGTGTTCTCGTGTTCAGCTGCCTCTCTGTCAGAAATTGATCATTACGACACAGTGTTGATTTGACCTTTCGCGTCAACATTTCGTATTGGTTTATAACTCCAACGTCAACATTTTCGATCATCCGACTATTACAAGTAAACTTTCCAAAAACTTTCTGTTTTGTCGCTTTTATAGTAAAAAAATCAGAGAAATCAGAAAAGCGCTGAAATCCGATTTTGGACTTATATTTGTCAGATTTTGGGAGAGCCTCAATCTCATTGTTCAGGCCGGTTCACACTGCAGAATTTTTTTGATTTTTGTTTTCGATTTTTGTAATAGTTAGAGGCGTCAAAAAATATGGTTTCTTCGGTAAAGTTCACTTTTTTTAAGTTAAACAATCGACTGAGACAATAAAATTAGTTAATTTTTTAGTTGGGATGGATTGCAGGATGAAAAATGTTAGTAAAGGACATGTTCAAAATCTTATGAGTTTATTTAAGGAAAAAGCTTCAGCATTTGGATGTGTTTAATAATTAAAGTGAAACAGTTATACGTAGTCAAAGCTTACATATTGTATTTCGGTCCCTGAAAATTTCATTACAATTGGTTGATAGACTTGTTGTTGGCGAGTAGTTCAAAGTGATGCAATTTGATTCCGTACACCTATATCCAACGTTTACGCGCTTTTGGCACAGCATGTACTGCTGTAACGACCACAGCATACGATATGACGGCGTCCTCTTTAAGTTTCGTCTTTTACTGCGTTGAAGACAGGATTCCTTCTTATAGCTAGGAGCTTCGCACAAGAATCTATGACAAAAGGTCGAAAGAACAGGACAAAAGGACGAAGAGATGAATGGTCGAAATGACAAAGTTGGTTAAACTGGAACAATCTTGTCTTGAACCCACAAACCATCAAAAAATGCAATATGTATACATTAGATCTTTCAAATTTCAAAACGTTTTTTAAAGTCGACCAGTCAACTGGTATTCAGAATTCTTAAGCTAAAATAGACTTCTGGTGAAAATTTCACCTCAATTGGTGCTTCAAATCTAAATCAAATTAATTACCGATTTTGCCCCTGAAAAATCTATATGAGTGGTATGAACTAAATACATTGCAGCAACAACTAAATGAAAGCCATATTCGTCCTCGATAACTTTATAGAACATAGTTTTATAATCGGTACAGATCTTCTATGTGTTTTAACAGATTTTGTCCCTCGAGATACCCAAATATTAACAGTTTTCGGCTATGGGCTATGAAATCTACATCCAGATCGAGACGAGCCAGCCTAGGGCTGAAAGTCTCGCTAATAAAGACAAAAAAATACATCCAGATATTTTTTTGAATTAAGTTTGTCGAAAATTATTAGAATAGCCCGGTAATAAATCTTAAGCGTGTATCAAATAAAAATTATTGTTCAACTACAACTACCTAACTGGATCGATCCTCACCGAAGCAGACATCACGCAGAAATACATCTGAAACTTCTTCGGAATAATTTGTTATTTTCAAATTTTCTAGCTCCGCGGAGCTCCGTGGAGTTTATGTTATGATCAATTGCTTAGTAATAAATAAATAAATAAACAAAATGTTAAATAAATCAATTCCCTCTCAGACTTAGACCGAATACCATCACACGTCACACGATTTAAAATAAATTCATTCGGTGCAGCATTTCGCAGATTGAAAACAAGTTCGTAATTTGTTGCTATCGATATTATAATGTATTTGGCTTAACCTATTCTTATTCTGATGGGGAAAAGCACAGAGAAGCAGGCTCGGACGTGTTAGAAATATGTTTGAACTAGCCGGAAATCTACATTCGACTACAAATGATTTTCGGTTATGGGATTCATTTTTTCAAAAGTTATTTACAATTGCTAGTGGATTACGACTGTGATATTTGTAACTTAGTTTTCGGATTGGCTTTCAGTCACGGGTAATAGCGTTGACAGTTTTACTTCATCGCCGACGTTTCGATCCGGGATGGGATGGGATAGCCTTGAAGAAGATCCCATCCCGGATCGTAACGTCGGCGATGAAGTAAAACTGTCAACGCTATTACCCGTGACTGAAAGCGTTGTTGCGTTGCGTTGCGTTGCGTTGTAACAGAGTATTTCGTAGATTGCATACTGATAGCTGTCATGTATTTTCTTTAACTTTCTTACCCCAACTGCTTATGGATTACTATTTGGGATTTAATAGCAACCCAATTGGGGTCAAAAATGATAAAGCATGAAAGCTACCATTGCCGGCCACGCCCATCTTCTCCGTTACTAAGGAAGGGAAGGAATGATGATATGACATCTACTTAACGAGAGGCCAGCGACTCACCGACGCCCTCATAGATGTCAAGGAGTTGGATGGTTGGTAGGAATATAGTTTAGGAATATCATCATAAGCAAATGATATAATGCGTTTAAACAGACGTTGGGAGTGACCATGCTAAGAAATTTTTGTCACTCCATTATTCATTGTCCTGGGATGGGGCGAAGCTATTAAACTTGCCCTGGCTACCCAAGTAGCACACATGTCCCACATAGATTACTTCAACGGATATGCGACTTGATTTGGTCACTATCAAGTTGCTGCAACCATTTTAGTCTGACTTGTGCTGCTCGGGTAATTAGCCTAGGTTTAAGCGCCATTGTTCGCTCTCTGAAACGAGAAAGAATATAAAATTTTCCCTTCCCCTTATGCGATCCCAATTGAAATTAATTGAATTCTGATTGCTCGCATTTATATACATAATCTTCTTGGAAACATTTACATTGTTTACATTTATGGAATCAAGTAAACTGATCAAATAAATATCATATTTGGTCGGGGTTCTGGAAACCAAGCGCCCTTTTACTGACTTGAAATATTTTGCCCGTAGAAGATAATCGGTCAAAAAAAAAAAATTCATATTATTCCATGCGTACATTTGCTGTTGGATATGCTCAGTTATGGGGTTGAGAGATATAAAATTTGGTATCAATTGGATCTGCTACATGAAAACTTAGGTAAAAAGAATGGATAAATTTTCATTGGCGCTTGGAGCGATTTGCCTGAACTTCGGCCATTTTATGTTGCTAAAACCCTTAATAGCGCAACTTATAACTCACAGAATAAAGGCCCGAGATCAAAGAGATCAAACTCGTACAAATATTGTTCATGTGTACAACACCAGTACTAGGCATGACATGCAATGACTTGAGATATAAAAATAATTCTGTTACATTACCTTTGCCCATTAATGCTGACAAGTTCTCTACGTCTTTTTTCTAACACACGCATGAAATGTGGATTATTTTAGAAAGGTTTTCGCGTTTCGGTTTGCCAGTTGCCTATTGAAGTTAAGTATATTGTTAGATTGAGAGCAGCGAATTTTAAAAATCACCCTTCTGTAGTACTAACGATTGTCATGGGAAATAGGTGTTTATATCTTAGAAGCATGTAGAGAGCAATAAATAGTAAGAAAATCTGAACATATATGAAATGTAGGACCAGGTTGTGCTCTGACATGTGGAATAAAGGCGGCAGTAATGTTCATCAAAGCCACCATCAGTAGTGCAGCTACAATTGAAAGATCTTACCAGATTTGTGGTCACCGCTTATACCTCGTCAGCTAGGATAAAAGCACAGCCAAATGATCCTCCCGTGAAGAAAATCAATTCAGCCACGTCGATCTGGAAGGTTTGAAAGATTTCCGGAAGATATGGTGGCGTAACCCGGCTCACTAAACAAAATTCATAGGCCTCTGCGAACCAGCTATAACACTAATTAAATAACACTATTAACACTAATAACACTATTAAAATACTTTCACTGCAATTTGTGCCGAAACTGGTCCTGCTGGAACCTATCGTTTTCTCCGGATTTGGGGATTTATTTAGAAAAAATAATAGTTAAATGACGGGAGCGGAAATTTTGCATCCTCTTGCCAACGCGGCACACTTTTTCGCTATTACCCGTGACTGAAAGCCAATTCGAAAATTAACTTATTTACAATTCAGGATTTTTGAAGAACCTGAGAAATCGAAGAATTTCGTCCAACAGATCATTGTTTGAAATACAAAATTTGGCCAATGACAGCTGAGAGCTAGAAAAATTTGTTTATTTGTTTATGCATTAAAATCCAACTGACAATAAAATGTCTAAATGAATAAAAGCTTAAGCTAGTTGGTTACGGCCAACGGTACGGAAAGAGTCGAGTATCCGATGACGAAACACGTCGACTGGTACGTTGAAGTCAAACAGGTCTAAAAACTCGTTGAAGCGTCGCACTGAGGAGTATTTCAGCCCAAATCCTGGCCAAAAGCCAAAAACAAATTTTTTTAGATATTTCCATATTATTTATCGTTTTTGAACCCTCAAATAGTGATATAGTTTGCCATGGGATTTTTGAAACAATATTGTTTACTTGTGAGCGATTCTTGCTGTCAAAACTTCACCATAATTTCAATTCTAGTTTTATCACAATTGTGCATTGAAAAATTGTTACGTTTTATCATGTTTTTCTAGATTTATAATAATTTTTAAGATGAATATCAATATAGTTATCAATAATGAGTATATTTAAAACGTTTTCAAGCATAATTTGATTTGACACCGTTTTCAAGCGATCCATAATCATGATATTAATTCCTAGCTTTTTTCTACCCTTTCACAATAATATGTTTTACAAAATGATTACAAATTTTGATTAGGTTCCAAACCAGTCCAAGCAACAAAATTGTCAGCGTTGGAAAGATTGGAGTTTCCTTAATACGCCCCATAAAAAACATTTCACGCATACTCACGCAATCGTGACTTATTTTTATTTTAATATAGTGAAGTTTGCTTAAAAATGCTAGAAAAAATCATGGTTTTGAGTGCCAAACCTCACATAAATTATGTTTCGCTGCCAAAAAAGAGTGAGACTTTGATGAACACACTGATCCATAAAAGCATACACATTTTTCGGATGTTAAGATTATTAAGAAACATAGCGATTGATTTACATGTCGTATTTATTAGATCTGCTCCATTTGATATTACAAACATTATCCAGGAACTTCAACATGACCCGATGACAAATTTATGTAGTCGAATTAAACAAACAAAGTACATCTTTTCGGAAAATTTAATAAGTAATAATCGAAGAATGAAGATTAACATAAGGAAAATCATACTTAATGACGGAGTCAGATGTGGGCACCACTCGTTGCAAGCGCGCTGTAGTTCTCAAAGCCAGCGTTCTTGCGCCAAGTGGTACTCTATAAAATAACAACAACTGACGCCGCCAGTGATCATACTTCACTGCTAGATTAATGTAAACAACATAAAAACAAAAAATATACTTTACTGTTTCTAATGAATGCATTTACAGACGACAAAATTGTTGACATACTTTTGGCCACGTTTTTACACTGCGTACTCCTATGTGCGTCGGCTGATTGACCGAGTTGACTCGTGTAGTGCATAATTACAATTCTGTGGTTCTAGATACAAAAAATAACGTTGACGAAGAGCTCTTTCAGGTGCACACAGATTAAGTTGCGACAGTAATTTTGGACAATCGATATTTCCGGTGAGCAGCTTCCCAGTAAACGTGGCTTGAGCGGCAATTCGTCTTACGTGGTTCGACGCCAATCAAACGACAACGTTCTTCGTACGGTGGCAAGTTCGTCGGGTCTGCCATCTGAGAAAGCGGAGAGCGTATCTCACAAACTTTCGTTGGACGGCTTCAATTCTTGCGATCCATGTGACTTGGAAAGGGCACCAAACAACAGCAGATGATTGATCGCACGAGGGAGCAGTAAAGTGCTCTAAAGCAAAGCGGATCACGGAACTCGTCGGTGATTTTGAAGATGAAGCCCAATTGACGATTAGCTCGGGCGACAATATCATCGTAGTGAAGTCTGAATGTCAGTCCACTATCCAGGATAACGCCAAGATCCCTGATGTGCTGAACTCGAGCGAGCGATTGTCCGGATAGGACGTAGTCAAAGATGATTGGTGCGTTTTTTCGATGATATGATATTATGTGGCATTTTTCGATACTTGAGCCCATCAGATTTCTCGAGCACCAGTCTTCAAAAGTACTCAGCATGTTCTTGCCATCCAAAATCCATACAACGAAGGCAGCTAGACGTGAATTGTACTAAGTTCGTACCAGAGCATTAGTGATTAATCATAGATTAGAGATAGATTATGGGATATCTATTCATTATTCATTAATCGTTATCACCCAAAAATGAGATTTAATCATTAATCAGAGACTTTTACATTTAATCATTAATCATTATTCATATTCATATTTTTATAGCGTTTAATCATTAATCGTCAATCTCAATCACAATATTCATCGTGTTATTCATTAATCAATAATCATAATCATACCTTTGAAAGCGCCTTTATATAATTGCTGAATCTAAAATCTGGAAATGTTTTCGAAGTACGTAATATTTCTTATTTTTTCAGTGGGTGTGATTTCTGATTATTGATCACTATGCAAATAATTAAATTTGATTAATCATAAGTACTAATCGTTAATCATATGTATATTTAATCATTAATCATATACATATTGTGTCGATATTTAATCATAATCGTTAATGGTTATTCATTCTCGAAACTTTTTATTCATTAATCATAATCGTTAATCATTGTCAAAAGGGTATTTAATCGTTAATCTTAATCATTAATCATTGTCAACAACTGATTAATCATCAATCATAATCTTTAATCATAGGGTTAAATGATTTAATCATAACAAATTTAATCATTCATTGGAAGCTTTATTCATTAACGCTCTGGATCGTACTAACCGACCGGTTGTCACTAAATGTTAAAGCCATTGATATGAATTTAGCTCACGCCTCGCCTCATAAACATGTGTTAAACATTGATCATACGCATGGCCTCTGAGAGCTTGTATGGCCATGATAGATTGCTATTGATTTTGTACCATGCTCGATTGACCTGTTCGACCCAAGGCCTGAACTCCGCAATGATTTTAGAAACCTAGACCGTCTGCAGGAATACTAACTACATCCACGCTTTCATCATCTGTAAAATAATTTCAGCTCATTTCCAAGAAAAAAAAAGTGATGAAATCATTTCCACGTACAGTCCTGAATAGCAATTGTGAAATAAATATAACAAAAGATATTGCCACGATTGTTGTACATACCAAAGAGGTCAACTGTCGATTACAGATTGTAGGTACGGCTGATCATCAATCTGAAGTCAGTGTGAAAAATGTATTAACTGACAATTGTTTTGGATAACGACCATGTTAATTTGACTGAGATACTGTTAAGTCAAATCCGGGAGATATGACTTGAGCATCATAAGTGTGAGCTTTTAGTACTGCATGAAGCGTGTCCGAGGCTCGTTGAGTTAACAGTAAGCAGGGATTGACCTTTTCAATATATTCATTTTCATTTAGTTGTTTGTCAATAATACATTCCGTAGACTTATTTTCCATAATGTGTTCTATGGCCTAGCAGGGTAAATTGGCACAACTTGCCAATGAGGCACGCCGCATGAAGCTTGAGATCCTGGGACTGAGTGAAGTTCGTTGGCCAAACTTTGGAGAACACAGAACGCCGTCTGGACAAGTTCTGCTATACCGCCATCGGGGGTGACAATGGGTCAGAGGGGTGAGAATGGGTCATCGCTCTCACCGGCAGCCTGAAGGTCGTAGAGCAAAATCGTTCAAAAAGGTGTCTTATATTTTAGTCTTCTTACCGTCCGATACATTCAATCCATTCTACAAGCATTCTAAGTAGTTGACACAGTGACCCATTCTCACCCCCATTTGACCCATTGTCAAGGATGTTTTCGATCATTTAGTAATCTACGTTCAATCATTTAGTAGTTCCAGTTTCATAACACATTCCAGAGGCTAGATTTCAAAATTTGTAGTATGGTGGACTTCTAATTCAAAGGTTCATCTACAACTCTGCCTAACACTTCGATGTTTGAATTTTACTGACAATAGAGCTATAGAGCTAGTAGCAGTAGCTTATACTGAATGATTGGAATTTTGTTATCATTTAGTATAAGTCACTGCAACTAGCACTGTAACTCCTTCAATGGTGGAATTTAAACATCGATATATTAGGCAGATATATAGAAAAACCTTCGCACCAGAAGTCCACCATATAACACATTTTGGAATTCAGCCTCTGGAATGAGTTATAGACAAACTACTAAATGATCGAACGCAGATTACTAAATGATCGATAACATCCTTGCCCATTGTCACCCCCCAAGGACGGTACTCTGGTTTACGAGGTGAACACGCTCCCCGGCATCGCGGAGTTGGCTTCTCAACTCAATGCCGTCGTAGATAGAATTCCAAAGGGTGATATCAAGATCTGTTTGGGCGACTTCAATGCGAAGATCGGACCCGACAACTCGAACCATAAGCGCATTATGGGACGCCATAGTCTCGGAGAAATGAGCGAAAACAGAGAGCTGTTCGCAGAATTTTGTGGTAATAACGACATGGTGATCGGGGGATTACTCTTCCCTCATCGACAGGTTCACAAGGTCACGTGGGTCTCCCGTGACGGCTTTACAGAAAATCAAATCGACCACATCTGCATCAGCCGAAAATGAAAACGGAGCCTTCTTGATGTACGGAATAAACGTAGTGCCGATATCGCGTCTGATCATCACCTCCTCATCGGCGAAATACGCTTGCGCATTGCGTGGATTCATCGACAGGAGGAAAAAGTTAGACGACGATTCAACACACGCCGACTGGAAGATGCCACGGTGAAACGGTCCTTCGTTGAAGAACTGGGGACGCGTGCTGCAGATATTACGGAAGGTGGCAGCGTGGAAGACCAATGGACCGCCATCAAGAATGCCTTCATCACCATCACCACCTTCAGCGAGAACAATCTGGGCGAACTACGCACCCAGAGAAAACAATGGATCACCGATGAGACCTGGAGAAAAATAGAGGAGCGAAGAGAAGCCAAAGCCACGATAGAGCGATCGAAAACCAGAGGAGCCGAAATCTTAGCCCGTCAACGATACGCGGCTCTTGAGAAGGAAGTAAAACACTCATGTCGACGGGACAAGCGAGCGTGGACAGACTCTTTTGCCGACGAAGGAGAGAGAGCCGCCGCAACCGGGGACATTCGCCTCCTCTACGATATCTCACGACGCTTAAGCGGGGCGAACATGAATGCAACGATGCCGCGAATGATCAGTTATTGACCGACCCAACTGACCAGCTGAAACGCTGGTTCGAGCACCTCGAACAACTTTTTCAAGGGCCAGCCAGGCCATCACCACATCGGCATGATCTACCTAGGATCTGACGTATAACACGCGTCAATACCGAAGCTCCATCACTGCTAGAGATTCAAACAGCCATCCAAAGTATGAAATCGAATAAAGCCCCAGGAGTTGACCGCATATCAGCCGAGATGCTCAAAGCTGACCCCATGACATCCGCTCAACTATTGCATCGTTTATTTCGTAATATCTGGGACACCGCAACTTTCCCGGTCGACTGGATGCAAGGTATCTTAGTGAAGGTGCCCAAAAAGGGTGACCTGACTGTATGCGATAACTGGCGAGGCATTATGTTGCTGTGTACCGTTCTCAAAGTTCTGTGCAAAATTATCCTAGCCCGGATTCAGGAGAAGATCGATGCGACTCTCCGGCGGCAGCAAGCCGGATACCGTGCCGGAAGATCCTGTGTGGACCATATTGTCACGCTCCGCATCATTCTGGAGCAGGTCAACGAATTCCAAGAGTCCCTTTACTTGGTATTCATTGACTACGAAAAAGCTTTCAACCGTCTCAATCACCAGAATATGTGGGGCGCCCTGAGACGCAAGGGGGTTCCTGAGAAAATCATCGGCCTCATCGAAGCACAGTACGAGGCCTTTTCGTGTAGAGTGCTGCACAATGGGGTCCTGTCCGACCCTATCCGGGTCGTAGCTGGTGTGAGGCAAGGATGTATTCTATCACCGTTACTGTTCCTCATCGTAATCGATGAGATTCTGGTAGATGCGATTGACCGTAAACCAAACCGCGGGCTGTTATGGCAGCCTATAACCATGGAGCACCTAAACGACTTCGAATTGGCTGATGACGTTGCACTCCTCGCGCAACGGCGCTCTGATATGCAGAGTAAGCTCAACGACCTTGCCGAGCGCTCCTTTTCGGCAGGTTTAGTCATCAACGTCAACAAAACCAAATCGTTGGATGTAAACACGGTGACTCCAGGTTCACAGTAGCCGGGCAACCAGTGGAGAACGTTGAAAGCTTCCAATATCTTGGTAGTCAAATGGCGTCAGACAGCGGTACCAAGATCGACATAGGCGCACGGATAAAGAAAGCAAGGGTTGCCTTTGCGAGTTTAAGAAATATCTTGAAAACAGGCAGATAAGTGAACGCACCAAAATACGAATTTTCAACTCTAACGTGAAATCTGTGCTAGCGAAACATGGTGTGTATCAGTGGAGAACACTCAACGGCTGCAGGTGTTCATTAACAGATGCCTGCGGTATATAATTCGGGCCTGGTGGCCTCACAACTGGATCTCAAACAACGAGCTCCATCGTCGTTGTCACCAGAGGCCGATAGCAACAGAAATTCGTGATCGGAAGTGGGGCTGGGTCGGCCACACTCTACGTAGGGGCGGAAACGAAGCAAGCATTAGACTGGAACCCAGCGGGACATCGCAGCAGAGGCAGACCCAGAGGCTCTTGGCGGCGAAGCCTCAATAAAGAAATAAAAGAAGTCGACCGAAATCTAACCTGGCAACAGGTTGAAGCGATAAACGCCTTGTTACAGCTACTTGGATTGGAACATATTTTCGACAAGCAACAACTTCATTAAGGAAATTGGTGGGACACACACAAACAAGTACAAGTACAAAATTCCATGTTTTCAGAAAACATCAAGGCTTCCTGTATCTACAGGGAGGTTACTTTCTCTGGCCGCAACACCCACTAGTAATTGTTTTGCCTTATTTTAAAATATTATACGATTTATCTTATCATTTTTTTTTCGCATAATTGAAACTCGAGCAGTAAAATTTATACTGATGATATTTATCGCATACTCATTTCTTCATTTTGTTTCTATTCACAGGTAAACCAAACATTCATCGTGCATTATGTAAAAAAGCTGTAGTGCAAGTACGTATTAAACTATCTTTGTCCATTATTTAATGATTCTTTTTAACCTTAGACATCTATCTCACTTCAAAGCATTTCGGTGTGTTGATGTTTGAATTTTGCAATTGAAACTGAAAATAAGATTTCCCATTCCTCAAACTGGCTTGATTCCATAGCTATTTTCATTAATTTTTCATTTATTTAGTTAACATCTAAACAGATAACACTGAATCAACAATTTGACGCCACAATACACGGTTCGAGGCCGCATCTCTCCACCCTCGGATACGCCCCACGCTCGCCAATTCGTTCTGCACCTGGTCTGCCAATCTCGCTCGCTGCGCTCCACGCCGTCTCGTACCTGGCGGATCGGAAGCGAACACCATCTTTGTATGGTTGCTGTCCGGCATTCTGGCAACATGTCCTGCCCATCGTACCCTTCCGGCTTTAGCTACCTTCTGGATACTTGGTTCGCCGTAGAGTTGGGCGAGCTCATGGTTCATCCTTCGCCGCCACACACCGTCTTCTTGCACACCGCCAAAGATGGTCCTAAGCACCCGTCTCTCGAATACTCCGAGTGCTTGCAAGTCCTCCTCGAGCATTGTCCATGTTTCATGTCCGTAGAGGACAACCGGTCTTATAAGCGTCTTGTACATGACACATTTGGTGCGGAGGCGAATCTTTTTCGACCGCAGTTTCTTCTGGAGTCCGTAGTAGGCCCGACTTCCACAGATGATGCGCCTTCGTATTTCACGACTAACGTTGTTGTCAACCGTTAGCAAGGATCCGAGGTAGACGAATTCCTCGACCACCTCGAAGGTATCCCCGTCTATCGTAACACTGCTTCCCAGGCGGGCCCTGTCGCGCTCGGTTCCGCCCACAAGCATGTACTTTGTCTTTGACGCATTCACCACCAGTCCACCTTTTGTTGCTTCACGTTTCAGGCGGGTGTACAGTTCTGCCACCTTTGCAAATGTTCGGCCGACAATGTCCATGTCATCCGCGAAGCAAATAAATTGACTGGATCTGTTGAAAATCGTACCCCGGCCGTTACACCCGGTTATCCGCATGACACCTTCTAGCGCAATGTTGAACAACAGGCACGTTGGCTTCCATCGTCCGCTGAACTGACGTAGTCATCTCCTCCGCTGCCTTGACTTTCACTGCCTGTACTCTCAGCGCCATTCAAATGTTCCTCGTAGTGCTGCTTCCACCTTTCGATCACCACACGTTCGTCCGTCAAGATGCTCCCATCCTTATCCCGGCACATTTCGGCTCGCGGCACGAAGCCTTTGCGGGATGCGTTGAGCTTCTGATAGAACTTGCGTGTATCTTGAGAACGGCACAGCTGTTCCATCTCCTCGCACTCCGCTTCTTCCAGGCGCCGTTTCTTCTCCTGAAAAAGGCGGGTCTGCTGTCTCCGCTTCCGTCTATAACGTTCCACGTTCTGCCGGGTACCTTGCTGCAGCGCGACCGCCCGCGCTGCGTCCTTCTCCTCCAGAATCTGTCTGCACTCCTCGTCGAACCAATCGTTCCGTCGACTTCGACCCCTATAGCCGACGTTGTTCTCCGCTGCGTCGTTAATGGCTGCTTTAACTGTATTCCAGCAGTCCTCAAGAGGGGCCCCATCGAGCTCACCCTCTTCCGGCAGCGCTGCCTCGAGATGCTGCGCGTATGCAGTGGCGACATCAGGTTGCTTCAGTCGCTCTAGGTCGTACCGCGGCGGTCGTCGGTACCGAACATTGTTGATGACGGATAGTTTTGGGCGCAGTTTAACCATCACCAGATAGTGGTCAGAGTCGATGTTAGCGCCACGATATGTCCTGACGTCGATAATGTCGGAGAAGTGCCGTCCATCAATCAGAACGTGGTCGATTTGTGATTCTGTCTGCAGTGGTGATCTCCAGGTGTACCGATACGGGAGGCTGTGTTGGAAGTAGGTGCTGCGAATGGTCATATTCTTGGAGGCGGCGAAATCAATTAGTCGTAGGCCGTTTTCGTTCGTCAGCCGGTGAGCGCTGAACTTTCCAATAGTCGGTCTAAACTCCTCCTCTTGGCCAACCTGAGCGTTCAAATCTCCTATGATGATTTTGACGTCGTGGCTTGGGCAGCTGTCGTACTCACGTTCCAGCTGCGCGTAGAATGCGTCCTTATCATCATCAGTGCTTCCGGAGTGTGGGCTATGGACGTTGATTATGCTGAAGTTGAAGAACCGGCCTTTGATCCTCAACCTGCACATTCTTTCATTGATCGGCCACCACCCGATCACGCGCCTTTGCATATCGCCCATCACTATGAAAGCTGTTCCCAGCTCGTGTGTTGCCGCAGCTCTGGTAGATGGTATGATTACCTCTAAACGTTCGCACCATTGATCCCTTCCAACAAACCTCCTGCAGCGCTACGATGCCGAATCCACGGTCCTTGAGCACATCGGCGAGTATGCGTGTGCTCCCGATGAAGTTGAGAGATTTGCAGTTCCACGAACCGAGTTTCCAATCGCTAGTCCCTTTTCGTCGCAGTGGTCTTCGCCGATGGTTCCGGTCCGTACTCTCTTGTTGATTGTTCGTTGCTTATGATTTTTAAAGGCTGGCTTGCAGGACCTGACACCAAACCCCCTAAATTTCCGGAGGACCATTCCTCCTTATTTCCGGTGGACCATGGTGCACAGTTTCACTTAGAGTCCCTCGCTGGCACTCGGACGATGATCAGCCGCCCCTAACATGGAGAACAGACGCTGTTGTGAGCCGATCCTGACATGGAGAATAGACGCTCAGTAAGATTTGCAAACTCCCCCTTCCCTGTCAGCATACGACCATAGTTGCCACCGGGGTTGGTTTCCAGCACCACTGGGAGGTAGGGATATGAGTTGCTGGGTAAGAGGCTAAGGACCGCGAGATGGGGTCTATTTTATTCCTTCAGGTACGCGAAGTACCAATGGTACGCTTTACCCAGCATTTGCCGTGCTATTTACTGATAGCAAATTCGCCATCAAAGGATTCCCAAGACAGTCGAGTAGTCGAGACATAACCGAGCTGACTTAAGTGGTAGCCTACGAAAGGCCCTTTGTTTTTGTAGAATTCTTACTCGATGTAATTTGAGTTTTTTGAATTCTATTTAAGGACACTAAGTCTTCATATACTGACAATAAAGTTGAAACTTGTGTAACAAACACAATAACATAAACGCAAATTCAATTTATATAATTTGTTTATGAACTTTCTATGACGTATTCCTTAAAATAAAAAGCAAATATTTCCAAAGAAGTTAAAAATTATTGTCATTAATTTATTCTGATCAGACCGAGCAAAAAGAAACACCCCGTCTAGTCGTTCGGTAAATGGTTCGGAAAACTTAAACTCTACCGGTTCCAATCGATTTCAACAACCTTAATGTTCGAATCAAATGCTCACCAGCAGCACCAATTTAACACAAAAATCACGTACCAACAGTTTTGCATAGTTTGATAAAAGTTCGATTCTTGATTCGAATAAAATGAGCACTCATCTCATCGGTCTCGGCGACTGCCACCCACGTCTTTCCCCGTTACGATTCGTCTCTCCGTCGTCGATTATAATTAAACCCGAATAGCATCACGAACGAGACAGAATCACCCAAACTCCCCGATAAACTAGTTGACGGGAACCGATTGTTTCGGTGATTTATTGCAAAAGATCCACCACCCTCTCGCCCCATCTTTCACTTTTTCACCAAACCAACTGCGCGCAGTTCCGACACGGCTTGAAAAGCCCGCATGGGAGCCGGAACTTTTTTGTCTAGACTGAAACTATTATTTAATGAGGGTGTTTTCTCGCTTGTAGTCTAACCACTTGTTATCCGCCTGTTCATCTCGCGCGCGCGATACCTAAAAAAAAGGAAAAGATTTTCCTTTCTTCATCCGGTACGCATTTCAAACGCAGCAATTCGAGTGAAAATGGGTAGAAGAAAAACTCCGATCCGGCAAATCTTTTATTGTGGCGTTGCTGTTTGAGTTCGTGGAGGAAAACTACGGGCAGCACGGCAGGAAGTATTTTCCTGCAAATTACGTCTCTTGTTGCTACCATCATCGTCGTCGCCGTCGTCATTCGCGTCGCTGTCGGTTAAGATGTTGAGATGCGGTTTCGCATCCATTCACGTCCACCGTCCGAGAAGTAACTACACAAGAACTTGTATTTTTCTTGGTGGATGCCTTTTGGGAACCATTGGAATTCGAGGCTAGCAAGAGGGAGGGAGTTCTTTCGTTTCAATTCGACCACTTTCTACACCGAGTCAAGCTGCTTTGTCCAGAGTTAGTGCAGCTGTTCGAAGTGTAACTTAACAAACACGGATATGTAAGTGAATAAGAGCAACTGCTACTGTACACTTGGGGGAGATCCATAATCAACTTCACCATTTGTGGTTATGTCATCAAAAATAAAAAAATTGAAAAACATCACTTGTCATAAAACGAGTTTGTACCTTCCCATTTAATTCCACCACTTGATTGTACCTTGACAGATACGTATTTCGACCTCAACAGTAAGGTCGTCTTCAGTGTCTCGTACTCGACTTAAGTCGAATTAAGTACGAGGCACTGAAGACGATCTTACTGTTGAAGTCGAAATACGTATCTGTCAAGGTACAATCAAGTGGTGGAATTAAATGGGAAGGTAGAAACTCGTCTTGTGACAAGTGAAGACATTCCACTAAAAAGCTCAAAATAATTTTCTTGAAAAACATATAATTGGTTGATAAATTTCTCGGTTTGTGATTTTTATAACAAAACACAAAAAATGTACCTGATTGACATTATAGTTTGCAATCTTGACAATATAATTAGTAATTAATTATCTTTGACAAAAACAAGTACCACGCCAATATGTTATATCGCAAAGATACCATTGACAATATCGCTTTCAACCGAACGTATCCGTCATTCGAAACCCTCAGAAAACCACTCTATAAATAACTTCTTTTTCATTAAGATTAAAAAGATGAGATAAAAGAGCTTTTGAAATTAAAACCAAATAAACAGGAGACGAACACCGACAGCCAGCGAGTAGTTGTTTCCTCCCTATTCATCCTGACCGAGTTCAATTCCGGTGGTAGACGACGACGCAAGTGTAGTAAATCTCGGTTGGTAAGCATTTGAAGGAACTCCTCCGGTGCCCCACCCCCTCGTCCTGGTGCAATGCACGGAGTGAAAGAAGAAACATCCTTGAGAGAATTCTCCACCGCAGCCTCAGCAGAACGAGCGGGGGTTGAGCGAAAACGGCTGTACCAGCAAAGCCGAATGAATAAATGAATGAAATGAAATGAATGCGAAAACGATGCGAGTAACAACTTTCCTATTATATGCACTTGCCTTTGAGGCGGTTATCTGTGACTGGAAAGGGGGAGACACTATGGGTGGAATCTTTACATACAATAGGCTAAAAAATTGATCATTGTGATCTGAATAGTTCTTACGAATTGCAAAGCAAAATATTATATCCTGGAACTGTAATAACATTGTTTTGAATGCAAAAAAAAAAATCCACAATTAAGGAGAAGGACAAATTTATTTTTCAACAATATTTGAACCGTTCGAATTATATTCTTGCCACCTCAAACACCATGGTAGAATGTCGGTTTGCCGGAGGATTTTGATGAAGCTGCCGTTGACTAACAGACTTGACTCGGCTGTGGAGAGGATTTTCGCTTCCTTTTCTCAATGAGTGCTGCGTAGCTTGTTTTCCTCGTAGTCGAGTGCGGCCGCTGTTTCCATTTCCATGTCGGTTTCTTTTCTTTCTGTATAAGACTTTAATTAATAAAACACAAGTAGACGGGATTAGGTTAAGCTATGGAGTGTGCTTAACGGCAAATAGTGAGATGCTGACCCCATCTCCGCTCAGTTTATTTGTATCTGCAGTTGATTCCACAGAAGCTTCTGCCGACGGGAAAAGAAAAGCGGAAGCGGATAATCATCATGCGCCTGGATCATTACCAGCGATATGCAAAACATGCAGCAAGGAATTCAGATAATAGAACTCAAACCTCCTCGGATGATTTATCCAAAATTAAACCAAAGCCATCTGGTACCGATTAAATCTCCCTCGACAACGTGCATTGGTTTTTCGTCGTCCTGCCGCCGCTGGCTGGCCACCACCATCCAGTTTCAGCGACCAACAATACAGGGACAAGAAACGATCGAACACGAGTCATTGTCGGTCGGAATGTACCTACGTTCGAGCAACGAGCAAACGAAAATGTCAACTCATTTGACAAACACGGCCAGAATTTAAATTTATTGTGTTTTATGTTAATTTATGTACTCGTTTCCACTCTGTGACTTCGGGACTATGGATTCGAATCCGCAAAATCGATCACCCAGAGAATGGGGGATTCGGTTCGAGCTTGGGGGACTGTCACACATACCTTTCTGGGATCGAGGACAGCGGTTTTCACTTCGAGGGCCAACGTTGATGCTTGATGGTGTTCTGCTGGCACTGCTGAAGTAGCAACATCTCAGGCTTGAAGGCAACCTATTTGTTCCCCATTTATTTTGTGACAACTTGACGCAAAAACTGATTTATTTTTCGAAGGAAGACCATTTTGAACTACAATTGCAAACCGTGACAACAACTCTTAGGTACACATAAATTTTTCTATATGATATTGAACATGCTTAGTTTTTAGAAAATTATCATAGTCAGATAAGGAAAAACGGCGCTTACTCGCAAACCTACCGATAGGGTTTTTCGGCACTTGTTTTATTTGCAAATATGTAAAGTATAGTAAAAGCTTATTCACTAACTCCAAACACGGTTGCAAGGTTGCATTTCATTTCGATCATAATCAGGGTTTCGACTTTTCGTTACAATGAGATCAAAGCAAGCGTTTTTCTGGCCAAGAGAGAATCTTTTTTCGTTGTTTATGTTAATGATCATCTTCACTCTTCAATCTTTTATCTAGAATCAGTCTTGGAAGATAAACGAAAATCTTGCCTATTAGATGCAAAAACAATTACAAAATTTTATGGCCGCGCCGGGATTTGTAGCCATAATAGTAACAATATTAACCATATGAAAGACTTGAATATGAAAGAAAAAAGAACAAACCAAAGTTTGGTGGCAATCGAAGTATGCGAAAAATGGTTATCACTCTCCTGGCTGTTTGTCTTCCCGAAAAGCGATTTCACCCCGAAAATTTTCGTGAGGGTGCATCCTGAGATTGAGTGAGCATTACAAACCCTGATAATAATTAATTGTATATGTTCCGAGTATTGATCACTTGATATGGATAATAGTTTACTATATTCTGAAAACTAGATGCGAGGATGTGTAGTATGTGGAAGATTTGATTCGAAAAAGGAATTGGAGATCACTTCGATGTGATTCGAATCCATGGCCCTTAGTACGCCACACTGGTGCTTTAACCATTAAAGCTACGAAAGACCTTCGTTGGCCTCTCCATCTATATCCCGCCCCAACGGTTCCACATGACCACATTGAGCTGCCAGACAATATAAATACTCAGGCTCACTTAATGTGAACGTGTACTACCCACATGTATTTACCCACAGAACTTAAAAAATTGCACTGCACTGATTATTTAAATAAAATTGGGCTCCCTCTAAAGCTTGTCCAAGTTATATTTCGAACAGTTTTCGTTCAGTGTACTTTATGAAACATTGCTTCACAAATAAACAAGTCTTTAGTGCGTTATTCTTTAAGCTGATAAGTTCTCAGTTTCGTGGCGTTTGGAGAAGACGCTTGGCAGTTTAAGCTTTTGAAAAGCAAAATCCAAACCAAGGCACTAATGATGTAATCAAGAGACTGTTAAGTTGAATGTTTTACAAAATGTGGCAACAGACTTTGCATTATTCATCTATTGGAATTATGTCAACATTAACTGTGGGATTACTTTTCACTCGAATAAATTACAGTAAACTCTCCCTTACCTGATATTGAAGGGACCATCGAGGGATAACTTTTATTTTTTCTAAAATGTCACATTTTTCACATGGTTGTTGAAATATGGATTAGGGCAAGGCTTAGGGTCATTAGGTTCATTTGGCAAAAAAAGGTAATTTAGCCGAAAGCCATTTGACCGAATAGTTTTTCCTTATTGTGTGGAATGAGACGTGTGAGACGGATTGAATACTGAGAAAGTGCGAACTGAGAAATGAGAATGAGTTGATCGAAGTGAGTACAAAGTAGTGAGAAGTGAGTACATACTGAGAAGAGGAAGTGAGCACTTAGTAGTGAGATGTGTGCAGTAACAAGAGAAGTTACAGACCGCATCGTGCTTTCGTGCTGTGCGGTTTTTTATCTCTTTACGGAAGGACGTTTTTAATACTACCCGAAGCTATTTTAATTTCAACGGTGCTTCTTAGCGCTATTTGTAACCACTGATCCCGTTACGATCTTTGCAAGGACCCGTGCCTTCGTTTTACGTTGGACCCGTTTGCGGAAGTAAAATTCCGACAAGCGGTGGTAATCCTGCAGGGACACCGTTCTGGGAAAAAACCTCTTAGAAGGTCACGTCTCCACGCTCAGCAATGAGTATTAACAAAAACAAGAGGAAGGGAGTCTCTGAATTCTCCGCTTCCTTCAAAGAAACAAGGTTTCAAGATCGTCCTGCCCAAGCGCGGAAAAAATAGAAGGAAGCTGGAGAATTCAGATATTCCTTCTAACTCTAATATCGGAAATAATTCTTCTCCAATCGAACTGAGCAATCAGTTCGATTTGATTAATGATGAAATTGAGCAAATCGAATCTACCTCTAGCCCAGGTGATTCGATTCATGCGAAAAAGCAAAGGATTCCGCCAATTGTGGTATCTGTTGCCGAGTTTTCTGGCTTCCGGAATGAGATTTTGAGTAACCTTCAGGGGATCAAGGTTTCATTTCAGATTGCTAGGAAGGGTGACTGCCGCGTTTTGCCGGGATCCTTTGACGATCGCAAACGTCTTCTTCACTATTTAACTGAGAAGCGCCATAAATTCTTCACATACGACGACAAAACTGAGCGATTGTTCAAAGTCGTCTTGAAAGGTCTCCCCAGTGATGACAAATCACTGGATGAGATCAAAATTGAAATTTCTCAATTACTTGGATTTTCACCAGTCCAAGTAATTAAGATGAAAAAGAAATCCCATTCTGGTACTTCCCAGAGGGGCATTTCTCAAGAATTTTATTTCATTTTAACAAAAGTGAACTAAATAATATGAAAAGTTTGGAAAAGGCCTGTATTATGTCACATGTCCGTGTTACATGGGAACATTTCCGCAGGCCTGGGGAAATTTCCAAAACCCTACCCAGTGCCGTAAGTGTCAAAAGTGGGGTCATGGAACCAAACATTGTCACATGGATGCTAAATGCATGATTTGTGGTGGAACCTCTCACGCCAAGGACGCATGTCCTGTGAGAGAAGATTCCAATAAATTTAAATGTGCAAATTGTGGGGCAATCATAAATCCAATTTCTCGGAATGCCCTTCACGCAAAAGTTTTGAATTCCGTGCAAAATTGATGACGGAAATTCCAATCGGATCCCAGATTCGACGGGTAGAAATTTTTCAAACGCTCAAATTTCGAAACCGGTTACCGGTCGAGCAATTCATACCCACCACAATCCACAAACAAATTTTGCCGCTCGTCAACGGGTAGCAAGCACTTCAGTAAATTCCAATTTTTCCAATGTACCTACGTATGCAAACATCGCTGCTGGTAGACAAAATTTCTCTTCTCAAAATGAGGTTTATACCCATGTCCCAACGGAAAATAACGGTCATGTTGCCGATTCAGGTAGCATGACTGCTTCCGATTTTGATTTTTTTAACTGAACAATTGCATCACATGATTGATGCAATGTTCAAAGCAAATACCATTCCTGAAGCTGTTCAGGTTGGTATAAAGTACACACAAAAAATTGTTATCGGACTCCGTTTTAATGGATCTAAATAATTGTGTGAAAGTTCTAAATTGGAATGCCCGCTCTCTAAAGGGTAAGGAAGATGAATTATTCAACTTCCTAACAGTTCATAATGTGCATATTGCCATTATAACTGAAACCTATTTAAAACCAGGACTCTCCATTAAAAGAGATCCAAATTATTTCATCTACAGAAATGATCGTCTTGACAGCGCCTGTGGTGGGGTTGCCATCGTCATTAATAGACGTATCAAACATAAATTATTTTCTTCGTTCGAAACCAAAGTTTTTGAAACCTTGGGAGTTTCTGTTGAAACAAATTTTGGTCAATTTTGCCCTATTTGCCTTTTCAGTGCAATGGGCAGCAAAAGAATTAGTTGAAAGCTGATCTTCAAATTCTGACTCGCAACAAATCAAAATTCTTCGTAATTGGTGACTTCAATGCCAAACACCGTTCATGGAATAATGCTCAAAGCAATTCCAATGGCAAAATTTTATTTGAAGATTGTTCTGCGGGATATTATACTATTCAATATCCCAATGGCCCTACTTGTTTTTCTTCCAGTCGAAATCCTTCTACAATTGATTTAGTCTTAACGGATTCAAGTCAGCTGTGTGGCCAATTGGTAACTCATGCTGACTTTCACTCTGATCACCTTCCTGTGACATTTGAAATCTCACAAGAAGCCATTTATAATCCAATCAGCTCTACTTTTAATTATCATAGAGCTGATTGGGATATCGATAGGAATTTTGATGTTGATATTCCTCTCGATACCAAAAGTGATATTGACAATGCGCTCGTATCTTTGACAAATTTAATTATCGAAGCCAGAGGCATTGCAATTCCGAAATGTGAAGTTAAATTCAACTCCATTATTATTGACGACGACCTTCAGCTACTGATCCGTCTTAAAAATGTGAGAAGAAGGCAATACCAAAGAACTCGCGATCCCGCGTTGAAAGTTATTTGGCGAGATTTGCAAAATGAAATTAAAAAACGTTTCGCTATTCTGAGAAATACCAACTTTGAGAATAATGTCTCGAAGTTGGATCCCAGTTCGAAACCCTTTTGAAATTAACGAAAATTCTCAAAAACCTCAAAAGCCAATTCCAGCGCTTAAAGAGGGAAATAAAATTTTATTAACAAATGGCGATAAGGCTCAAAAACTTGCTCAGCAGTTCGAGAGTGCCCATAATTTTAGTCTAGGTCTCACTAGTCCAATTGAGGATCAGGTTACACGGAGCTTCGAAGACATTCTCAATCAAGAGAATGTTTTGACCCATCGTTGGGAACTAGTTTGGATGAAGTGAGATCTATTACTAGAAAATTTAAAAATATGAAAGCCCCGGGTGATGATGGTATTTTCTACATACTTATCAAAAAACTTCCGGAGAGCTCTTTATCCTTTAATTATAGTTAATTTATTTAACAAATGTTTTCAATTGGCATACTTCCCAGATAAATGGAAAAACGCTAAAGTTGTTCCAATTTTGAAGCCGGACAAAAATCCAGCTGAGGCTTCTAGTTATCGCCCTATCAGTTTGCTTTCTTCAATAAGCAAACTGTTTGAAAAAATTATTTTAAATAGAATGATGGTTCATATTAATGACAATTCTATTTTTGCTGATGAGCAATTTGGTTTTCGCCATGAGCATTCAACCACTCATCAGTTATTAAAAGTTACGAACTTAATTCGGCTCAACAAATCTGAAGGATATTCGACTGGAGTTGCTCTTATTGATATAGAGAAAGCATTTGACAGTGTTTGGCATGAAGGTTTGATTGTAAAATTGATGAATTTTAATTTTCCTCTGTACATTATTAAACTGATCCAAAATTATTTATCAGATCGCTCACTGCAGGTAAACTATCAGAATTCTAAATCTGATAGATTACCTGTAAGAGCTGGTGTTCCCCAAGGCAGCATACTGGGGCCCATTTTGTATAACATTTTTACTTCTGACTTACCTGATTTACCACCAGGGTGTCAAAAATCTTTGTTTGCAGATGACACAGGTCTCTCAGCCAAAGGGCGTAGCCTTCGTGTCATTTGTAGTAGACTGCAAAAAAGTTTGGATATTTTCTCCACTTACTTGCAAAAATGGAAAATTTCCCCGAATGCTTCCAAAACTCAGCTTATAATTTTCCCACATAAGCCGAGAGCTTCTTATTTGAAACCTTCTAGCAGACATATTGTCACTATGAATGGGGTTCCAATTAATTGGTCTAGCGAAGCTAAATATTTAGGACTTCTGCTAGATCAAAAATTAACTTTTAAAATCACATTGAAGGCCTTCAAGCCAAATAAAACAAATATATTAAGTGTCTATATCCACTTATAAACAGAAAATCAAAACTTTGTCTTAAGAACAAACTTTTGATTTACAAACAAATTTTAAACCTGCCATGTTGTATGCTGTGCCAATATGGACTAGTTGCTGCAATACCAGAAAGAAGGCACTTCAGAGGATTCAAAATAAAATTCTGAAAATGATTCTGAAGTTGCCTCCGTGGTATAGTACCAATGAACTTCATAGAATTTCTAATATTGAGATATTGCAACAAATGTCCAACAAAATAATTTCCAATTTTAAAAAATAATAATAAAAAAAAATAATAATAATAATAAAAAAAAGCCACATGATGAACCATCCCCTACGGATGCTTTCAAACGAGTTGTCATATATTGCACTTTAAAAGGCCTTCCGCTAATCGGCAGTGATGCTAATGCTCATCACATCATCTGCACAGCAAAAAAATAATTGTAATATTACATCGGATTCGATGCACATCATCGCCGTCGTAAATCGCATGTATTATTACATCTGTTTTGTGTTACAAAAAGTAACGTAATTGGCATTTCGTCGTCAAAATAAAACGGAGTAGGACGTAATATGTTCGACGTAATGAATAAAACGACGTAAACGAAACGAAACTAGCCAGCAAAAATTTTGCTTTCGGCAGCTGGGTTAGGGGTGTTCGGGAATTTTCTTTCATGCTTTCAATAAACATTTGCAAATTTTTTTTTTATAAATTGTTATTTATCATACATTTGTGCAAATCGATATTTAATATTACAACAAATTTTGGATTTTTGCTTCACCTAACATTTTAAAATAAAGAATTTTGTAAGTAATAAAAGTATCAAACATTGCAATACTTTGTTTTTTTTTCTTATTTTTTATACTTAGATTTTCAGTTTTTCAGGCTGATGGATTAGTGTTTTTAAATTTTCGATTTTTAAGGTTTTCTGTGCGCTGATATTTTTTGGTCAGCAGCAACAGCGTGGATCGCGTGGACTCATTTTATACATTGAACTTTTTTTTGTCAATAATGTGATGTACAGTAACGAAGAATTCCTCCAGAAATTTCTCCAAAACCACCTTAGCAAATTCCTCCGGCAAATCAGTTACTCCCAAAATTCCTCCACGAGATCCTCCGAAAATATCAATAATTTATCAAGGAATATCTCCAAGAGATCCCATAGAAAGGGCAACAGGAGTTCCTTCAGAAATTGCTCTGGGAGTTCTTTCTGAAATTACTTCCAAAATTGGTTTTACTTATTCCTCCAGGATTTTTTTCGGAAATTCCCCCAGAGATTCCTACAGGAGTACCTACGTAATTTCCTTCGAAAACTTCTTCATGTGTGCTTCCAGATATTCCCCTAGAAGTACCGTCAGAAATTCTGTTACCCGAGCAGCACCTTTGTCATAAATGGCTTTCTGTGACCTCTAGGTGTTCTTCCAGAAGTTCCTCCCGTAATACAACCAGGAGTTCCTTCGAAAATTCCTCTAGCAGTTCCTCCGGAAAATTGTCTCAAAATTCCTGAGAAAATGCCTTAAGGACTTCCTCCAGAAATTATTCCAGAGGTTCTTCCGGAAATTCGTCCAGGAGCCCTAGCGGCAATTTCTCCCAAAACACCCTAAATTTTTTTTCGATGGAACTCCTGGAGGAATTTTTTGAGGAACTCCAGGAAGAATTTCCTGAAGTACTCATGGAGGAATTTCAGGAGCAACTCCTGGAGAAGGACCTCCAGGAAGAATTCCTACAGAAATTTTCCCTGGAGGAATGTTCGGAGGAATTTTTGTTAGATTATTTTGGATAAACTTTTGAAGGGATTTGCGGAGTAATTATTGGATTATTGGAGTAATTTCTGTAGGAATCCCTGGAGGATTTTTTGGTGGCACTTTGACGGAATTTTGAGGAATTTCTGGCAGACTTTTCGTTGTAACTCTTGGGGGAAATTCCGGAAGAAGGTGATTATCTGAATCAAGTCCTGAAGGAGTTCCTGTACATGCTCCAAGGAACAAGGAATTTCTTGAGTATCCTCCGGGAAATCTCCTGGAGGAATTCTTGGAGGAATATGTGAAGGAATTTTTTAAGTGGTTTTCGAACTCCTGGAGGACTATCCGTAAAAATTCCTGAACGAAGAATTTCGGGACGAATTTCCGGAAGAACTCCAGGAGGTTTTTTTTTCTCGGAAAGGAACTCTAAATTACTCCAGAAGTTTGTTCCTTCGGTAATTCCTCCAGTGGTTCCTCCGGAAAGTTCAACATGAATTCCTGCGGAAATTCATCCAAAACATCAACCAGGAATTCCTTCGCAAATTTTTCCGTAAAAAAAATACCTAGAATTCCTCCGGAAATTTATCCTGAATTTCCTACGCAAATTCTTTCAGAATTTTTCTCGGATAGTCCTCCAGGATTTCCAAAGCCATATTCATCATCTCCCGGAACTTCCCCCAAGAATTCCTACGAAAAGTCGGCTAGGAGTTCATCCAAAAATCCCCTCAAAATTCCGTCAAAAATATTCCAGAAATTCCTCCAAGGAAAATTTCCCTTGAAAATCCTTCCCGAAATACCTTCAAGAGTTACTTCGAAAAATCCTCCAAGTGTTTCTCTGGAAATTCCCAAGAGAGTTCCTCTGGAAATTCTTCCAGAAGTTACTCCAACAATTCCAAAAGTATCCCCAAAAATATTTTTTTGAGGTCGGAAGAATTTCTGGATTAATTTATTTAGGAGGTATTTCCTCAGGAGTTTTGGGACGAATTCTGGAATTTTCGAGGGAAATCCTAGCTGAATAGTGGGAAGAATTTGTGACCCCTTGAGGGCATTCCTGAGAAACCACTGGAGGAATTACCGAAGGATTCTTTTATGTATCTTTGGAGTAATTTCTGGTTGAACTCCTGAAGAAATATCCAAAGGAACTCCCGGAGAAATATCCGGAGGGACTCCTAGTGGAATATCTGGATTCTGCAGGCACATCTGAAGAAGTTTTCGAAGGAATTTCCGCAGGTACTCCTGTAGGAATCTCTGGAGGAATTTCCGAAAGAAAAACCTGGAAAAAATTGCGAAAGCAGTTTTGGAAGTAATTTCCGGAAGATCCCCTGGAACAATTTCTGAAGGAACTCATGGCGCCTTTTCTCTGGGAACTGTTGGAAGAATTCCTGGATGAATTACCGAAGGGACTTTTGGAGGAATTTCCGAAGGAATTTCTGAAGGAACTCTTGGAGGAATTTTAGAAAGATCGCCTGGAAGAATTTATTTCCTCCTCCAAATCATCCAGAAGTTCACTGGGAAAGACCTTCAGGAGTTCCTCAGGAGATTTATAAAAAAACGCGTTCAAAAATCTTACGCAAATGCCTCATGAATTCATACAGAGGATTCTCTAGAAGTATAAGAAAATCCTTTAAGAGTTCTTTCAGAAATTCCTCTCGAAATTCCTCCAGGAGATACTTCGAAAATTCTTTCGAAAATTTTCACTAACTTTTTCAGAGCTACCCCGAAGCAGCTCTTGGAAGAATTTTTGGAGGAACTCCTGGGGGAATTTCGAGATAAATTTCAGGAAGAACTCATGGCGGACTTAGTAAGAACTTTTAGGGAGATTTCAGGAATCCTGAATGAACATCCGAAGGATTCGGAGGAATTTCCGAAGGAACTCCTGGAAGAACTACCGAAGGAACTCTGAAGGATTTTCAAGAGTAATTTCCAATGACTCTCCTCGAAGAACTTTTAGGGGAATATCTGGAGGAACTTCTGAAAGAATTAAAAAAAAAAACTCCTTGAAGAATTTGCGAAAGCATTTTCAAAGAAACTCCTGGAGTTCAGTTCAGTTCAGTGGTTATTTCCAGAAGAACTCCTAGAGCATTTTCGTAAGTAATTCCGGAAAAAAAAAAGAACATTTATGAATTTGAAAATATCAAAAATGTGAGAACTAAAAATTATTGTTATTTTGAAATTTAAATGTTAATTTTTAATTTATTTTTTTAAATTCTTTAATTTTTTAAATTTCTAAATTTTTTTCAATTTTTAAATTTTAAAACTTTTCTATTTTTAAATTTTTAAATTTTTATTTTTTTAAAATTTTAAATTTTTAAATTTTTAAATTTTTAAATTTTTAAATTTTTAAATTCTTAAATTTTTAAATTTTTAAATTTTTAAATTTCCAAATTTTTTAATTTTTTAATTTTTAAATTTTAAAATTTTACAATTTTTAAAATTTTATATTTTCAAATTTTCAAATTCTTTAATTTTTGAATTTTCATATTCAAAAGTCCTTATTTTAAGATTTTTAAATTTAGAAATTTTAATTTTTTTAAATTTTTAAGTTTTAAAGTATATTTTTTTTTAAATTTTTCAATCTTAATTTTAATTTCTACATTTTTAAATTTCTCAATATGAAATTTTGGAACATGATCTTATTTTTTAATTTTTTTTAATATTTTTTTTAATTTTTAAAGATTAAAATTTTTAAGTTTTAAAAGTCTTAAGCTTTTTAAGTTTCAAGTTCTGAAGTTTTTAAATTTTTAACTTTCATATTTCTAAATCGATCAATTTTTGAGTTTTTAAATTTTTGTCAAGGTTTTTATTGTTAAATTTGGATTTAAATTTCAGAAATCTAAATTTTGAAATTTTTTAATCCAAAAATTTAAAAAAAAAATCTGATTTTAAAATTTAAAATTTATTAGATTTTTTAATTTTCATACTTAAGATAAATAAAGTGTTCAATATTGGAATTATGGATATTTTATTTTTCCAATTTTCAGTTTTATAATCTTAAATTTTGCAACTTTATAATTCAAATTATCAAATTTGATTTTTTGTAATTTTTAAATTTTTGAATGTTTATATTTTTAATCTTTTAAATTTTTAAACATTCAAATTTTTAAATGTTAAAGTTTTTAATTTATAGATTTTTAAAAAATTTATTTGTATCTTAATTTTTAAATTTTCGTATTTTAAAATCTTTGCTTCGAAACTTTCAAAATTTTCAATCTTTAGTTTCCTATTTTTTTTCTTATATTAACTTTCAAGCCCATATTAAATTTTGATACATTTTCAAATACGATTTTGTCACGCTCTTATTTTGATTTTAGGTTCAATTTTTTTTCTAAATATGAACACATATTTTATATAATTTTATAGATAGTAATTCAATAATATGAATGAAACATTTGTAATTCTTAATAACACTGCCAAAAATATGTATATAAGATATATGTGTCGCCGTCATATTTTTTTGCAATAGCTCCACCCTAATATAATCGATATAGAACCACACATAAATTAAATAATTGCTAATTCGAGACCATACATAAAGTTTATTTGGGTATATACTTTATTAGTAGTTCGCGTGGAGAATGGTTATGTGTGCGCTAATATACATCATAAGTTAAATCTATGGATTTTTGCCAATAAATATGTGTGGATTTTTAGTAGTGAATATATTCATTTTCCATTTTTTTCAATACCAGCCCTGAGATGTTATGTTTATCAGAAGTGAGCGAAACAGCCCTCTCTATCAGAATGTCCTTTATTTAAAATAAATACCTTTTGCAGTATTTTTGTCAACTATTCTCGTTTCTCCCTGGCTTGTTAGTCTTTTTAGTTTGCTGGCGTTCTTCCATATTTCGAAGCTTCTCGATGCATTGAAGTATACGAGGACGTGTTTATGTCTGTGAAAAATCAAATTGCACTCAATTATCCGATAAATGCTTTGTGAATACAATTGTTCAAACTTACCTGCAAATTTTCATGTTCGTCCAATGCCGTTTTGCTGCCGGTTTTAACTTATTTGCTGATTGATGATTCTGTTTCCCCCGCTGAGCCACAAAACGGGTAATCCTTCTCGTCGTTTACGCTTCTGTAAAATTTTATTCATTTTGGCACCGGCTGGGTAGAAATCAAAACACTAAATTTACCTGTCAAAACATTCTTTTCTGCTATTGCGGGTATAAAATCAAACAGCACACTTTACGTTTTGCTGTTTTCTGATAGATAGGATATTATTATTCCCAATCATTCACTAAATTAATAATATTTATAAGAACGGCATCGATTTTGATGCGAGCAAAATGAACCGAAAAATAATATGGCGTCTAGTTCTGTTGACGCGCTGGCAGCTTTTTTTTATGTGATATTACCGATAACATTACGCTGATTTTGAGGTAATATTAAGTTTTATGGTCGGCAAATATTGTGTGCCCATTTTGGATGTATTCAAATACTGAATTAGACAGGTAATTTCACGTCGGGTCCACGTAACCGAAAAATTATTTTTAATATTTATGTATTACAACGAAGAATGTAGTAAAGCATGGATCTGACGTAAAAGTACGTTAAATACCTTATTACATCAAATTTGAGGGTACGTTTCACGATGTTACGTCGCCGCATATTAATATTTTTTTTGCTGTGTGGGGTAGCTCGGATATCAATCTGAGAGGCTCCAGCTTGATGGAATACTTAAGTAGTACCGAACGTAGTTTACTTAACATAGGCAATCGCTCAACCTGGATGGTATCTAATAGGGCAGAAGTGTTAGACATAACCCTCCAATAAAATCAGTCACGAGTTGACGAATTGGCATGTGTTAGATGAGGAATCGATATCTGATCATCGTTACATCTGCTTTGATCATTTGAATGTTACTTCGCAGACCTTGCGTTTTAGAAATCCTCGTTCAACAAACTGGGATCTTTACACAGAGTTGCTCTCTACCAAATTTCATGAATATCTACCTTCTATAGAAACTCCTACCGACTTGGATGATGCAGTTGATACTACAACGTTGCACATCGTGGAAGCTTTCGAAGGAGCTTGCCCTTTACGTTCTGTAAAAACCTCAAGAGGAACCCCTTGGTGGAATTCCCATTTGGTTAAGCTAAGGAAGCAGTGTAGAAGGAGTTGGAACAGACGCCATTCAGCAGGGACGGATTCATTCCAGTTGGCTCGCAAAGCTTACAAGAAGGCCCTACGATCTGCTGAACGATCCGGCTGGAAAAACCTCTGTGCAAATGTTTCCAATTTGAGTGAAGCCAGTCGATTGAATAAAACTCTTGCGAGATTCAAGGATTTCCAATTTGGCGAAATTCGCAAACCAAATGGCGACTACACTTCTTCTGATGAAGAATCGTTAGAGCATTTATTTGATACGCACATCTTCGGATGATCCTGATGTCTTTTCATGTCATAGCTATTTGGGTCTTGGGCTCAAGCACGTAGAATCATAACTACTGAATCGATTCAATGGGCACTTAACAGTTTTGCTGCCTACAAATCTCCAGGGGAGGATGGGATTTATCCCGTTCTACTTCAGAAGGGTTTTAAGCATGTTTTAAAAAAGCTTTTAGTATGCAGTTTTGCTACTGGGTATATTCCTGTATCCAGGCGGGATGTCACTGTAAAGTTTATCCCAAAAGGAGGACGTGCTTCGTATGAAGAAGCAAAGAGTTTAAGGCCCATCAGTCTGACCTCATTTCTTCTTAAATGCTTAGAACGTTTTATCGATCATCACATTCGTGATGACTGTTTGGCAAACATGCCTCTTCATGTTAATCAACATGCTTACCAATCTGGAAAGTCTACCGTGACTCTTCTACACAAGATTGTGTACGATATCGAGAAAGCATTCGCTCAAAAGCAATCGTACTTGGGTGCTTTCTTAGATATTGAAGGTGCTTTCGACAACGTGTCTTTCGATGCAATATTGGAAGACGCACGTTGTCATGGGCAACCTAATATTATTACCAAATGGATTCACTAGATGCTTAAAAACCGACATCTCTACTCGACATTACGTCAAGCAGCGATTAGAAAATTAAGTGTCTGCGGATGCCCTCAAGGGGGAGTATTATCTCCACTTTTGTGGAATCTCGTTGCAGACACGCTATTGAGGTTACTCAATAATGGCGGTTTTCCTACCTATGGATTTGCCGACGACTATCTTACATTGATAGTGGGTTTGTGCATTACTACCTTATTCGACCTGATGCAAAATGCTCTTCAGGTAGTTGAAAGTTGGTGTCGCCAATATGGCCTTTCGGTCAATCCGAATAAAACATCTATTGTTCTTTTCACGGAAAAACGTAATCGTAATGGTATTCGTCCATTACATCTTTTTGGTTCTGAAATCAATGTAACTGATCAAGTAAAGTATGTGGGTATAATTTTGGATTCAAAGCTTTCCTGGACTCTTAACATTGAATCAAAAAGGCGTGTATGACTTTCGGCCAATGCCGACGAACCTTTGGTAAAACTTGGGGTTTCAAACCCAAATATATCAAATGGATTTACAGAACAGTTGTACGACCAATTTTGGCCTATGGATGTCTTGTGTTGTGGCAAAAGGGGGAAGTGAGGGCAATTCAGTCTAAATTAGGCCATCTTCAAATGATGTGCCTAATGGCAATGACTGGTGCGTTCTCTTCAACTCCCACGGCTGCTCTCGAAGTTCTCTTCGACGTGGCCCCACTACACATACATCTCAAACAAGAAGAATTTTCTTGTACTTACCGACTATGGGTACTCGGTTTTATGGAAGAGAATCCTGTAAACCGCAGTTCTACACACACTTCGTTGTTACCGCTTATGGTTAATTGGGACAAAATTTTCCTTGCTCCAAGTGATCTCACACACGATAGTTGTTTTCCTTATAGGACATTTTCAACACAATTCCCCTCGCGGGATGAGTGGACATCTGGCTATTTGGAGAGAAGTATGTCGGACAGCATTGTTTGTTACACTGACGGCTCCCTCCTCGAAGGTAGAGCAGGTGCAGGCGTCTATTCGCGTGAGCTGAGATTGGAACAGTCACACTCACTGGGTACACACTGCACTGTCTTTCAAGCGGAAATATTTGCCATCATGTGTGGAGTGCAATCTGCACTGCAGCAACGCATTATGGGCAAAGTAATATACTTCTGTTCAGATAGCCAAGCAGCTATTAAAGCTCTCGCCTCGGCCAACTCAAGGTCGAAGTTAGTAATCGCATGTCGAACTCAAATTGAAGAACTGAATTCAGTAAATACTTTACACCTTATATGGGTACCTGGCCATTCTTCCATAGCTGGAAACGAATTGGCTGATGAGTTAGCTCGTAATGGAGCATCGCATGACTTTATTGGTCCTGAGCCAGCTATTCCAATATCCAAGTGTTGGGTGAAGCTTTTGCTCAACTCTTGGGCTGTCACTCAGCACAAATGGCATTGGAGTAGTCTGGATTCATGTCATCAAACAAAATTGTACATCCGAGAGCCATCTCCGGTAGTAGCAAGCTATTCAGCTAATCTGCCCAAACAGAATTGCAGTGTCTTAGTCAAGGCATTGACAGGTCACTGCCGACTGAACTATCACATGACAAATATTCAACGCGTTGAATCATCTGTTTGTGATAGTTGTGAATCCGATTATGGAACTTCTTATCATCTAATATGTAACTGCCCAGTCTATGCACAATTGCGCTTCCAAATATTTGGTAAACATTTACTTAGTGAAATTGACTTCAGAAACCTGAACCTTCAGAGTATTTTGTTGTTCATAACCCGTTGTGGTAAGGAGCTATAAGCTCTTGTACGCTTATGCGTTGTATACCTTCTTCTAGGGCCCTTTACCAAACATTCCCTTTGTACTCCCATCCACATTCCTTTCCTTTTTGTTCACTTCCTTTTCCGTCAGGTGTGTGATGAAAAAGGCTGTAAAGGCGATGGCACAAATCTACCAAATTGAGGTGAACGTGCCCCTGGAGCCGACGTTCTGATACCTGATACCTGATGGTTTTAGCAAAAAAGGTTATTTAGCCGAGAGCCATTTGGCCGTATGCCGGTTGGCCGAATAGATTTTCCTTATTGAGTGAAGTGAGACGTGAGATGGATTGAATACTGAAAAGTGAGAACTGAGAAATGAGAATGAGTTGATCTAAATAAGCACAAAGCAGTGAGAAGTGAAAGTGAGCACTTTGTAGTGAGCTGTGTAGAGTAACCAGTGAGAAGTTAGTAGTAGGAAGTGAGAAATGAGTAGTGAGGAAAACGGAAGCGAGAGGTGTGAAGTGAGCGTAAAATTGGGATATGAAAAAGAATAAGCAAGGAAGAATATAGAAAGAGAAAGAATAAGGATGAAGGAAAAAGGAAGAAGAAAATAGAAAAATGTGAAGGAAGAATGGAGAAGCAAGAAGAAAGAAGCATGAGCATGAGCATTATGACCGCACAATTCGTAGTTGCTACTCCGTGCTTGACCAGAAGTTGCCTGTCGTGCCGAGGAAAGCCCTGCCGAGAAATGGCAGACGCCCGGTATACTGGTGGAGTGCCGAGATTGCGGCCCTTCGATCAACC
Source organism: Armigeres subalbatus (assembly GCF_024139115.2). Taxonomy (NCBI): domain Eukaryota; kingdom Metazoa; phylum Arthropoda; class Insecta; order Diptera; family Culicidae; genus Armigeres; species Armigeres subalbatus. The sequence goes on from NC_085141.1 coordinate 420,007,236, forward strand.
TGCCTCAAGGCTAGACGAAGGATGCAACGTACCCGCGGTTTAGGGTCATTTGGCCGAATGCCGTTTGGCCGAATGTCGTTTGGCCGAATGCCATTTGGCCGAAAGGGTCATTTGGCCGAACGCCATCTGGCCGAATGCCGTTTGGCCGAATAGTTGAAATTCTCCGAATGAAGAATAAACGAAGAAGAAGGAAAGAGAAAGAAGAAAGAACCACAGAAGAAGAAAGAATCGAGGAAGAAGAAAGAGTCAAGAAGGAAAAAAGAAAAACAAAAGAAGTAGGAAGAATAAAGAAGAAAAAAGGATGAAAGAAGAAGGAGGAAGGAAGAAGGAAGAAGGAAGAAGGAAGAAGGAAGAAAGAAGAAGGAAGAAAGAAAAAGGAAAAAAGAAGAAGGAAGAAGCAAGAAGGAAGAAGGAAGAAGGAAGAAGGAAGAAGGAAGAAGGAAGAAGGAAGAAGGAAGAAAAAAGAAGAAAGAAGCATGAAGGAAGAAGGAAGAAGGAAGAAGGAAAAAAAAAGAAAGAAGGAAGAAGAAAGAAAGAAGAAAAAGGAAGAAGAAAGAAAGAAGAAAGAAGAAGGAAGAAAGAAGAAAGAAGGAAGAAGGAAGAAAGAAGAAGGAAGAAGTAAGAAGGAAAAAGGAAAAAGGAAAAAGGAAGAAGGAAGAATAAAGAAGAAAGAAGGAAGAAGGAAGAAGGAAGAGAGAAGGAGGAAGAAGGAAGAAGGAAGGAGGAAGAAGGAAGAAAGAAGAAAGAAGAAAGAAGAAGGAAGAAAGGAGAAGGAAGAAGGAAAAAGGAAGAAGAAAGAAGGAAAAAGGAAGAAGAAAGAAGGAAAAAGGAAGTAGGAAGAATAAAGAAGAAAGAAGCATGAAGAAAGAAGGAAGAAGGAAGAAGGAAGAAAGAAGAAGGAAGAAGGAAGAAGGAAAAAGGAAGAAGGAAGAAGGAAGAAGGAAGAAAGAAGAAGAAAGAAGGAAGAAGGAAGAAGGAAGAAGGAAGAAAGAAGAAGAAAGAATAAAGAAGGAAGAAGGAAGAAGGAAGAAGGAAGAAGGAAGAAGGAGGAAGAAGGAAGAAGGAAGAAGGAAGAAGAAATAAGGAAGAAGGAAGAAGGAAGAAGGAAGAAGGAAGAAGGAAGAAGGAAGAAGGAAGAAGGAAGAAGGAAGAAGGAAGAAGGAAGAAGGAAGAAGGAAGAAGGAAGAAGGAAGAAGGAAGAAGGAAGAAGGAAGAAGGAAAAAGGAAGAAGGAAGAAGGAAGAAGGAAGAAAGATAAAAGAAGAAGGAAGAAGGAAGAAAGATAAAAGAAGAAGGAAGAAGGAAGAAGAAAGACGGAAGGAGAAAGAAGGAAGAAGGAAGCAGGAAGCAGGAAAAAGGAAGAAGGAAGAAGAAAGAAGGAAGAAGGAAGAAGGAAGAAGGAAGAAGGAAGAGGAAGAAGGAAGAAGGAAGAAGGAAGAAGGAAGAAGGAAGAAGGAAGAAGGAAGGAAGAAGAAGGAAGAAGGAACAAGGAAGAAGGAAGGAAGAAGAAGGAAGAAGGAAGAAGGAAAAAAGAAGAAGGAAAAAGGAACAAGGAAGAAGGAAGAAGGAAAAAGGACGAAGGAAGGAAGAAGAAAGAAGGATAAAGAAAGAAGGAAGAAGAAAGAAGGATAAAGAAAGAAGGAAGAAGAAAGAAGGAAGAAGGAAGAAAGAAGAAGGAAGGAAGAAGGAAGAAGGAAGAAGGAAGAAGGAAGAAGGAAAAAATAAAAAGGAAGAAGGAAGATGGAAGAAGGAAGAAGGAAGAATGCAGAAGGAAGAAGGAAGAATGAAGAAGGAAGACGGAAGATGGAACAAGGAAGATGGAACAAGGAAGATGGAACAAGGAAGATGGAACAAGGAAGATGGAACAAGGAAGATGGAATAAGGAAGAAGGAAGAAGGAAGATGGAATAAGGAAGAAGGAAGAAGGAAGAAGGAAACAGGAAGAAGGAAGAAGCAAGAAGCAAGAAGTAAGATATAAGAAGGAAGAAGCAAGATGAAAAAAAAAGAAGGAAGAAGGAAGAAGCAAGAAGAAAAAAAAGAAGGAAGAAGGAAGAAGGAAGAAAGAAGAAGGAAGAAGGAAGAAGGAAGAAGGAAGAAGGAAGAAGGAAGAAGGAAGAAGGAAGAAGGAAGAAGGAAGAAGGAAGAAGGAAGAAGGAAGAAGATAGAAGGAAGAAGAAAGAAGGAAGAAGGAAGAAGGAAGAAGGAAGAAAGAAGAACGAAGAAGGAAGAAGGAATAAGAAAGAAGGAAGAAGGAAGAAAGAAGAAGGAAGAAGGAACAAAGAAGAAGGAATGAGGAAGAAGGATGAAGGAAAATGGAAGAAGGAAGAAGGAAGAAGGAAGAAGGAAGAAGGAAGAAGGAAGAAGGAAGAAGGAAGATGGTAGAAGGAAGAAGGAAGAAAGAAGAAGGACGAAGGGAGAAGGAATAAAGAAGAAGGAAGAAGGAGGAAGGAAGAAGGAATAAGGAAGAAGAAAGAAGAAAGAAGAAGGAAGAAAGAAGAAAGAAGGACGAAGGACGAAGGAAGAAGGAAGAAGGAAGAAGGAAGAAGCAAGAAGGAAAAAGGAAGAAAGAAGAAGGAAGGAAGAAGGAAGAAGGAAGATAGAAGAAGGAAGAGGAAGAAGGAAGAGGAAGGAAGGAAGAAGGAAGAAGAAAGAAGGAAGAAGGAAGAAGGAAGAAAAAAGAAGGAAAAAAAGGAAGAAGGAGAAAAGAAGAAGAGAGAAGGAATAGAAATAATGAAGAAGGAAGAAGAAAAAAGGGAGAAGGGGAAGGAAGAGGAATTAGAAAGAAGGAAGTAGAAAGAAGAAATAAAGGGGAATGAAAAAGGAAGAAAGAAAAAGGAAGGAAAAAGAAAAAAAGAAGAAGGAAAAAGAAAGACGGAAGAAAGAAGAAGGAAAAAGGAGAAGGGAGAAGGGAAAAGGAGGAAGAAGAAGGAAGAAGGAGAAGAAAGAAGAAGGAGAAGAAAGAAGAAGGAAGAAGTTCTCTGTTCACTTTTCTCTTCCCACTTTTCACATTTCACTTCTCACTTCTTACTTCTCATTACTCACGTTTCATTTATCAATCTTCGCTACTCGTAATTTGAGGTCAATTTTTTAACTATTCGGCCAAACGGCATTCGGCCAAACGACCCGTTCGGCCAAACGGCATTCGGCCAAATGGCGTTCGGCCAAACGGCATTCGGCCAGACGGCATTCGGCCAAATGGCCTGACACCGTACCCGCACCCTGGTCTCCTGTACCGCAAGGAAATATGGGTGCGGCCGAAATGGTGGCTCCGGTGACACACGAAGAGCTACTCGCGGTGGCCAAATTCCTGGTAATGAGCAAGCTCCATAGCCTGATGGAACTCAGAATAGCGATCACAAGGCAGCAATCATAGCGAGCCCGAACATGTTCAGGCTATCTATGCAGAGATGCCTTGATGAGTGTAGATTCCCTGACAGATGCCGGTGAAAATGATTTTCGACAACGATACGACTGGCAGAAGCAGGCGAGGTGCGCAGTGAGCAAGGTGTATCGATCAGGTTGAAGACGATTTGCGGACTGCGTGGCTGCCGATGTCATATGACGAGTTTGTACTCTCCCATTGAATTCCACCACTTAATTGTATCTTGACTGTGTGGCTGCCGATGTGCAGCCATGGACCGAGTTGAATGGAGAAGACTTTTATTTACTGCAGAGGCCATTTCGGCCCTAATCTGAGAAATAATGACAAGGTCCCGCTAATTAGACTCTTCACAGAGAGCAATCCCATTGAAGGTGCGCCCCTTAGCAATATGAAATCAATCCTTTCTTGATATACTGTATTTGGCCATGCATCGGAGCCCTAACCACATCCTTGTCTTGCTTCTAGCATAGTGAAACGTTGAAAACCCGGGATTTAGCTCTGTCCATTTCAAGCAATAGAATTTGTTCAGTAATAAAAACAACTGTGTGCTCCTCTCACAACCATTGTTCAGCAGTTCATGAAGAGTTAGTACGTATTTAAGCCCCTAACTCGATTTTTCCAGCAGTCAGTTCAGCCCAGGTACCGAGGTTAAACAAGAGGAATACAAGTCTTTCAACTGTCTGCAAGGTAACATTAATTATGTTTTATTTTTGAGACTCTTGGTAGCGGGGACTAAATACGATGAATCCTTAATTACCAAAACTTATTGTCCTAACTAGAAAAATGGATTAAGCTAGGGCTCTGTTTGGTAGATCTTACACCGTAACACACTACGTCAAAGTGATCTACCGTGTTACGGGACACCTGGCCGTTTTAATATTTGTATCATATTTTAGATATGCTGTGAATATGCTGACGAGGAAATTCTCGGATATACATACAACCGACATTTCCAGGATGCTTTTCAATACTGTCTGTGCATGTGCTAAGACAAGACAAGACTCTATTTTTCCATAGGGTAATGGATTCATACGAGTCAAACACGATTCTCCTCCTGAGTATCCCTTATTTAGGATCCGATTTTGCGTCTGAATGATTCGAACTCTAACGAATGATTTAATGTTTCGAATGAGTAGATTGAACCATTCAAGAATGTCTTGAAGATCGAACAAAAACTAAAATAATCAAGACGAAAAAGAAAGTTTATATGCATATGACAAATAATCTGTTCTGATTTATTTATCAAAGTTATAGAAGGTCAATATCACATTTCAAGTTATTAATATTTGTCTACCCTTCAAAAGCCGCAAAAGGAACGACACTGCAAACCTACATCCCACAACCCAACACCCCCAGGAGAGTAGTTTGTTTTCGATTAGTGCAAGTAAACTTTCACCACATTACATACCGGGGCAGATGTTTGAGGTATGGAAGTCAAGAGTTTCACCTTGTGTCATGGCCGGGCAGGGCAGCATAACTCATCGCTCTCCCTCGAATACGGTGGAAAAGGGTGATGATTGCCATAACAACTGTTCGATATCCGTTTCTCTGCGGCGAAGCCCTTCGATATGCAACACGATCGGCGCGGTGCTGCTGGCATTCCTCTGGGGAAATCTTTGAATTGTTTGTCGCGTAACTTTCCGAAGACGAAGGCGACAACAACGCGCAATGGGGTTTATATCCGAATGACTTAATAAACCGCTAGGTGCCGGGTGGGATACAGCCGCACCCTCGCTCGAGTCCTTCTCCGGTGTGGGCATACACCTACAGTAGTGCCAGTCATGTTGCAGTGATGGCGATGAGGGAAATAGAGCGAGCATGATCCGGTTGGTGTGAAACGGGTTTGAATGTGCAACGAGAGATGATTTTGCTTCCAAGGGTATTCGATAAGAGGATAGTAAATGTCCATCTCAAGCAAACGTCAGCTTGAAACAGCGCATCCCCTCAAAGTTGTTGATGCTAGGGATGCATGCATAACCTCTTCGGCCAGATTAAATTAAATTTTCTTTCAACGTACCAAGCGTAGCGTTTATTTTTTGAAATTGTGGATGTTTTGGCAACTGCTGCGGCGCGCGGCAAGCATCGGGCAGGTAGGGCGAATATATTTTCGGTTTTAACGCGCTTCTGACAGTGCATTTGTGGGGAAGCTGCATCGGATGCATTTGGAGCACTGGAGCTGCCACGGAAAGCTTGGCGGAGTGTGTGGCGGCGAACACTAGAGCCAGGCTTGAAAACTGATGCCATTTGGAGTGTTTTCCCACGCGCGTTTTCTCTCTGAAGCTGGGCATCCCGACAGGCTGTGTTTTCCATTTCAGTGCGCTTTGGAAAAATGGTCCGTCGGAATCGGGATGCTCGATTTCGTCAAGGTCAGGAGATTTTTGTTGTGTAACTGATAGCAGCTGACTCAAATGATTTTTCTAAAAGGGGGAGGTTATAAATTTGAAAAATATCCTAAATGGAAATATCAACAATGACCACCCCCAGTAAATCCGGATGCTTCACTCTATCTACTACAGAAAACGAGCCAATGTGGTTTTCCCGGTTCGGCACTAGGATTAATTCACCATATTCATATTCAAGGCACATTCGACTCACAAGCATTCGAACGCTCCAGTGGCCTAGTTTTCAGCTAAAATTAACGTTCTTCCCTCGAAACGAACTATCTCCAATAACCCCCATTCTGATCATAGAGCTTTTTATGGTTATCTCGATTCGCATGAGGTCGCTGCCGAAACCTTATTACGTGCAGATTCAAGTTCCCAAAATCTTTAACATTATCAGCACCGTTTTAAATTAGAAGAAAACGAGTATGAAAAGAGCATCATTCATGCATTTCTCCATCGAATGGCATTCATTGAATTTTTGTACTAAACCTCCTTTAATGTTGATGCAATTCTATGATGAGGGTAGCAATTTGTTCGGGTCATCATATCTGCAGGGCAGTAATGGAGCAAAATTAAAACTGCAATCCAGAAAACAATTGTTTGATTAAACCGCGAGCATTTTAATTTTATGCAAATTTAAATTTGATCTGCGCCAGATGATTTATTTGGTGAAGTCAGTCAATAAACGTTTCTCTATATGGAAATATTTGCATACAAAAACACATTGCCCTCTGAATATATTCAAATATAAATTGATTTAAAGTGTTGTCGAGAGCAAACTTTGAGAAAAGAAATCAATTCATTCCTAATGGAACAACACCAGAACATAATGACACTATTTTCATTAGCAAAACTGATTCGTTATGAATCCAACTAGAGTATCGTGAATGTTTCACAAGAAGTTCATCGATATTTTAAGGAGAAATTCTTAAGAATTTCAACAGGGAATTCTGTGGAATATTCCTCGGAAACTCTCCGTAATTTTCACACAAAAACTCCAACTTAATTCACCGAGTAGTGATATTGCCTTTCTCGCATTTAGCCAAGACACCATATAAGCTAATATGGTCAAATGTACCATTTTCTTCATAACTTTTTAATGCAACGGTCGATCGTCATAAAATTCAATAGTGTTCAACTTTGTCCCCTGCAGAATGAAACTTGTTGCAAGAAAATCGGTTAAGAATTACTATATGAAAAGTTGTTTTATTTTTTCGTAGCTTTTGTGCACACACATACATACACACATACAAACACACGGACAGACAATGGAGACAACGGAGCAGACACAAAAACGGGGGAGACAGTCTCCAGGGGATGAGCTCCCTGGGGGCCGCGGAGGGTTACTACCCCGAACAAGGGTAGTGGGGCTGGGAAGCTGAACCCCGGCCAAGTACCTCCAAAACCAAGGAGGAAGGACCTGGAATGGTCCGTCCACCCAGGAAAGACGGTGGTAAGGGGTTACGGCAGGCTGAGGCCCAGGCGAATGAGGGTAGCAAGAAGTCTAGGGTAGGCGCCAATCGCTTCAGGGGCGATGCCCTAGTCATCAAGACGGACGAGGCTAAGTACTCGGACGTCTTGAAGGCGATGAGGAGTGACGTCAAGCTCGGTGAACTCGGCGCCGACGTACGTCGAATAAGACGTACCCGGACGGGCGAGATGATCCTCGAGCTGAAGCGGGGCGTCTCACAAAAGGGCGCCGCCTACAAGAAGTTGGCGGAGGAAGTCCTAGGCGAGACAGTCAAGGTGAGGGCACTCACGACGGAGGTGAATCTAAGGGTTAAAGACCTGGACGAGATCACCAAAATCGAAGAGCTCGTCACGGCACTGCGGCGACAGTGTGAAGTGGAGACGCCCACCGCAGCCGTTCGGCTACGGAAAGGTCCGGCAGGGACGCAGGTAGCATTGGTTCGGCTATCTGCAGCGGACGCCTCCAAGGTAGCCAAGTTAGGGAGCGTCAAGGTGGGATGGTCGGTATGCCCTGTGGGCATATACGAGCAACCCGAAGTTTGCTTCAAGTGCCTAGAACCGGGGCACAAGCAATGGGACTGTAAAGGTCCTGACAGAAGCAAGCTCTCCCAATTGTTTGATTTGTTCCAGCAAAGCTGTGAACAGCAAGCACCCCATGGGGGGTTCGATGTGCCCGGCGTTTAAGCGTGCTGCAAAATCAAAGTGCAGGTAACGCAGCTGGCTTGCTCGGCCTCGCCCGAGAGTTTGATGTGCGCAGGTTTAGAGGAAACGGCGGAACACGTGTTTTCGCACAATGCGTGACCACATGCTTGCCACATGTGGTCTGGACACTACCCCGGACAACCTAGTTCGGAGGATGTGTAAAGATGAAGTTGGCTGGAACGCCGTTTTATCGACTATCGCCCAAATCGTCTCGGAGCTACACAGAAGGTGGCGCGTGGACTCAAGGATGGCTAGTTCAGGCGCAAATACGAGGTGGTCCAAGGGATCGGAGTCGGCTTCATGGGTCATACCGGTGGTCATGCTCTGTGGTCGAACTCGATCCTTTTATCGAACAAGTGGCCGCGCGAAGAACAACATGGTATCGTCGCTTTCGCGGCGTCGGTCAACCGGGCGGGTTCCAATCCCGAGGACGGAAAAGGGTCCTCGTCAAGGCTGGGGCAGGCGTAGGCACCGCGTCGGCAAGTCCCTCTGTGTGTTGGCGAATAGACCGTATCGCAGAAAGGTCAATTTGGGGTGCACGCGGCATCATCATTCTTGATATCAGTCGTGCAGAGGGAAGCAGGCGCGAAGTCGACCCTCCCACCTTCCGAGGACATAGGGCGTGGTAAGGCCACCTGGAAAGCCGGCAATGCACTGGCACGATACCATGGAGTTCATATAAAAAAGCGAGTCACGATGTTCGATGCTGCAAGGACACGCAGCTAACCTCGAGGGTGCGTCGTGCACTGGCCCCCCTTTGAAGCATTACTTTCTGGCTGTAGCGGAAACTGGACACACATGATCCCCCCCCTGTTTTCCCGAAAACTACTCACATTTTTATACCAATGATATATGCAAACGGATCCGTTAGATAGATTATTAAATCTGAGTCACATTTGATATTAGTTACTTTATGTATATGGGTTTTAGAGAGGTTTTATTATTTAAGCATTCTCAATCCTTTTTCTTCAAAGCAGAAAAGTTTAATAACTTTGAATATGCCCAACCAAAACGTACCAAATTTCTACTGGACAAAGTTTTATAATTGTAGAATTGAATAAATTCATTCAATTAACTATTGCTTATTTTCCATTGAATACAAAAAACAAAACAAGATAAATACTCAACATGGACACACTTGATCCTCCACAGTTTGGACACATTTGATCCCGAAATTGCATATATTAAGGCGTTTTTTGTATACCGTCGCATATTATTGTATTGTATGTACCTACCTAATTGATCTCTTAAAATTCTTTTCTAGTTAAGAAGTATAAATAAATTCAATTTCTCTTTAATGTTGTCAATCAGACGATATACGCGCAATTTGAATTTTTCAATAGCCTTATTTCATTAACCAGAACAAAGTGTAGTTGAACATACTTAGTTTTGATTAGTTTTATTAAATGCATTTTAACATTATTTTCAATTGAAAAGAGTGTAAATTAAGCTTTGAAAATACTCTACAATTGACAGGTCTTGAAATCAATATTGTTCGATCTGGTATTTTTTTCCGTTTGAACTAGGAGAAGTTTGCTTACTATCACCATTTATTTGTAAATCTTCTTAAAGAATTTTTAATAATAGGCTCATTTAACAGCTTTTGGAAGTCGTTTAAGAGAAATCCCATTTGTGTAATAATAACACGCACTATAAAAATGATGATGCGTGACAGTACCATATTGATGTATGAAGTCACCATCCTGGTATGATCACGGTTGTGGTATTGGTAGTAGTCTGGCGATCTCGATGCTCCTATCACAGCCTTTTTTTATTGGTCCAAAAACAGGTACTCAGGGGTATTTACCATTGGCCATGGCATTTGCAGTGTGGCCAATTTTCAGAGATTTAATAGAATACTTAGATTTTAAAATTTCAAAGATATATTTATGTATCGATCAACCATTTTTGGTATCAAAACTGTATCAATCACAAAGAGAGATCCTCTTGGGAATATCATGGTTGTCGTGATATGACCACTGTCTTTTGGTGGAGTGAATGGTTTGCAATCATCATCACTATGCCAATTTTGTTGCTATAGCAGACATTCTATCTGTCACTATTACTCTATTCAAGAACCAAAAAACTTGTCATGCTTAATACCAACAATATTTAATTTTCGCACGACTGATATTACGACAGAGTATGAAGAATTGTTAGAATTTGAGGCTAGACCAATTCAACCATTTATTAGACTTGGAAGAACCTAAACATGTTTAGCTCATAAAGGGATCAATTTCCCCCTATATGGGGATCAAGTCTCCCGCAAGTTTTGAAAATGCCAAATTTTCTATCTCTCGGCAAAATCGATTTTTTGGTATCTTCAGAGGCAGAGCTTCAAATATTCGATTATTTTTTATGAAGCCCATCGGCCTTTTTTGTCACTTCACTTTTTAACATATTCATATTCGGCTCTGCACCGTCAATTTTCAGAATGAATATGGGTCAGTGAGTATTTATTTGAATATCACAAATTATTAAATAATCGTAAAACTGAACACATGTTTGATGATTCAAATGAATACACGCATAGATCTAATCCCGACGTTCAATTGAGGGGCATTTTCAGCGCCAAATGTCAATATAATCAAGGCTAATTTTGTTTTTTTTTTTTCGCGCGCAGTTACCATACTCAGTTGTAATCAATTGAATGAATTTATGAATAAGTAAACTGAGTAAGTCATTCTATGTTTTGAATAATCAAAACACGAATGTCAAAAGTCGGAGTGAATGTGCTTCTTGAAAGTGAATATTTTATGCTCTGCTTCCTGGACAACCCAGGATGTCTGTTGAGCAGATTCCCCCTCCATTGCTTAGGAAGAAAAAAAAAAAACAGACAGACATTTGCTCAGCTCATCAAGCTGCGTCGATTGGTATATAGCACTTCGGGTCTCCGAGGCTTCTTTAAAAAGTTCGTTTTCGAAGTGAAATGATGGCCTTTCGGTACAACTTTTTTGTGCGAGAAAGGCAACAAAATAGTTACGATTTTTCATGATACATCTACGGAATTTCCACGACAACCTCTCTCGAAAATGCACGGAAATTTTTCACGAAATTGGACGAAATAGTGAAAAACTTTTTTTCTAGTTCAATAAAAAAAACAATTTTATTTAATCTTCGGTAGACCACCGTTTAGAGCAACAAAGAACTAACAAGGAAATACAGACGACATTTCCAGGATGCTTTTCAATCTTGGCCTGTGTATGTGCTAAGACAAGACAAGACAAGACAAGATAAGACAAAGAACTAGCGAGCCTTAGGCAACTCTCCGGATGCTATGACTGAAACAAAAAAATCGGTTGCTATGGTAATCAGTCACACCTAAAATCTCCCTCCTTAACCTTTCCATCCCTGATGCCTGCTTTTAAGGGCTTTCAAAAATTAAACCTGCTGTAAAAACCACATTTCTTGACCGATTCCTTCGCAACAAGTTGAACTCCATCTGGGTGGATCCCCATAGACTCATATCGGAATTGGATACATCCTCAGTACGATTCCAGAAGTATTTCATAAACCGTTGGGTCAGTTGTCCCCGGAAAAAGTGGTCATTTACAAATCCTCCTCCTGAGTCCTCCGGATTATGACCGGATTAAACCCGCGTGGCCCATGGCCCATGGAATCCTTAAAATAGCATCCCCACCATTGTTTTGTGAAATCGTGAAGTTTGAGGTGTTGCACGACCGAGCTGAATAGAGAAGACCGTTATGCACTGCACAGGCCACTCCGGCCTCAGTATGAGGAAATGAATGAATAAAACTAGATGTGTTGTATTTCGATATCTTCCCTTACTCGATGAAATTCAAAGTCCCTTAAACCTAGCATACTGCGTTCCCTCTGTAAGTCAATACCTCTCTTACTCAATATTCTCTATGCCAACGTAATATTCCAATACATTTTCACCCCGCAAACTTGATATTGTCAGAGACAGTTCACATGCACGATATACACGGTTTCGGGTCATTTGGCCTAATGCCGGTTAACCGAATAGTTGAAGAAAAATCTTTGATTGCATATGGGAAAGTGAGTAGCGAGTCCAAACAAACATTGGAATCTGAAATAAAAAAAACTTACTGCTCCAAAAATATGCTTCTCTTCAGTAAGAAGTGAGGAATGGGACATTTCTACCTGCTAAATAAATTTCTTTTTTCGTTTCATCACTTTTACGCCTCACTCTCTTTTTGCAAAAATTTTCGGTGAACAAATACAAAAATTTATGACCGCAACGGGATTCGAACATGGAACATCAACAAAAATGGCGATGTGAAGCGGTTACTATAGCCATACCAATCATACTCCGGCGTCGTTATCGGATTCGAATCAGCAGCAAGCGGAAACAGACCGGAGAAAGCAACGGAGAGAGGCGTAATTGAAGTACCTGAGTAGGAGGTAGTTGAACTCAATACCGAGTGAACTTGGCGAGCAGAAATATAATTTGAAATACCCAATTTAATGATGGAACGTGAGAAGCTAGCGGAGAAAATGAGCTTCAAAAACAATTCAGATCGGGTTTTTTTATTAAAGGGAAAAAAGGGCTATACGAACCACTTGAATAAACTGAGAGAGAGAGAGGAGAAACTAAAACAGCAAAAGTAGACGAAGAGTCAGCGACAGGAACATTTGGCATCGACAGGATCGATAGACCTATCCTAGACCGTCTAAGAAGACATCCCGCAGAAATGCTTCTGACACATCGTCAGATAAATGAATGTAAATTATTGCGCTGAAAATCATAGGCGATTTCTTCTAATCGATGTTTTTTCCTACAAATACAGCGAATTTCAACAGTTTACCTAAGATTTTATGGTTCGCGGCGATAAGCTTGCACCTGAAGCAACAATCATGGTTGTAACTTTTAATTCAGTTGAGTTATTAACGAAAGAAAAATTCTATGAAGAAAAATACTTCATCCTTCCTCCTTCTTCCATATCTTTCTATCCGCTTTCTTCTTCCTTATTCTTGCTTCCTTTATCCATCTTTCTTGTTCTAACTTTCTTCTTCCTTAGTCTTTCTGTTTCCTGTTTCCGTTATCCGTATTATTTCTCTCTCTTCTTCCTTCTCCCTTTTTTCTTTCTCTTCCCTTTTTTCTCTTGTTTCTCCATTGAGAAGGTGAAAGTTTGTTCCTTGTCTGGACCAGACCAGAACTGACAAACGTTACGTCAATCCATGACTTAACCCCGTTTCTTTTGAACGTGCTAGTTGAACCATTATTTAATAGCACTGCTTCGCTAGCGTCTCTTGTAACGCTTGACCCCTTCGTTTGGTGCAGCGGTTGCCCCACTCCACAGACCAAGCGGTAAAATCTCCTGCTATGACGACTAGGTCGGACGATAGCATATCGATGATCTGGTTGAACTGTTCTAATGACCACCTTAGTGGGACATCGCAGCTACAATAAAACACACCATTGATCTTGGCTATCGCGACACCCTCAGCAGAGGAGTGCACCACCTCTTGGGTCGGGTACCGTCCCGTCGTGCAAATAGTCGCCATACTAGATCCGTCCGCCACCCAATTGCCGTTATCGACCGGGACGTTATACGGGTCGGACAGGAGGGCGACATCGGTCTTCGACTCTGAGACCGACTGCCACAGCAGCTGCTGGGTAATTGCACAGTGGTTCAAATTCAGCTGTGTTACTTCATAACATCCATAACGTGGTTACAGGCTTGCTTTTTGCTGGCGCAGATGATGCACTTTGGTGTCTTATTGCATTCCTGCGCCGTGTGCCCTTCCTAACCAAAACGACGACACAGTCTGTCACAGTCACTACACAGTCACTACGGTCTGGGCTCTTACAATTGTGGGGCTTGTGCCTCGAATCTAAGCACCGATAGCACCTGTCCACTAAACGCGGCTGGAGTTTGCTTATTGGGCATACTGACCAGCCGATCTTCAACTTCCATCGCTACATTACCTTTTCGGCTTCCGCAACTGGTAAACTAAGGTAGGCTACCTGCCAAAGGGATCACCTCTCAGGCGTACAGAGGTCTTCTCGACCTCACCAACAACCTCACCTCGGCGCCGTTACCCAAGACCTCTTGGGCCAGCTTCCTGTAGTCCGTCCCACTAGATTTCACTCCGCGTTTGAGAACCAAGATCATCTCACCGGTCTTGGTACGTCTGACGATTCGCACCTCCTGTCCTGACTCAACGCCGAAAGCTTTTTGGCCGCCCGCATCCATTTAAAGACTTCGACGTACCTATCTTTATCAGTTTTCCGAAGCAAGGCTTCGCCTCTGTTCTTACCTTTCTTTGCAGGTCGAGACTTCTGTGTTCGACTTCTGCTTTGCCCTACTGACCAGCTGCTAGCGATTTTTGGTTCCTTGTGCAACGGCCGGCTGGTACCCTCTTGCGGCCCGACGACTTGCGTCTGGTTGGTGCCTTTCGCCTTCTCGGCCCTCCGGGCTCCTCTGCACCTCGATCTGCTCCGTCCAGACGACGTTTGGCCTTTATGATCACACGTCGTTTGGCTTTGCTCTGAGCGCCTTCGCCGGATTGCTGCATGAGCCGTTTCGGGTTAGGCGCAGTCTTTTCTTCATTGGCCGTCAGGGCGAAATCAATCGTCACTTAGACCATGTTCGCTCCTCCAAGAAAGGAGGACTGTTTTGCGACTCGAAAAGCCTGGCGAGCGTCTGCAGGTTCAATTTCAGTTCCTTACTGATGTTATGCCATGCGCTCGCGAACTCGATGATATCATCGAGGTGCTTGGCGACCACTTGTATCCCGGTTAGTGGCCCCCCGACCATGTTGATAGACGGTGCGAGTTCTCAATATCAGTAACTGACATTTTTTAGGATATTGCCTATTCACACTCACTTCCTATCAGCGAAAATTAAAAATGGAAAGGAAAATACAGAACAAAAGAATCGCACTCAGCAGGCATTGTTGAGAAATTGCATCACTGGCACTGCTGATAGGGCTATACCCCATCACTGCTGGGGAGACTCTAGCTCTGCTGGTTGCCGCCGCCGTCACTACTCTCTCCACCTCCCTGGCAGGAAACCTCACCAAACCTCTTTTGGCAAAGGGGTTTACCACCTCCATTGCTAACGCATTGTCAAAAGAACTATTTTTCTGGCTGCCGTCGAATCCTACTGGAGTAGTCGCTTTTAATGATCACATGGTTATCTTTGCATGGCATGAGTGTTGACACTTACGTGTTCAGAGCCGGATCAGCGCAAGTCAGGAAAGAGTATCTGAGGCTACTCCCACCCAGCAGGCAAAGCATGATGGGAGGAATGGACAGCGTGCTACAAGGCTCGCCACGGTTTTAGGTGGCTGGAACAGCCTAGCCCATTCGCCGTTTCAAGTCAGTATCACCAGGGTTTACTAAGAGAGTAGAATGTTAGACTGCCAGCCCTCGCTTTCACAATCGTAACGTCCTTGGACATAGTCCTGCTGCCCCAACAGTGGATGGTTCTCCCAACAGCTGTTGCAACTCGTGGTTCATTCGCCACTTCCATCAGCACCCCGCCATAGATAGTACGCAACACTTTCCGTTCGAAAACTCCAAGTGCGCGTTGATCCTACACAAGCGTAAAAGGATTGTAGCAGTGTGTGTTGTTTTGGCACGTTGATGGCAACTGGTTGAGGTTCGGCGGAACGACTACCACTCTTCTTATGGACCATACTCTGGCACGGTGTCTTTTATAGACAGTTGTAGACTTATGTAGAAAAAGTTGCACACAAATTCTTCTACCACCTCGATTTCGGCACCACCGATGTAAACACGCGGTGGATGACTCACATTGTCTTCTCTTGAACCTCTTCCTATCATGTACTTCGTCTCCGACGTGTTGATGACTAGTCCGATCCGCTTAGCTTCCCTCTTCAGTATGATGTAGGCTTCCTCCATCTTCTCAAAGTTACGTGCCATAATATCTATGTGGTCGGCGAAGCCAAATAGCTGGACGGACTTTTTGGAAATTCTACCACTCGTGTCAATCCCTGCTCTTCGTATTACCCCTTCCAAAGCGACGTTGAATAGCAGACACGAAAGGCCATCACCTTGCCGTAACCCTCGGCGCGTTTCGAAGGGGCTCGAGAATGCTCCTGACACTCGAATTACCCACATCACTCGATCCATCGTCGCTTTGATCAACCGTTGATCAAGTTCTGAAACAAATGTAGCAGAATTCATCTGCTGATTAAGCAACAATGACTAAATGTGATCGCTGTTGTACAAAACTACGAAGCGAAGCAAACGATCGTCGTCCTGGTCAGATGACTTCAGAACTTTGAATTTCTGCCAGGTCCATTCAAAGTCAGAATAAACGGTTTTCCTGGCCTGTTCACCATATCGTCCCAATCCAGATCCTGTAGCGTTACAAAACTCTGGAATATTGTAGCGTAAGATATGAAATTTTGAGCTGTTAGGAAGCCATGAAGCCATTTTTTTTGCTAATTCTTCAAGTTTGATCTCGTATCCAGCAACCAACTTTTCTTGCAGGCATGCAGTAAATAGCTCTGCAAAGTTGTCAAGCACCTGTAAATTTCAATTAAATAATTTTATTACAAGAACAGAATCAATTTATTGAATTCTTGCGGTTCTGAGAACTTCAAGTGGCCCAACCAAAAAGGTCCTCTTATCGATCAGTTTGTGACAATTTCGGTTAGTGAAGCCATACTTGCTGTGCCGTTGACAAGAACTGGCATTCACCCACCGTTCAGCAACCTACGGATTAATAGCTTCAACTCCTTTGTAGATGGCGTTTACAATGCCGAGTACGATATGGAGAACGGGAGGTGGACAAATCAAAACAGTTTTCTGACTGTGGACGCCATACAATAAGGGATTTTGTACACAATTGTAAAAATATTCCGCTCGTTTGTCGTCAGAGTCCACTTGTCGCAGTTATCGTTGATGGAACCCAACGTTCGCGGTTGCTTGCATTATTGAGAAAGCAGAGGCTTGCTACCGTGACAATATGGGCAAGGATATGTTGCACTATGACCCATCAATCCGAGTAAAAGATTAATTATTTTTAGATCGCCCACCGCAGTTACTACCAATTCGTTTAACTTCAACATCCTTTTCACCTTTACAAATGCTCCGCAACTTTTCGACAATAGATAAGGTTACTTTGAATGATCCTCCTCCCCCATCAGCACCAATCTTGTAGAAAAACCTCTGCCTCTCCTCCAGCACAAACTCGATAAAGCCTTTCACATCAGTACAATATACGACGGATTTCATCACCACTCGTAATTCAGATGCGTTATCCTTTTCAACATTAAAATATACAGGGAATGTCCAAAATAACTGGGATAGACAAATTTTGGGCATAATTAGATGTGGGTTTTTCGAAGGTAGGTTCAGAACCGTAAATTTGTGGTGGGTATTAGGATAAGTTGTGGTTAAAAATAGAATAATATTAGTACCCACAAATAAAGTAGGGCTCTTTCTGACTAGATCCATATGTTCTTCTAAATGAAATTGAAATTCTAAATCGGACCAGAATCAAGGGAGATATGGCCATTTGTTTTAAATAGGTGCCGAACGGGAGTTTTAAAAGGGACCAGGCAACAAATTCATTTGAATCAAGATTTATGACCGATCTTCCATTATGATTACATTCCAGAAGTCCTCTGACACGTCAAGAATGAAAAACGAGCTATGGGTAATGTTTTCAACATAACCGCGAGTAGACGTAGGACTTGTATAAACGTAACGTATTTACATTTAACTTCCAACTCCTGGATCTATGGAGTTTAATTATAGTATTTATATATGAAACGACAACTTCCATGCTGAAAGAAAACACTTTATTTTTCAATTAAACAGCGGGACTGACTTCGGATAACTTTTATTCTATCGATATCACGCAGACTCGACTGCTTCGCGCGCGAGATTGATTAGTACTGCCTATGGTAGGTATCTTGGAGAGTGCGAGTGCCTAGTGCCCTCTTGATATCATTAACGGCGAGTTATCAACTGGAATGTGGTTACAATATGTGTGGTATGAAACATAGAGGATATTCGGCTAGAATTGTTCTGCTGCGACATACCGGCCGCCTTGAAATTTCAATTTCAAAAATTGCTACTTAATCTTAATGTAATACACTACTTTTAATCTGGTACTGGTACTGAACACTGACGAGACGAAATTGTTGCTATTGATGATGTACATTACGGTGAGTTGACACTTCTGTTGTGGACCTTCGGTGATCTTTAGAACTTGCGACTTAATCTTGAAATGCTGCCTACGATCCGTCCGATCGGAGCAACGCCAAACTGTACTTCCTTCGACAGACCTTCGTATCCTTACTGGATCGGTTCACAGCAGGACCTCTACTATCTAAGGCAGTGAACTGAAGATGCTTGGCTTGGACGTATTCCATGAGCGTTCTATTATTATTCTATTAATAAAACTTTCAAAATTGGGCGAAATGTGCTATTTTAGGGGAACTGTCCCGTTTTCCAAACAAAGAAATGCAGCACCAATTTCGTTGCTTCTTTTTGCTAACATGCGTGCTTGCTTATGAAAAAAATCACAACAATAAGAAACAAGTCAAGGAGCAGTCACCCTACTAAAATAGAGGAGGTACTGCTAATACCCCAACAAACAATTTAAGCCGAATAAGCTAGTTTTTTAGCCGAAGAATACAATTTTTGGCTGTATAAGCGCTTTACCTGTCTCAAAACTGTCTCAGTACTGCAATCAAAAGCTTCCATTTTGTTCTGTTGATTGCACTATTAAAATAATTCATGAAAAAAATGTTACTTAGGTCCTTTTGAAACGTTAAGCGAGAATTATTTAATGTTTTGATTCCAAACTCCGAGTCTACGTCAAGTTTAATAACACAATTTCTCAGAAAATGAAAAACAAAGAATAAGATAGATTATTTAAATATTCTTCTGGAAATTATTTTTTGCGGACTTTTTTAAAACATTTACATGTAATACAGCGAAATTTTCTAATCTAAAATGGATATTAACACTATTGCTGATTGTGCATCTTTAATTGCTAATGCCTTCTGCAAATAAATGAAAGTAATTATTTATTTAAAATTTTTATTTTATCAGGGTAGTTAATTTTGCGCCCACTTCTTTCATGCATATTCGCAGACCCACTGACAGTTCTACCGCTGGTGACTGCATGTTGTCACTGTGTAGGTAAACAGCGAACGAACGATCGAAACGAAAAATGCGCGAGCAAAAAGCATGTCAGTACGCGCTGCTGTCACAAATTGAAATTACTCGAACACGGCAGGCACTGCTTCTTTTATACACAAAGAAAATCTTCCGGTAGACCCGAAGGCCCGTGATATACCGCATTCTGATGTCCGTGTTAGGAATGCACGGAATTGGTACCATTTGATTTTTTTACTGGCTTTGACATGAATTGAAATTTTCAATAGCTTATCGTTAATAATCTTAAGTTTCAATGAAATAGGCTAAATGGTGGAGAGTGTCCGAGTCGATTGATATATAAATCTTAAAAATCCATCGAAAGATAAAGGCGCTAGTAACGCTCAAAATCTTCCCTTCCAGCGTAACGCTCATGATTTCCAAAAATCTAAATGACACCCAGTATAGTAAAGAAAGACGTAAGTCCTACGTCAAAAAAAAATTTAGCACCCCATTCATACACTCCAGTTCAATAATTGATAATACCCTAAAAGTAGGCAATTACAAAGGATTGGAACGCGCTGTGTAGGAGATGCATGATACATGAAAAAACTTAAATTTTCAATAGTTTAGATAATCAATAGATAATCAAAAGTTTCCATACTACTGGCTAATTGGTGGAGAGTTTGCGAATTGATTGATGTGTAAATCTTAAAAGTCCATTGAAAGATAAAGGACGTATTAATGTTACAAATCTTACATGTTTTCGTGACGGTCCTCAATTTGGAAATTTTCATTTTACACCCTGTATCCGAGTCTTCCCCTTAGACGTAGTTTACGTCAAAAGTTGCACTAGAACCCCCGACAGATTATTAACATCCCGGTCGAAAATAAAAGCTAAGTGCCTCCTCTGTCATATGGAAAAATTTCAGACATGCCGAATTTCTTAAAATAAAGTTATTGAAAAAAGACACCGTGCTGTTTTTTTTTGGGAATTTCTGGAGGAGTTTGCGTCGGGTGGAAGTTTCGTTTCGGAGTGTTGGAATCTCCAAGATGTGGTGGTTTTGGCATAGGTTAGGTCTCTGTTGGATGCCTTAGAATGCCAGGAATAGAAAACGTTCTGACCTGAGGACATCCTGGACGTGTTGGCAATATCATTTGCAAGATCTGAAGAGCGAACTCACATTCCAAAGAACGCAGATGTGCCTGGACGACTGCAACCGATAACCGCGCGGTTGTGAAGCCCACATTATAGAATTGAGAGCATTATTATAAAAAGAGTTCGTATTCAAAGATTAAAGATGTAAGATCAGGTGATTCGATATGCAGAAACGAACTTAAGATTGGAAAGATTTCTTTGTTTGGTGATTCAATACATAAATTTGTTGAATTATTTGTTTACCTGATTTGGTGTTCTGAATGGAAATTTGAAATTAGCGATCACATAATATGGATGAGACAATTAGACCTGTGCGCCGCCGCGCCACGCCGCCGCCGCCGGTGGTTTTACTCATGCCACCGCCGCCGGCGATTTTGGGTCGGCGCGCCGCTGATCATAATTTTGCCACGCCGATGACTAATCGCAATAAAAATTAAATAAACTTGAGTCGAGTCAAGTACGAAACACTGAAGATGGCCTAACAGTTGAGATCAACATACGTATCGCTAAAGCAATACAACGTGGTGGAATTAATTGGAATAGTACTAAATTCGTCTATTGTCAATGAAGTTGAGGTGGAACTCGTCAAAATTAAATTTCAAATCTTCCTTAGGCGATGATGTCTCCAAGTCGGTGTAGTGACATGTATCATCTTGGTTAATGAATAAGCTGGTTGATTAAATTGAGTGTTTGAATGAAGCTTTTTCTAGTAAAATAATACATAAATTGTTTAACTGGTTTTGGAAATAGTCAAAGTCAGGGCCTCATTCAGTTGGGCACCTAAACTTGTAGGAGACTTCTAAAAAAATATGTTTGCTGTGGTACACAAACATATTTTGTGTCATTACAGTTCAGGAATATCAAGTTAAGTAACACATTCATTATCTTGACAATATTTTCTTTTTGATTTATTAGAATCAATCAGGCCAGCTTTCTTTGTTTTTAGCAATTTCAAACATTACGAAATTTTATTTTATTATTCAATAGTTTATTGTGAAAGCTCTAGAAACATTTTCTTCAAAAACTTCCAATTCCTGGAATTCCTGTGAATAATCGAAAAAGTATCGTTTCGACATTCATTTAAGATTTCCTTCGAAATTTCTTCCAGGGATTCCTTCGGAAAATATTCCAGAAATTGAGGCTTCGGAAATGAATCAAGAAATTTCGTTGGAAATTCCTCTACATATTCCTTCGAAAAGTTTCATTTTCCGGAAATTTCTTTATATATTTATTTGAAATTCCTTACGAAATTTCTTACGATTCCTCCAGAATTTCCATTACCGATTTCTTCAGAAAAACCTTTACGAATTTTATTCGGATTTCTTTAAAGAATACATACGAAAATGAGTGCAGGAATTCCTACGAAAATTCCGTTGAGAATTTCTTCGGAGAATCCTTAAAGAATTCCTTCGGAAGTTTATTTAGCAATTCCTCCAGAAATTCCATAAGAGTTTCTCCAAAAAATGCTTACAAAATCCTTCATTTTTTTTAAGCAAAACCTTTGGAAAATTCTTTGAGAACTCCTTCGGGAATACCTCCTTTTGAAATTTCTTTGGAAATTATTCCATGAATTCCTTAAATAAATTCCTCAAGATATTGAATAAGAAATTCCTTCGAAATTTCCTTAAGGAATTTATTTAAAATTACTTCCAGCAATCCCTTAAAAACATTCTCCGGGAATTCTTTCAGAACTTCCTGCATGAATTCCTTCGAAAATGCCTTCATGAGTTCTTTCCGAAAATCTTTCAGTAATTCACTCTGATTTTTTTTTCTACAATTCTTGCTTCTTGCTTAGGGTTTTTTATTACAAAAAAATATAACAATGAATTAATTTTTAGATTATTTAATGAAGGAGGAGTTCTCAAGTGTATTTTCGGAGGAGTTTTTGAAGAAAATCATGGAGGGTTTTGTACAGGAATTTACAAACTAACTTTTGAAGGGATTTCCAAAAAAAGGAACCTGAAAGGTTTTCGTAAATAATTCCTGAAAGAACTATACGAAAACCTTGGGAAATTCGTTAAGGTATTCTTCAAAAAGTAAATTCAGAAATTCTTTTGAAAACTCTTATGGAATTCCTTGCAAAGTTCTTGGGCGAATTTCTAACAAATTCCTTAAGAATTCTTGAACAAGTTTCTGAAAGAATATCCGAGTTGTCAAAGCCTCTCTTGAAGGAACTTCCGACAATCGTGAATTCCTTCACATTTCGTCAAGAGTCCGTTCAGAAATCCCTCTATGGATTTTTTCGGAAAATCCGCAAATTTTTTCAGGAGATGAATCAAGAAATTAAATAAATGTTGAAATTTCTCAAGATATTCCTCCAAGAATTCAAAAAAGGTTTTCTAAGAACTATTTCAAATCTTCCCTCAGGAATCGTTTAAGAACTTCCAACAGGATTTTTTTAGGAAATTCCTTTGGTAAAACTTCTGGAATTCCTTAGCAATCCTTCACAAATTTCTTTTGAAATATCAACAGAAAATACTTTAGAAGATCCTTCGAAAATCCGTTTGAGAATTCCATAAAAAATTAACTAAAAATTCCTTCTGAAATTCATTTACGATTCCTTCGCTAGTTCCTTACTTAGGAAATTTCTCAGAAATTACTCTATGGGTACCTAAGCAAGTTTCTAGGCATTTTTCCTGAAATTTCCATAATAATTCTTTCAGAACAACCTTAAGCAATTCCTTGGAAAATTCTCAGGGTAATTTTCAGAAAACTCCTTCCATTTCCTCAGGAATTCCTTAATTTTCGATTTTTCGGGAATCTCTTCAGAAATTCATTCAGAAGTTCTTTTAAAAATTCGGAAATTTCTTTGAAAATTCCTTTGAAAATTGCATTTGGGATGCATTCGGAAATTCTATTGGGATTTTTTTTTTTGAATGTTTCTGTCTTCCGGAAATTCCTTCAAAAAGTTTACCGGAAATGCTATCACAAACTCTTTCGAGCATTATATCAGGAATTCTCTCAGAAAGTCCTTTAGGAATCCTTATCGGAATACAATCGGAAGCTATTTCGTTCCTTAATAAATTTCCGAATGAATTCCAGCTGGAATATTGTATGATTTTACTCAAGAATTTCCCAAAGAGAACATGAATGTATTTTCGGAAGAATACCTATATGAGTTTCCGCGGAAATTCTCATAGGATTTTACTAAGACGAGCTCGGTGATCTAGTGGCTATAAGCAGGAGATCGTGGGTTCAATTCCAGGCTCGTCCCTTTTCCTATTTTGTATTTCTATCTTAGTTTTTTTCTGTATTTCACGTTCTACCAATACGATTCCTACCAAACGATTCCAAAACGATTCCACACTAACAATTCCAAAACCTTCTGTGCCACCAGAGTTCTCTGCATCTTTCTCAAGTAGGTGTCAAACTAAACGATGGTTTCTGGGGCCCTCCTTGGCCTAGCGGTAAGATTCTCGGCTATAAAGCAAGAAGCTCGCAGTAGATAACTGTGGAAGCGTTAAATGAACACTAAGCAGCGAGGCGGCAATATCCCAGAAGGGTATGTAATACCAATAAGAAGAAGAAGAAGAAGAAGAAGTCCAACTAAAAATCCTTACCCTTCCCCAGCGTTCGCAAGGACATGGCCAGAACAGATCTTACCTGTTGAAGGGTGCCTTGCTTCCATCTAAGAGATAGTGATTAGTCTCTTATAAAATACTATGTTTGTACCACCTACGAGTTTGTGCGAATTGCTCAATGCTAATGCTAAATTCTCAAAGAATGAAATTTCCCAAGTAATTAGGAGTTCCAAGAATAATCCCGTTTTTACTTCAGAAATTCTTTCCGGAACTCTGCTAATAACTTTTTTTGGCATATTTAACCAATTTCAAAAATCCGCGGAAAAATTGATTTTTTCAGCAATTGATTTTTTTTATCCACGCCGGTTTACGCCGCCGCCGCCGCCGCCGATGAAAACCAACGGCGTGCCGCCGTGACGCCGCCGCCGCCGGGGCAAAAGTGACCACCACACCACGATTATATGACCGGCGCACAGGTCTAGAGACAATAACTAAAAGCAAGAAAAGGCTTTAAAACCATTCCAAAAACAAATTTTTAATAGAAAGTCCGCAGTTTTAAAAAAAAAAAAAGTCAGGGCTTCTATAACGCATATTAATGATTGCTAACATATATATGTGAGTTGATGAAAATTATAGGATCTCTCCCCCTAAAGTTCGATTTCGACTTTTTCAAAGCAATTTTAGAAATACGGTTTAAAATTGATGAGAAAAACAGTATCACCGCAAGAAGAATAAATGATGCCTAATTAATTGCATTGTTATTCTGTTTTCGTTTCAATAGCAACAGTTATGCCTGTCTGTCAAACATGAAACTATATACATATCTTTATTTTTAATGGCAGCATTCAAAAAGCCTTTGAGAAATTAACAGATAAGGCATATCTTCTACTCCTGCTTCATCCAGCACTGTTTTTTAACTCGGAAAAGTCTATTTACATGAATATGTTTCCATCATCAAAATAAATAAAACCGAAAAACATCCCGCTGTAAGCTAAAGTTCACTGATTACTTCATGAAATTGTCGGAATGAGATCGAGAAGTTTTGAAGCGCTCTGCAAACAATCCATTTTGATCTTGCAAACATTACCGAACCATTATCCGCAATCACACGTCAGCTCATCCCCCGGGCGGAAGCAGCCACAGCCATTATGTGGCAGCGCCAGCTTCCGTCCGTGTACCATGGTCCAACTTTGCAACAATATCCTCTACAGAAACAAAGAGCTCAATCCGACCAGCCAACATGCACTTGCTGCATTGCAAAAGATGTTGCAGTCAGTGCTGCTGCTGCTGCAGTCCTCCACTCTCTGTCTATGGATCATGTTTGTAAACTGTTGGTTAATTCCAAGTAATCCATTCACGCAAACCACTACGCCTTCGTCACCCTCATCCAGCCTTCGTTCCGATTCCTGCCAAGACGTCCTCCGGGGACCATCTACTTTCTTTTAAGGATCTTCAGCACATCCTGCTCTACCTTTGCAATTACTATTCCTTCCCCGTGATGGTATGTGTATGTGTGCATATCCTTAGAGGAAAACATTGTGCTACTTTTGCGTTTGTTTTGTGCTACAAATTTTGCTGACACGCACGGCACATTGTTGCTGGCTGCTTGTTTGGGTTCTGGAGTTTGCAATCGGAGGAGCATTCACCCGAAGAACACCCAACAGCAGCAGTCAGGAAGCAGCAGGCACGAGACACCGCACTGTCACTGACGAAATATTTATTACTTTTTGGCCGGGTGCCTCTATTCACTTACCCAGTTTTTCAGCCACTTCTTCCGGGCGAGTGAAAGTCTGGCACCCAAAGCTCCGCACTGCCGCTCGTTGTTGGTTCGGTTGGTGAGGAAAAGCGGGGTCGGGTCGGTTTCTTGCACGCTGCAGTTTCTTGACACGTTCTCCGGTGCCAACACTCTGGCGCTGCATGGTTGGTCGTTTGGAAAGAAAGTGAAGAAGATTCTTTACGTTCACGACACCACCACCGCCGGATGAGTGCAGTTGGCAGAGACAGCGTGTCTGGTGCTGTTTCGGATCGACCGGTTGAGATGCGCCACCAACCGATATGCGCGGTATTGTGTGTTGGGCTCGTATGCAACATAAAAACGACTCGAATACTCTCTTGACAACGATTTACAGAACTACAGTTTTGGAACATATTTTGGGAGATATATTTATGCTGTCTATTGATATAATGACGGTAGGACGAAACTAATTTTTTACCTTTAGAATATGATTTGATTTATCGTGGAACTTTTGGAGTTTTTCCCAATTGTTTTATCAAAATTAAAGCTTCAAATCGAAAACAAAATTTCAAGGCTCGAAACAACAGCTGTTTTAACCCGTTAATATGCTGATCGGCAAGCGTAAACTGTGCTATTGCTTCGTGGGGCATGTTCAGAGATTTATACAAAAAAATAAGTACAACTTAAACCATCAGCATACTGAAAAACATTTAGGGTAGAATACGGCATTGGCAGGGTGCGACAGTTGTTGGCACCCTCAACAATATTTGCGTTTTCCAGCAAACATAAACTATGTATGAACATAATTTTGATTCAATCACACAATTTCAAGTCTAAGCTTTCATTTGAATAAGTTGTTTGTGTAAAAGTAGCAAGATTTGATGTGTTAATCACCAAAACAAATTTGCACCTACGAAATCCTTGCCAATATTGCATCGCCAAAGAAAGCAGCCCTCGAAAAGCAAACTGTTACTTACTTTTTTGGATCGCCTGTTTTTCCTCTTTATTGCGTATGACACGTACGTACGTAAACTACTTTTTACACTTTATAACCACTAAATTATCACCACAAAGAGCAAATTTAAGCAATATTTGCTCTATGTATTCACTAAATAAAATCGGGACTGTTCGTTTTCTTTCACAGCAGCAAACTTCGGAATAGAGCGAGAGAATGTGTTTGTGAGCATATCAAACACACGCTAAAAATACCACGCACAATTCTATGTGATATGATTTTAGCAAAAATACGAATAAAATATCTGGCGATGGCATTTATTTAAAAAAAAGTGTTAAAATATAAATGCTTCTATTCATATTTTTACGCAGGCCATGAATTATATCAAAAGTGATAGCAACACCGTAGTATTTTAACCCTTATGTGGCTGACAGGACCGTTTTCTTTTTGCAACTTCAATACTTTCCAAGCCCATTAAAAAAATCATAACCATAACCAAAATCATAACCAACCATTTCAACCATAAATAATTGCCTACTTTTAGGGTATTATCTATTATTCAACTTAGTGTAAGAATGGGGTGGCTCCAGCGGCTGGATAGGACAATGCTGTCCATTATTCAACATCTGAAGACTCACGATGTGGAATATATTGTTAATATACTATACTACCAGAACCGACGAGCTTCGTTTCACCTAAAATTGATTAATTATATATTTTTTACATTATTTAAAAGACGGAGAAGTATTCGAAATTTGCAAATTTGGATTCCATTTTTTAGATTAATTTGGGAGTCCCCCTTCCAGAAGAGAAGGGTTCTAATACCATCATAAGAATCTTCATCGTTCCCAAAAACCTCTGCATACAAATGTTCATGCCGTTTCCTAGTCTATAAGGGCAGACAGACAAAAATTCATTCTTAAGTGTATAGATTTGGTTTTACGTAGTTTACGTCGAACGGTCGTGTCTTGTGCACAACCACCATGATTTTTTTTATGAAACAAACATATCATGTACACTGAGATCAAATCTCCATTATTTTTTATGTGCGGTAATCATATAGAAACGATTCGGCTGGCTTCAGCTCTATCTTATGTGCAGCATTTGAATTTGATTAGTGAACATTGATACTTAAGAACTAAATTCATACAATATAATGGTGGGTTATTTATACTTTATTTGAACTGACAATGAATTTTATGTGCAGCGACAAATAGCTGATAAATATTATTATCGGCACATAAAATATAAATGCGTGCAATGGAAAGCTAGTTTTTCCAAATATCAAAATGGCTGCCTGGAGACGGCTCGGAAAAAACGGCTAATCCGAGGACGAAGCGAGGTAAGCTAAATAATTTCATTATTAATAATTTATAATACCTGATCAAGCCCGTTTTACTTCATTTTCAGCATCGAACACAAATTACAAAATGTTGGATGAAATTCAGGACCGCCTTAGCGAAAAACGAGCAAACGCCATTCAAACGGCGAACCAGGTTGCGAACATTTTCAATGCTTCGTATGCGCATCCGATACGGCAGTTCGGTTTCTAATTTTACTCCTTCGTTCGGCGGAATTATAATTTCGGGAACCATTCTTCATCCATCCGGCTAATCTGAGAATCCTCTTCCAGTTCTAACGCAACCAGTTTAGACGCCCAACGTCCTCACAACAACAGCATCCATACAGCTTCCCCATGAAGTGCTTCAAAACAGAATTTCCGCATCAGAATGTTTCTCGGATCGAAAAACTGTACCGTATACGGAAATTCACTATAGTGAAAGCCGTGAATTTAGCAATTTAGATGAATATTAGATGCAGTGGCCAACATGTGCAAAATATTATTTTGTTACACGATAGTTTTGATGACCGAAATTCGATACATTCGATGTTGCAATTAATGATGGCATCAAACCCAGGGTGTTGTTCCCATGCTACGATTTTATGTTTAAACTTATGTTCAATTCACTAATAAATTCAATATGAGTAGTAGCAAGCTTCTCTGTTTTTATTTACGGTTAAACAAGAAAATCAATTAACAGAATCCATCTAGATAATAAAAGACAGGCATTTGATTTTTATCTGCAGCCGCACATAAAATATATTGGAAGGATCATATATTTTGTATGAATATTGCACATAAAATTAAATGTACAAATAATTTCTAGCTTTATGTGCAGAACTAATAAATATTATTTGCAAAGCTTGATTGCAAAAATATATGTGCATTGCACATAAAATTTAGATGGGAAATCAGCTCAGTGTAAGGACCGCAAAGAGCAAGTTGTATATTTGAAACTGGTTGATAGACTTTTGCTTACGACTCTAAGGCATTACAAAAGACAAGAAATGTAAATCTTAGCAGCGGACAAAAAGCACATAAGTTCCCTTCTCCAAAATGGCCAACATTATTCAAATAGGTTGAAAATGGTAAAAGTTCTGCCATTCACGTCTGTTTATGGCCGCATGAGGGTTAAATTTGTTTTACAATATGTTTTACAATGACTGAAATCCAAAATAATGTTTTAAGTACATCTTTCAAAGTGATTTTAGCGACTGAAACAAGTTGGGACGATAGTGTTAAAAATGAAGAAGTTTTTGGTATTAGTTACAACGTTTACAGAGATGACCGAGACTACGAAAAGTCTGGAAAAAAATCAGGAGGAGGTGTTTTGGTTGCAGTATCCACAATTTTCAATTCAGAAATAATTAAAACGGATAAATTCAATGATTTTGAACAAGTGTGGGCCAAGGTACAAATTTCAGGTGAAACTCATGTTTTTGCTTCAGTTTATATTCCTCCAAATAATGCTCGCAGAGATATTTATGATAAATTTTTTGGTATCGCTGAGAATGTTTTATCTGGCTTGATCCTGAAGTAAAAGTGCATATATATGGTGATTTTAACCAAAGAAATGTAGATTTCATACCGGACTGTGACAATGAGAGCATTTTACTTCCAGTCATAGGGGAAAATGAGCTATTGCATTTTGTATTCGATAAAATTGCTAACTTAGGATTAAATCAAATCAATCATGTGAAGAATATCCAAAAGTGTTATCTAGATCTACTGCTGACTAACTGTTATGAAGATTTTTATGTAAATGAATCACTAGCTCCTCTTTGGCAAAATGAAGTATTCCACACAGCAATTGAATTCTCTTTGTTTGTACACGTTAATGATATACCAAACGAATGTGAGTTTGAAGAAATCTTCGATTATCAATCAGCCAACTACGGAAATATAAAGCATAAATTGAAGAATATAGATTGGCAAACTGCTATAAGGAACGAACAAAATGTTGATAAAGCGACAGAAAAGTTTTATAACACATTGCACAATATAATAATGGAAGAAGTGCCGGTTAAAAGACGGAGAATTCATGCTGTATCGAAAATCCAATTTGGTTTACAAGAGATATTAGAAATCTTAAAATCGCAAGCAGAAAGCACATAAAAACTACAAGAAGCATAATCTTCAACATTATTTAGAGGAGTATCTTAATATTTGTGATCAACTGAACTGTGCTATAAATATCGCATACAATGAATATAATTTAAAAACTGAACGTGAAATCAAGACAAGTCCAAAACATTTTTTCAGCTATGTGAACACTAAATTAAAATCAGCCAATTTTCCATCGAAACTTTATTAAGATGGTAGAACAGGTAATGGTCCAGAGGAAATATGTAATTTGTTTGCCGATTTCATTAAAGAAGTATACACTACCCACTCAGAAGATGATCGAGATCGCGACTTTTTCGATTTTTATCCTGAGTTTTCAAATGACGTTTGCGTCAACCATCTGAATGTACACGAAATTTGTGATGCCCTGAAACATCTAGATGGGTCTAAGAGCTCCGGACCCGATGGAATACCTCCAGTGTTTATTAAGACTCTAGCAATTGAACTTACTGCTCCATTATTCTGGATTTTCAACATGTCACTGGAATCAGGATGTTTTCCGTTAATATGGAAAAAATCATTTTTTTAAACTTCTTCATTGGCTTGAATCGTATCTAACGTATCAAATTGTAAGATTCAAAGGAAAATTATCAACCCCAATACAAGCCTCTTCTGGAGTTCCTCAAGGATCTCATTTAGGTCCGTTACTTTTTATTTTATTTGTTAATGACCTCCCTCTTGTGCTTCATAAATTGAATGTCTTAATTTATGCAGATGACATGAAACTTATCCTAAAAATCAAAACTGTCGAGGATATCGATACATTCAAAGATGAAATATTGGTATTCCATACATGGTGTAAAAAAAGTCTTCTACAGTTGAATATAAAAAAATGCAACTCAATAACCTTCAGCAGAAAGCGAAACATACTCAGCGCAAATATTAGTTTTGATGATCAGAACGTAGTAAGAAGCAATAGAGTAAGAGATTTGGGAGTAATATTGGATTCAAAACTAACTTTCATCGATCATTATAACTTAATTGTAAGCAAATCCAACAACATGTTAGGTTTTATAAAACGATTCTGTTACAATTTCCAGGACCCATACACAATAAATACACTATATACAGCTTATGTAAGGCCAATCTTAGAATATTGCAGCACAGTTTGGTCCCCATTTTCAGCTATTCATGCCAACAGAATTGGGTCAGTTCAAAAACAATTTTTATTATATGCACTACGAAAGTTAGGGTGGACCGAATTTCCATTGCCACCATATGTAGCTCGTTGTAAGCTCATCAATATTAGGGTGTCCAAAAAAAATCGATGTTCGAAAAGTCATGGTGCTCAACCCTGAAATGAAAGATATACCTGTCCGGATAATTTTTGTAGAACAAACCGAATTTCTAAAAAATCGTTTAGAGGTCGAGCTAGATCGATTTTTGAAAAATGACCTTTTTTTAGGTAAAAAATCAAATATTGGGTCTTTTCACAATTTTTTTTGAGGGTCACCCATTCGTTTTATATTTTTTTATTTTTCTGTGGATCTTTGCCCATTGTCTACATGAATTAGTTTTTGGTATTATGTGTTTTTACAGTCTGCAGGACTTTTTAAATATCGAAAAAAGCACATTTTTTTGACTAATTTTCGAAGTTATTTCATTCTCAAACAAAAAATATTTTTTTCTCGTTCAGAAAAATTTATATACTACAAAGAGCTATTTATAAGGAGAATTTTCATAAAAAAAGATCCAAGAAATGTTGTTCTGGGGCTGAGATATAGCAGTTTTAGTAAATAGTCAAAAAAATGTACAAAATCGGTACGTTTTCTTTACATGTTATAATTTCATCAAGATTGCACCAATATTTTAATTTAAATTAAAAACAATTCAAAAGCAAATAAATGGGAATATTTTCTAGGCAACATAGCTTTTCTTTCCGATGGAGTTCGTTACCGGAATTACAGGATTTGGTCGGAGTATATGGATGGAGCCAGATATAAAATTATATCACACCCAACAGTTAATATGTAGTAATATACAAGTAATCAGGTTTACTATGATCTCTTTATAAGTTTTGATTCAATCATAGTTTGCTTTTCACCATTTATAAAAAACAAGGCAGGCTCAGCACGTATGTAAACATTCAGTTTGAATGTAATCATGTGTCGTCACTACTATATTCGCACAAGTTGAACTGAGATGATGCTCTACAGTCTTTGCATGTTTACTTTTGTACTCTAACATGCGGCGATAAAATATGCGTCACTATTGACGTGTCACTTTTCTTACGAGCCTACCTTGTTGTCTGTATATCGTGATGCTTTTGATATGTCATATGACAGTCAAACAAGTTTTTTCGTCGTATCAGTTCGACAGCTTTTCCATGAGTTCACTTGAGATATTGCAAAAGTAAAAATGGAATAAACTTGAAGTTAAAACGAAAAAATGACACTTTCGGTGAGACGCATATTTTATCTCCACATGTTAGAGTACAAAATTAAGCATGCTGAGACCGTAAAGCATCATCTCAGTTCAGCTTGTGCGAAGATAGTAGTGACGACACATGTTTACGTTCAAACTGAATGTTTACATACGTGCTGAGCCTGCCTTGTTTTTTATAAACGGTGAAAAGCATACTATGATTGAATCAAAACTAATAAAGAGATCATAGTAAACCTGATTACTTGTATATTGCTACATATTAACTGTGTGATATAATTTTATATCTGGCTCCATCCATATACTCCGACCAAATCCTGTAATTCAGGTAACGAACTCCATCGGAAAGAAAAGCTGTGTTACCTAGAAAATATTCCCATTTATTTGCTTTTGAATTGTTTTTAATTTAAATTAAAATATTGGTGCAATCTTGATGAAATTATAACATGTAAAAGAAAAACGTACAGATTTTGTACACTTTTTGACTATTTACTAAAACTGCTATATCTCAGCCCCAGAACAACATTTCTTGGATCTTTTTTTATGAAAATACTCCTTATAAATAGCTCTTTGTAGTATGTAAATTTTTCTGAATGAGAAAAAAATATTTTTTGTGTGAGAATGAAATAACTTCGAAAATTAGTCAAACAAATGTGCTTTTTCCGATATTTAAAAAGTTCTGCAGACTGTAAAAACACATAATACCAAAAACTAATTCATGGAGACAATGGGCAAAGATCCACAGAAAAATAAAAAAATATAAAACGAATGGGTGACCCTAAAAAAATTGTGAAAGGACCCAATATTTGATTTTTTACCTAAAAAAAGGTCATTTTTCAAAAATCGATCTAGCGCGACCTCTAAACGATTTTTTAGAAATTCGGTTTGTTCTACAAAAATTATCCAGACAGGTATATCTTTCATTTCAGGGTTGAGCACCATGACTTTTCGAACATCGATATTTTTTGGGACACCCTAATCAATATTCATTCACTGAAAGTGCGTCGAGATTTAACAATGGTAACTTTTATAAACAATATTGTTTCAAACAGAATTGACTCAACGGAGCTATTATCAAAACTTAATTTTTATGTTCCATTACGATCTTTACGACATCGTCAAATATTCTCCGTAAATTATCATCGAACAAACTATGCAAAAAATGGCCCAATGAATCAAATGATGATCACTTATAATAAACATTGTGACACTATTGACTTATCGATGTCCAAAACACAGCTGAAACAGATCTTCTCTCGTATTATAAGCTAATGACACTATAAGTTTAAACAGTATCAACATTATTTAATGTTATTTAGAATAGTTAAGAATACAAATGTAAATAGGTCTACAATTATGATTGACGACAATAAATAAATAAATAAATAAAATGCTTTTGCCTATCTGTCTACATGACATAAAATTGACGCCAAGGCTAAAAATTCATGTTTTGTTTTAAGCCAGTTTTGATAAACAATAAAGTTTGTTCCAAAATTGAGTGAAGCGAGATGAGCGTGCGGTCGATTAATATGAATGAATTTTACTAATGGAGAATATAAACAACCAGCATTTGGCACCAATACATTACCAGTTTTCTACCTCCATGTCTAGTTGCTGAAGAGAGCAAACTCATTGCTGATAAAAGAAATTGCTATGCCAATAGAAGAAACATTGACCTGTTACATTATGTTAAATTTACTGAGTTTGTGGTGAAAGCTGTTATATTTAGTGAACACCAATCATCAAAGAAAGAGCATGCAAATGTATACCAGTTAAACTGTACCTATGTTTTAGTGTAATTATTCATTATTTTTATCATTCAATTTGGCGAATGTCTTAGACTGCCAAGAATAGGTATTTTCCCCTATTAGAATCAAGTAAATTTTCATCAGTACTGTAAATAACTGTTGTTTTTTATGGCATCATTCAAATCACTTTTATTAAAATAAATTATTTTCGTTTTCGTGGGTGTTTTAGACGCGAAACATACAACATTATTAATTTCGTCTCATATCAAAAATCCCAATGCGAAAATAAGAATTCTAGTCTATTTTACAATATTGTGTGTCAATATTCAATACATTATAAAAATAGAAAAAAAATGGAAGTAGAGCCTACCTCTGTCTACCTTTTCATGTACGTAACTTCCTACCCCAAAAACCGATTATCATAATTTCAATAAACTGGCATCTTTACAACTAGTCCACGTGCATTGTTCTGTTCGAGTCACCTACGATCTCGTTTCGTTCCCCCTAACAGACAGTATCAGAACATCGCAACGGGTGTCACATGTTCAAATACAAACGACGATATTGCGCCACCAGCAGTCGTACCCTATGTGTGTCCTCGCACTAGACCTTCTCGACAAGACCGACACCACATGCCAGAAAAAAAAGAGTACCTACACCTCGACGTCAGTCACCGGGGGCCAAATAGGCATTGCTTTCTGGGCCGTATTCTCCTGGAACCTAACCTAGAAACGGCAGTAGTTGTGATGAAGTACTTTTCCCCGGCAAGAACTGGAAAACCACATTCCGATACAGCACTTGCACACGTCGCGCACATACGGACAGGGACATATCGGGGCAAGCGGGGTCTTGTGTACCCAAAGCAGCAAGCCACCGAGCCGGGCAAATAAGCAAATATTAACATGTTTGTAGCTGGCGGCGAAAACATCATTTCGTGATAAAATTATTATGATAATGTTTTATGGTAGTTCTGACTCTGGGATCTGTCCTTCCAGCAGCAGCGTGTTTTCGCAATTCTGAGTACAGAGCGAACTTGAAGTCACCGCGCGGCTGTTCTTTCGTATCGAAAGGACCGCGAGCAACGAGCAGAGTTGTTACTCTTTATATTTTATTTGTTTTTGCAAATATTCATAAACACCAAATATGAGACTGTGAGGGTGTGTTTGGGAGAATTCTCTGCACTTGGTCCCTAGATGTTTCGCTTCACCAACAGCCAGCTCCATGAGACAGACACCGTTTTTAATATGCAATCTACAAAATGAGATATGTTTCACTTATTTCTGGAGTAGCAAACGATGGCGCCACTAGGCCAATAATCTTTTGGAAACGCGGCAGATGAACTGAATCTGTCATTTTTCTTTCAAACAAACAATGTTATTCGACACTGTGAAACCATCAAACAAATGGTAGGATGTCTATGTTAGTTAAATTTTGCTAGATTGAAAAAGTAGTAACTCAACAAAAAAATACGAGTACTCTATGTAATGTTTGAATTCTTCATTCGTTTTATTTCTTATAAAACCCATTCAAAAAAAAAATTGCTTAAATTTAGAGCATTGGATTTTTTAACACCAAACCTTATTAACCTACATATCTGAATAATGTTGTTACAAAGATGCAAAATCAAGGCATTTTTTACCAGCAATCCCACTGTTCAATCCACGAATAACTTCCATTATCCACCTGGAGCTCTTTGCTGAAAAAGCACGGCTTGATTCGAATATTTACCTACCCATGTTCCAGCACGGTTCGCGGAGATGAAATTGGGCCACCGGGCGAAGATAAAAATCATTATAACAATCGTATTCATATACAGCATCGTTGAACCTGCATTCACTGGTCTGAAGCTCGCGATGGGAATTTTTAGCGCACAGGAGGAACATTGTGGGCGGTCGTCATCATCATGAGTTGCTGCTGACGACGATAATAGTTCACCGTGTTTGTCATTTAAAGTCCTGCAGAAACGACTAGGTTCCATATGCAGATACCACTCCAGGCAAACTTGTTTATTATCGCTTAACCAAAATGTCGTTGAGGACGTTGAAAGCTGGTGCTATAGAAAGTTTTTTTATTCAATTTTTATCAGTTTATAATTATTTTTTCCTCCAAAGCGATTTCTATTATTAAATTATTCTATATAAAATTATTTACTTGTTGTAATCAAGTAGAAACAATAATTATTCTCATTAAAAATATGTTGTTGATATCAGATCTTAGATAATAATGGTCTAAAACCATTAGTAGTAGCATGTGAGCCTAATGCGTGGGAATAGGACTGGGGATCTCGGTTCACTAACGCCAGAGGTAATATCCTGCTAGCGTTGCTAGCAAGACTGAACGTGGTCCTGTTGAACGAGGGGCAGGTATCCATATTCAGAGGTCAATTATACAAATGGTTAAGTATACCCCCATTCGAACTACAAGGCGGGTCAATACAGTTGACTTAGGATGGCGTACCTCGCATTTCTACCCGGAACTGTCTGAGAAATCATTGTTATGGGAAAATCGGACACTTTGCCTGAGCAGCGACGAGTTCTCCGACGTCCTGACACGAGCTTTGTGACACGACACGTGACCTGACACGATCTTCGTAGCACCTGTCTTGGAACTAAAAGAAGATTGCGACGTGTGTTCAAAACAGTGAGCAGAGCTCTAAACTACGTGGTCAAACGTAGTAATCCTGTTTTGAGGAGCTGTGAAAACTGCAAACGAAAAACGAACGCGAAAAACGAAAACTGCAAACGAAAACTGAAACGCTGCAAGAAAACTTAAGATGAACAAGGCACCAGGTCCGGATGGAATCCCAAATTTGGTTCTTAAGCATGCGATTCTTTCTAATCCGGATATGTTCAGGAGTTGCCTCCAACGATGCCTGGATGCAGACCATTGGAAACGACAGAAACTGTTGCTGTTGCCTTAGCCCGGGAAGCCCCAGGAGATTCTTTAGCATACAGACCCATCTGCCTGCTCAACACAACTGGTTGTTGGAAATGCTGATCCTGAACAAATTGTCGGATTACACAGCTCAACAAGATTTTGTCCCTAACACCAAACAATGTATCCCTTATACAGTTTGGTTCGCTGAATCCAAATCTGACCTCTGATTTGAGGATTTGATAACACGTCGAGATTTTAAGATATACCTCAATAAATGTCGTAAAATCAATCATTTTGAGCATTTTGGAACGGCATTCGTTAACCCTATAAAAAGAATTTCTAGTCAATCAAAGATTTTGAACAACACACATCTAATCTTTTGAAATGTGGTGAATTATGAGTAATTTAAACATTTTATTTAAACATTTTAGTTAGTGAAAGTTGTATAAAATAACGTAATGAACTTATGTATAGCTAATAATAAATCACGATAATAAAGCAAGAAAAAGTTGTATAAAAATTGTTTGGCCGAAACCCATCTGGCCGAAAAGATCATTTGGCAGAAAGGGTCATTTGGCAGAATAGGACGGCAGAATAGGAATAGTGAGACGTCTCACTACTCACTTCACACTAGTTGCTTTTCTCACTCTCAAATGACCCATTCGGCCAAACGTCCTATTCGACCAAATGACCCTTTCGGCCGATTGTATAACATTTCGCCGAAAAGCATTTCGCGGAATTAATGTTCGCGGTTGAATATTCCGCGGAATAACATTTGGCGGTATGTAACTTTTCGCGGTACGACATTTGGCGGATTGTACCTTTTCGCCAAATAACTTTTGGCGGAATGTACCATTTCGTGGAATGTATTATTTCGCCCAAAAAAGTCGAGAATATTTTTCATTCAATGAATTTCCTAGACCGGGCCAGAAGGTCTCTAAGAATATGTAGATGTGCCTTCGCTTTATATCGGGCAGACGCGTTTTTTAAAGAAGGCATTTTCAACTACTTTCGCCTTATACAGACGCAGACGCATCCTTTCCAGGCAGGCAGATGTGTTAATGTAAAGAAGAAACTACCTCCTTTATTTTTTTATACCGAGCAAACGTATCCATTTCAAGAAGGCATTATTTCCTCATACTGAACGGATGCGGTCATTTAAAGACAGCATTACCTTCTTTCATTGCTTTGAATCACAATCCAAAATAATTTAGATGATAATTATTTTACCTGAATTCCGCCAAATGGTATTCCGCGAAATGTTTTCCGGAAAGTTAGTACAATCTGCGGAACGTCGTATCGCGAAAAAAAAAATCCGCGAAATATTTTTCGGCGAAGTAGTATACAACCCTTTCGGCCAAATTACCCTTTCGGTCAAACGACCCTTTCGGCCAAATGACTCTTTCGGCCAAACGACCATTTCGGCCTAATGACCCTTTCGGGCAATTGACATTCGGCCTAATGGTCTGCTCGCCCAAACAACTTTCGGCCTAGTGGCATACGGCCAAATGGCATTCGGCCGAACGGTATTCGGTCAAACGGCTCTTCTCCCGTAAATGTTGCAATAATCTCAATGCATTTTCTTTCATTTGTGGTCAGCTTATGACAGTTGGACGGAAAAAAAGTTCACTAGTCTTATCAAGCTTTGTTATGTGCCAAGGCTTTGGTCCGATTCGTGAATTAAAATTAATTGAAACTTAAAAGTGACAGTTTGGAAATTATGAATTCCCCAGGCCATAAAAATGGCTGGTGCTACCCAGCAAGATCAACAAAACAACTATCAAAAATAATTCAATATCTGTCAAAAGTAATCTTGCTCTGCGAGCAGGGTTATTTGAAATTTTTTGAACTGTCACTTTTAAGTTTAATTCGATTTTAATTCACAAATCGGACCAAAGCCTGAGACGCAAAGTTATGCACCAGAAAAAAAAACAAGTTTCAGGCTTCTTGCTGTATGGCAATATGACAAGTTCGTCGAAAAAGATGATAGCATCATTATCAAGGATAAATAGTCAATAAATTGGTTGTAGCTAGCCTTTCAAGAGGCTCGGAAGCCTCCTTTCAAGAGGCTCGGAAGCCTCCTTTCAAGAGGTTCGAAGCCTCCTTTCCAGAGGCTCGGAAGCCTCCTCCTTTCAAGAGGCTCAGGAAGCCTCCTTTCAAGAGCTCAGAAGCCTTCTTTCAAGAGGCTAGGAAGCATCCTTTCAAGGGGCTCAGGAAGCCTCCTTTCAAGAGGCTCAGGAAGCCTCCTTTCAAGAGGCTCAGAAGCCTCCTTTCAAGAGGCTCAGAAGCCTCCTTTCAAGAGGCTCAGGAAGCCTCCTTTCAAGAGGCTCAGAAGACTCCTTTCAAGAGGCCTGGAAGCCTCCTTTCAAGAGGCTCAGAAGCCTCCTTTCAAGAGGCTCAGAAGCCTCCTTTCAAGAGGCTCAAGGCCTCCTTTCAAGAGGCTCAAGCCTCCTTTCAAGAGGCTCAGGAAGCCTCCTTTCAAGAGGCTCAGAAGCCTCCTTTCAAGAGGCTCGGAAGCCTCCTTTCAAGAGGCTCAGGCCTCCTTTCAAGAGGCTCAGGAAGCCTCCTTTCAAGAGGCTCAGAAGCCTCCTTTCAAGAGGCTCAGAAGCCTCCTTTCAAGAGGCTCAGAAGCCTCCTTTCAAGAGGCTCAGAAGCCTCCTTTCAAGAGGCTCAGAAGCCTCCTTTCAAGAGGCTCAGAAGCCTCCTTTCAAGAGGCTCAGGAAGCCTCCTTTCAAGAGGCTCAGGAAGCCTCCTTTCAAGAGGCTCAGTAGCCTCCTTTCAAGAGGCTCAGAAGCCTCCTTTCAAGAGGCTCAGAAGCCTCCCTTTCAAGAGGCTGGAAGCCTCCTTTCAAGAGGCTCGGAAGCCTCCTTTCAAGAGGCTCCAGAAGCCTCCTTTCAAGAGGCCTCAGAAGCCTCCTTTCAAGAGGCTCGGAAGCCTCCTTTCAAGAGGCTCAGAAGCCTCCTTTCAAGAGGCTCAGAAGCCTCCTTTCAAGAGGCTCAAGCCTCCTTTCAAGAGGCTCAGAGCCTCCTTTCAAGAGGCTCGGAAGCCTCCTTTCAAGAGGCTCGGAAGCCTCCTTTCAAGAGGCTCGGAAGCCTCCTTTCAAGAGGCTCGGAAGCCTTCTTTCAAGAGACCCGGAAGCCTCCTTTCAAGAGGCCCGGAAGCCTCCTTTCAAGAGGCCCGGAAGCCTCCATTCAAGAGACCCAGAAGCCTCCTTTAAAGAGCCCCAGAAGCCTCCTTTCCAGAGGCCCGGAAGCCTCCTTTCAAGAGGCCCGGAAGCCTCCTTTCAAGAGGCCCGGAAGCATCCTTTCAACAGGCCAGAAGCCTCCTTTCAAGAGGCCCGGAAGCCTCCTTTCAAGAGGCCAGAAGCCTCCTTTCAAGAGGCCCGGAAGCCTCCTTTCAAGAGGCCTGGAAGCCTCCTTTCAAGAGGCCAGGAAGCCTCCTTTCAAGAGGCCCGGAAGCCTCCTTTTCAAGAGGCCAGAAGCCTCCTTTCAAGAGGCAGAAGCCTCCTTTTCAAGAGGCCAGAAGCCTCCTTTTCAAGAGGCCTGAAGCCTCCTTTTCAAGAGGCCCAGAAGCCTCCTTTTCAAGAGGCCAGAAGCCTCCTTTTCAAGAGGCCAGAAGCCTCCTTTTCAAGAGGCCCGGAAGCCTCCTTTTCAAGAGGCCGGAAGCCTCCTTTCAATAGGTCCGGAAGCCTCCTTTCAAGAGGCCCAGAAGCCTCCTTTTCAAGAGGCCCAGGAGCCTCCTTTTCAAGAGGCCCAGGAGCCTCCTTTTCAAGAGGCCCAGAAGCCTCCTTTTCAAGAGGCCCGGAAGCCTCCTTTCAAGAGGCCCGGAAGCCTCCTTTCAAGAGGCCCGGAAGCCTCCTTTCAAGAGGCCCGGAAGCCTCCTTTCAAGAGGCGCGGAAGCCTCCTTTCAAGAGACTCGGAAGCCTTCGTTTCAAGAGGCTCAGAAGCTTCGTTTCAAGAGGTTGAGAAACGCTGGACCATAACATAAAGAAGTCAGAATCATACCTAACGTACTTATGAGAATAACTTCACGGACCCCTTTGAAGATCAACCAATCTTCCAATCTACCGTCAAGGGAAATGATTTTGAGAGCTGAGCTGAATTCGGAAAGCATTGTTTTCCCATCTTTTCATCTAGCGTCATCCCGTTCGTTCTTCTACCGGGCTCTATTTTTTTTATCAATTTGCACGAATATGTGCGCGAACAGGAGAAAGGGGTGAGAATTGCGTTCCGTTATGCCAATGAAGTCTCACGTCCGTGACACGATCAACGTGTTGGTTATTCTGGCAGCTCGGCCAAACTCACTGTCGTCAGCATTATAAGTGACTTCTTCTTCTTCTTCTTATTGGTATTACATCCCCACACTGGGACAGAGCCGCCTCGCAGCTTAATGTTCATTAAGCACTTCCACAGTTATTAACTGCGAGGTTTCTAAGCCAAGTTACC
Source organism: Armigeres subalbatus (assembly GCF_024139115.2). Lineage (NCBI taxonomy): Eukaryota > Metazoa > Arthropoda > Insecta > Diptera > Culicidae > Armigeres > Armigeres subalbatus. The sequence goes on from NC_085141.1 coordinate 420,048,531, forward strand.
ATTTTTGCATTCGTATATCATGAGGCTAACACGATGATACTTTTATGCCCAGGGAAGTCAAGACAATTTCCAATCCGAAAATTGCCTAGACCGACACCGGGAATCGAACCCAGCCACCCTCAGCATGGTCTTGCTTTGTAGCCGCGCGTCTTACCGCACGGCTAAGGAGGGCCCCCTTTTATAACTGACACCAATAGAATAATTCAGCACAACGGTGATAAGCACTGCTGCTGCCTATGGTACTAGCACTCTATTTCCGCTTTTGCCACTAAAATGGAAACGCACAAATCCGGCCTCTCGAAGGACCATTAAAATTCGAAGCTGGTTCTCCGGATTCGTGGGACACTCGTGGGAGAGTGATAGTGAAAATGTGTAGGTAAACACCAGGCGACAAGGGGCGGTAATCTGACCGTCAAATATGTCATTAGAATGAAATCCATACATACGACTTTTTCGGCCGTATGATTTGTTCTGCCCAATGGTTCAAATGACTTCCAAACGACCATATCGATCAAACGGCATTATCGGACGAATGTTTGGTCGAACGACATTTTCGGCCGTATATCCCTTTCGTCCAAATGACATTTCCGGGAGGTGCTGAGCATGAGCATTAGAATTGTGCAACTCATATTGGGTACTCTGTCGCTGACTAGAACTGATTAAATTATACAAATGCTATTCATGTCTCACCATCTGCCTAGCGATAAGCCGCATTTGATCACTGAAATTGCAAGCTCATTCAAGTGTAACATGCACAAAAATTTATCTTTATTTGACATGAATACGCACGAAAAATTCGATAAATATTTGCTTCATTTCCTGTTGCTACGAGATCCGCATTCGGAAATCCATCTTTGGTCAAATTTATGCATTGGAAAAGGCAAGTCAGAAGAAGTGACCGTCTTAATGGTAGCCGAACCATAGCTTCCCCATGAGGGGTCAAGAGTTTTCAAATTTCCATTGAAATTTCAATCAGGCTCACGCCTCTTTCTCCTAATAAAAGTCCATCCCCAGAAAGAAAGTACTAAGTACCTTCTGCTTTGGAATGACGCACCTCGCTCCGGCAGCATCCTTCGCGTCGCAACCGATTGAAAGAGGGACCGTCCGTTGTCCTATTCAAACACGGTTGAATTGAAAGCAATCCTTCATTCTTGCAAACATTGACGTCGTCCTCGTTGATAGCCCAACGAGCACGTGGAAATGCAAATCATCGACTGAAAAACTTGAGATTAAATTCAATAATACAATCAGAATCCCGTTTCTTCCCGCCCACCACTTGGCTGAAGCTGGATGTTGAGAAAAGAAAAAAAAATGCAGCATTCAAATCAGAGCCGCTCCAATTTTAATAATTCAATTCATTAGCATATTCAAATAGAAACTTTCCCGCGATTTTCACCCCAGCAGTCATAGTGCTGAAAAACGATGCCGAGCCAACTTGGCGATTATTAAATATATCTCCAAGATTCCTGATGAGGCTGCCAGGGGCAGGGGAACCGACTAGGAATCATTTACATACCCATCGCACCGGAAGTGCCACCACTTCGGTGTTCCACTGTCGCTGCTGCCGGTCGGAAGTAAGCCCGGGTGTGGCCGGCGTGGTTTCCGATCTTGGTCGTGCGCGGTGATGGTGGAGATGGTACATTTGATTAAAAATGATAATCAGATAACCGTTTTGCGGCTTGGGGAAGTGGACGTGACATGGAGCAGTTGTTTTGTTTTAGATCGGATTGTTCCGTGACTTTGGGGAAATAGGATGATTGTTTTCTTCCAAATTGGGCTCGAAAGTACGTGCCTGGATGATTGCACGATTTGTAGAAAAATTGGGAGAACTTTCGGTAAGTTGGCCAATTTGAATTACATGAATTTCTTGATACTCATTTGCTGCGCAAGGGATTGTACAATACTAAAAGTTATAACGAGCAGATGCTCTTGTCTTGAGTTTAAGATGGAGTCACTGTTTTAGGTGTAACACGTTCTCTCTATATGTCTTTCAGTTTCTTCTATTTTCACACGAAGAACTCAGCAGATGACTAACAGTTCCAAGATTCAAAATAATTATTTCAATCGATAATCTACTGAGTAAATCGCCAAATATTGATGAGATTAAATGTTTGCCAATTGTTGAATACTACTAGAAAATAATTAGCCATTAAAAACTGGCGAAAAGTAAAACCAGTCAATAAATAGCGAAGTATTTAAGTTTGGTTAAAATAAATAGAGGCATCCCTATAATTGGATTCATGAACTACTTCAAATGCTACTTTCAAATTTGGTAAGAAATCCCTCAACTATATCGCTAAGAAAAGTATGGCGAAATTGGAAAATTTGGCCAAACTTTCAAAAAAATCATCAGAATGATGGCTGATGGCAAAATTCTGGAAATTAATAGAAATCTATATCCGATTCACGCATAGCTCCAAATATACCACTTGCTAAATGTATCGAATCGAAACAGAAGACCAACACTAATGTGCTCCCAATTGGAGGAATCCGTCGCACCGGCGTCAGTATTATCGCAAGCTGCGTGCATAATTTATCGGATTTTCTTCTACACCGGAAATCTGCTTCGCCGATAATTAATAGCGTGCGGTGTGTTGAGAGCGATATTTGTCGTGCGTCTGGCACTTTCCACTGTCCACTTGGGGGAGTAGATTGTAAACATTGGCCCGTTTCGATTTTCCTGGCATCCCCAGGCTCGAACCCTTCCCGTCACGATTGCGATCGAGCTTGACATCGCACTGGGTTTGTGGTACTTGGCGAGTAGTTGGGGCTTAGTTGAATCACCGTTTGTAAGCAATTTATAATTTGTCACATTAACGCTGAACCGTGGCGACTAAAGGTAAATTATATGGAATAGTAAATGAGGTTTCGCTTTTCCAGGTTACCAGGCTTTTAAAGCACGCAGCATTAATATCTTGCTCAAGTTCGCGTCCACAGTGACCAGATGCGATAAATGTAAATTACATTTAATCGGTGTCAAAAAAAAAATCCAGGGGCGATAAAATTCTTCTTAACACGTAGTTGCCATTTTCTATCGTTTACGATTCCGTGATTGAAAAGAAAATTAAGACCAAGTCATCTTGATCCATTCAAATCGAGTAGGCCTCCGAAGAAAAAACACGAACAAAACATTCTTGCGTAATCGTTCAATTAGGCTTTATTGTTTTCCATGGGCAGCTTTGATAATAATTTGGATTGCTGCGATTTCCACGAAAACTACCTTGCTCTTGTGAGTATGTGACTGATTACGAGGGGCGTGGGTAGCGGAATGACCGACCGAATCTTCGCCGGACAAACGTGCTCCAAAAATCGATTTGTATTTTTGGCACGAAAGGTTCATAAAAATTACCAGAAATAAATAATGAAATAAATATACATTTTCCTTCTAATGGCTCGCAGGCACCCGCTCGTTAGATTTGTCGGTGATTTCTTCCAACTGTTCGGTGGGGTCCCGAACTTCGAGTTTGATGGTCGATTAGATTGGCTGCTACTGCTGCTGCTGCTTATGTTTGTGACGACGACGAAGATAGAGACGTGATATGCTCGCAGGGTTCACGAGTGGTATGGTCGGTCGCAGGTATCGCTTTTATGTTTCTTCACCTTTGGGTTATCAGTGAAAGAGACGTACAAATCGGTTGCGATAAAGGTGAAGGATGGAATAGTGGGGGAGAAATGGAAATTGCTCCCAATTTTGATAAAATCTAACGCAAAAGAATACGTTTCTGCATGGATATGACCATCAATAGCCAAATTATTTTGTAATATTTATTGGTGGTTTATTCATAGTTGATACCATATTCGCAGCGTGTATTGTACGGGTAATATCACTTTGCTAGCATCAGAACGAAATAGAATAGGCTGAAGGGCAACTACGCCTATTTGAAAGAAATATCATAGATAGTACTACGCCATTAAATTCCACCACTTGATCGTAACACTTTCGTAACTTTTGTGCTCCGATTGCGCATCAAATGACAATATGGCCATGCTGTGCAATGTTGTTGATGTTTCGTTTTAATGTTTTGTTTTTTACTCGAAAAGTTCGAGGAATAAACTATGCGCTCAGCAAATAGTTTTGAAAATTCAACGACGCGTAAAATTGCAGCTAATTCTAATAAACGAATCAACATTTGATATTCAAATAAATTAGACTGACTTTTACAAGCGAGCACAGTTTAAACTAATTTTGATTAAAAAAAACAGTAAATCGATCGGATTTTGCGATTATTTGCTAATGTTTTGAACTACCGCCATCGGGGGTGACAATGGGTCTGGGGGATGAGAGAGGGTCATCGCTCTCACCAGCAACCTGAAGGTCGGATTTTGGTCCCCGTGCGTTTTAAGTGATGATTTGATTTTCCATGCCCAAATCCCGAAAACATCGCATATGCAAAAATGCATGGGGAAAAATTCCGCGGACCAAATTCCCGAGAGTGAGGCTACCTTTATTCTCAATTCCCTTGAACATGGTAGTATATTAATCGTACTGTGAATTGGTCGTTGATATTTATTTTGAAGAAGTATGTCTTCGCACTTCTTCTTATAAGAAACATTTTCATACGAAATACAGCAGCTCGAAACATGGCTAATATATTGATATTTTTGTGAGAGTCGGTGCATGATTGACCCACAAACGCCCATAATCAGCAAAAACCAATGCAAAAACGATTTCTCGAATTTCTTTGCTTTAGGAAACAAGTAGGGAAACTTTTCCGTTTTCCATCTCACTGAACATATATTCATCTCATCCCGAAAAAAATATAAGTACAGCAGAAGTAGCTTTTTTTTTGCTAACATGCGTGTTTACTGCTGAAAAAAATTATAACAATAATTTCTTTTAATTGCTTTGTTTATCATGGGATGAATTTGAAGCTATGAGATTTTCCACAAATATTTGGGCGGCAGATCGCTTAGTTAATTTTTGTTTTGAAAAATCCTTGTCATCCGATTGATGGTACACTCAATGTCCAGTTAGTTGAACTTCTTAGCATTGTCTTAATCTCCTGGGATTTTCATTTATTAACTGTATTAAATGTGACTTGAGATTCACTTCTCATATCTGCAAAGATTCCCGTTCCAAAACATTTAAAACTAGTGCCTGATAACACACGCTGACGAATCGAGATGTTGATTATATTCAGCTGCACTGCCGATTTTTGTTTGCCATCGGGTTTACCTTCCAAGAATTTATTACACGATTTCAGTGTCCTTGCGGCAATATCAGTTCTGTATTAGGATGATGATCCTTGGCTGATAACATCCAAATTCATCAAATCATTCTCAAAATTCGTATGAGCTGAGAAGAGACTCGCCGAAAACCTTCAGGAATGGAAGGTTGAGAATCGTTTTAGATTTTTTTCGAGGCTGTTTGTTCGTTTGGCTATTTGTTCGTTCGTGCTGTTTTAAATGATTTATCATACTTGAATTTGTACCGGACTTCCCAATACCGCCTCGAGATAGTAGGGGAAGAGATTCGGTTGTGGGCACCGTTTGGTTATGGGCACCCCTACGTATCTTTTGACAGATAACATATGCTGTCATTCTGACAATCGTCATTTGTTTGCTATAGCATTAGGATTTTCTCATGTGATTGTTTTCAATATCCTTCCTAATGCACGAGACAGACATCACTGGTAGCTGGATTAACCTGAGTTTATTTTGTGCCTCCTGGTTATTAGCATAAATAAATTATTCCTTTTCTTTAAATTTACTTACTTATGGATCCTGTACACCTCCGGTGGTGCAAAGGGCCGACTTGAAAGATCAAGTTTCCGTATTCTTTTCATTATCGGATTCTCGAACAAATTGATGTTTCGGGAACAGTAGGTTATTGGTCCAAGGATCCCTATCCATCGGGATGGGGCTGCCATCTTAGGTATAGCTTCCGGGGACTAGCATTTCATACTCAGCCGCTGGATTCCAGAACACACGATGTTGGAGCCGCACCTCCTTGATGAACAGACGCTCGATGAGTCGGGTCAAATTTGTTTAAAGTCCCACCCAACACTAGGACTAGGCTAGTGCGCTTTGAGCGGCACACGGTCGCTTTGGTAGGGCCTGCTAGGGGACACATGCAGCTTTTTATAGAAGTTCAACAGAGCCCACTGTCGAACCCCACCACATCCTAGGCAGACCCCACAGGACGCACCCTCTCACTCTAGCTGATGTCAGAAGGACAACAGTGCCCAGGCTGCACTACCAGCTAAGTACGCAACCCTTAGCTGGCGGTCAATTGTCATCGGAAGACCCGTGGAAGCGTGAGTATTGGAACTTGTGCTATTGGAACCAGAGCTATGTTAGGCGCCCCTTCCCGGATGTCAACTCACCATTTCGCAGCCCATCTTTAAATTTAGGTGTATTTAATTATTTTTCCTTTCTATTTAGCCGAGTTTTCAAGTGTGTCCACAACCATAACACAAAATTGAAATGTCCAAAAATATCAAATTTGCGAAATTGTAATTGAAATTTCAAAAATCGACGAAATGAATATAATTGCCATTGGTATACAAATGCCGGCATAAGATCAACTTAAGCCAAAGTGATGTACAACAGAAAAAAGGGTGCCCTCAACCGAACAGAATTGGCCGAAGGCCATTAGGGCGATTTTTTTTTGGGCTGAAAGACATTTGGACGATATTGTCATTTGGCCGAATAGTCCATTGGGCCGAATAAATCATTTCGCCGAACAGGACATTTCGACGAAAAGGTCATTTGGCCGAATAGGATATTTTTTTCAGAATACATCAATTGGTAGAATAGGACCATTGGCCGAATGGGAAATTTGGCCGAATAAGACATTTGACCGAGTAGGTCAGTTGGAAAGTAAGAAATGAGGTGTGAAAAGTGAAACGAAGAAGACGTCTCAGTGCTCACTTCGCGCTTCTAACTTTTTACCGTGAGAAGTGAGAAATGAGACGTTCCATTTCTCACTTCTTACTGTAAAAAGTGAGAAGACATCTCACTACTTACTTCGCGTCTCTCACTTTTTACAGTTGGAAGTGAGAAATGAAGGTGAGAGAAGTGATTGGGGATACACCTCTTTTCTCACTTCACGCTTCTTACTCTTTACAGGAAGAAGTGAAAAATGAGGAATGAGAATTGAAACGTCTCACTTCTAGCTCCTCATTTCTCACTTCTCACTGTAAATAGTGAGAAGCGCAAAAAGAGTAGTAAGACGTTTCACTACCCACTTCGCACTGCTCCCTTTTCTAGTGAGAAGTGGGAAATAAGTAATGAGAAGTAAGACATCCCACTTTTTAAATGACTTATTCGGCTAAGTGACATGTTCGGCCAAATGTCCCATTCGGCCAAATGTCCTTTTCGATCAAATGTCCCATTCGGCCAAATGTCCTTTTCGATCAAATGTCCTATTCAGCCAAATGTCCTATTCGGCCAAATGTCCTATTCAGTCAAATATCCAATTCGGCCAAATGTCCTATACGGTTAAATGACCTGCTCTGCCAAACGACTTTCGGTCAGATGGGTTTCGGCCATTCCGTCAAATGACTTTCGGCCGAATGGATTTCGGCCAAACGACCCTTCCCTGTCTTCGTTGCTTTAAAAACACGCAACGCGATGATCATCTGTTCACACGAATGGAAACTGAAATTACAATAAAAAAATTATTTCCACTTTTCTGTGCATACTAGCTCGGATTTTCAACTAAAAATTTGACCAAATCTTCGGCTCACCGAATGGTAAAGAACAAGTTATTCGGTATTCGGTCAGAGGCTATTCGGTTTATCTCTAATAAAACGATTACATTTTTTGTAGGAGTACCTTGTAGAATCTATTTCTATATGAGCCAAGATTGTGAACAGAATTGCTTTTGGTGCACTAATCCGGAGCCAGAAACTAATCCAAACGCGAACCTAACATTGACCAATGCGTTTTAAAAAAGTTACACGCCTCAATGTTATTTTAACCTTTTGGTGTGATGGTGGAAATTTGTAAAATTGAAACTGAAACTAGCTGAAAGTGTAAGCTTTGTGTTACTCATCACTTTTTTGTCAGTATGTTTTCGAAATTTCACCGAACCAAGAGCAGATCAGCCACAAATCGTGTTTTTTGGTTCCGGCTAAGTTCGACTGAAACATTTGGGTAGTTCTGGAAAACTGTTTGGAAAAATCTGGACCGGTTCAGGACAAGCTTCTTGGAACGTACAAAAAAGCGTTTCAAGGGCACAATTTTAATTATTTTCCGCATGCTGCAACACAGCAAAGCTGCAATAACAAAAATTACAGTTGTGCGTTGCTTCCAAATTGCCCTAGGGGTGCCCTTGAAACCATGAGTGCTTTTTCCTTTGGATACTGAGAGGCTTGTCCTTAAGTGAAATGCGCTTCCACGTTTTTTGCTAAATAAGGGTTCTTTCTAAAATAACGTAACGCTATACATATTTGGTGATTTTGGACCCCCACCATCCCCTTCGTAAAACTTTTTGTATGTAAGGGTTAATTTTTTTTGTATAGATCGTAACACTCGACTTGACCCCCTCCTTCTCCCTACAGCGTTACGTATTTTGTGAAAGGCCCATAACCCAAGAAAAAATATTTTAAGAAAAAATATTTTAAGCTTTTTTGTCTGTTCAAATTTTGTCTCAAAATAGTAAGCGGGTGAAGCCTATTAACATTTGAAAACCGTCACTCGTAAAAACTCGATCAAAATCTCTACGATAAGCAAATTATTTTGAGCTTTTAGTGGAATGTCTTCACTTGTCATAAGACGAGTACCTAGATAGTAGGGTAAATCACTACTTGGGCCTATGGACCCGATACCCGGGTCACTGTACAGAAAACTAATGATTTATACTGTTTGGAAGTATGTTTATGATTGATGCTTAGCTTAGCTTTGACTGACTACACATATCTATGGTAGCTACTCCGTGATTGACCAGAATCAGTGAAATTGCACAAAGAATCAACTGAATCATTGATTGGGATTGTTCAAGCATTCTCAATGTGCAAGTTTCATTGACTCTAATATTCAAATAATCAATAACGGCGCCGGCCACGTCCTTGTAGTCAGTTAGGAAGATGGAAGGTATATTAATAGGTGGTTTTTGCTATTTGAAGACCGTGTTTACCTCTGCGTCTCCACGAAAACCACAGGAAGGATTATCAGCTAGTTGGTAGGCATCGTTGGATCTGGATTCACATTGATTAGCGATACGACCGTGCCATTCTTTATACACAATAATTTTACCTAACCATGATTCGGCCGCACAAATCAGAACAAATAAAGTACCAGCACACCAAACAGGAACACGATAAAATGCATATCTATTGATTTACTTTCACAAACTACAATAATACCAGATCGTTCGACGTGTCTATGGAAAATGAAAGCATGGAAGCATGGAAAATAGTCACCATGCATGCCCGGTGGCATATGCAAACTATGGAGGAACGCGTTTTGACGACCGAACTGACGTGCAGTATTCTGTACTTACTTACCCTTACTTGACCAGAGCAAAGCGCAATACAAGCGATGATGATCCACAAAATATCAAATAGACATTTTTTCTTTCGCCCGCGAAGAATAACATACTTACTGTACCTTACTTTCCCGATGGCCACTGCAAGCTATAGCAAGCTTGTCTCGACCGGATCAAAGCACAATACAATCCTTCATCGTTAAAAGAAAAATTGTCTAATACATTGACGCTATCATGCTATTTATAATTCTCTCGATTTCAAAAGTGAAAAAAATGTTTTAAGTATCCTCCCGAATAATAGTTTGAATGAGTGAAAATCTCTTCTGAAGCAAATAAAATTATTATGAATAATAACATCTGGCATCACGTTGTCGTGGAACGTGTATATTTTTTATTTGCATCGCATTTTCTACCGTCCTGAGAGAGAATGAGAGATTAAGATGTTAAGAGATTGAATGAAAATCGTTTATGCCGGAAATTGAATTTAAGTTTGCGCGGAAAAGCAATCGCTGTGACTGAAATATGAGCAGGCCAACGATGCAGTACTAATTTTACAGGTCGGTTTGAGTATTTGAACCCTCCTGAAGATTTCTTAAGTTGCCATGTTAAATTTGAATAACTTATCCTAACATTGACCACATGCTCTTATTTGTCCACAGCTCAAAACCATAAATATAACAAACTATCTGTACTGATAAAAATGCATACATTCTTCCAAAACTTTAGAATACCCATGCAAACATTTGTCGAAAAGTTGGCTCGAAAAAATATTTATTTAGTAAATATCATAAAAAATGGCACGGTAAATACTGGGTAAAGCGTACCATTGGTACTTCGCGTACCTGAAGGAATAAAATAGATCCCATCTCGAGCTCCTTAGCCTCTTACCCAGCGACTCCTATCACTACCTCTTCGTGGCGCTGGCCGGGATACGAGCAATCTTAGGGAAGATCGGGTAACCAACCCCGGTGGGAACTATGGTCGTAGGCAGACAGGGAAGAAAGGGTGTGTTCTTCTCCGGAGGTTCAAATCTTACTGAGCGTCTGTTTTCCATGTTAGGGCGGCTGATCATCGTCCGAGTGCCAGCGAGGACTCTAAGTGAAACTGTACCATGGTCCAACGGGAATAAGGAGCAATGGTTCTCCGGAAATTTAGGGGGTTTGGTGTCAGGCCTGCAAGCCAGCCTTTAAAAATCATAAGCAACGAACAATCAACAAGACAGTACGGACCGGAACCATCGACGAAGACCACTGCGACGAAAAGGGACTAGCGATTGGAAACTCGGTTCGTGGAACTGTAAATCTCTCAACTCCATCGGGAGCACACGCATACTCGCCGATGTGCTCAAGGACCGTGGATTCGGCATCGTAGCGCTGCAGGAGGTTTGTTGGAAGGGATCAATGGTGCGAACGTTTAGAGGTAATCATACCATCTACCAGAGCTGCGGCAACACAGGAGCTGGGAACAGCTTTCATAGTGATGGGCGATATGCAAAGGCGTGTGATCGGGTGGTGGCCGATCAATGAAAGAATGTGCAGGTTGAGGATCAAAGGCCGGTTCTTCAACTTCAGCATAATCAACGTCCATAGCCCACACTCCGGAAGCACTGATGATGATAAGGACGCATTCTACGCGCAGCTGGAACGTGAGTACGACAGCTGCCCAAGCCACGACGTTAAAATCATCATAGGAGATTTGAACGCTCAGGTTGGCCAAGAGGAGGAGTTTAGACCGACTATTGGAAAGTTCAGCGCTCACCGGCTGACGAACGAAAACGGCCTACGACTAATTGATTTCGCCGCCTCCAAGAATATGGCCATTCGTAGCACCTACTTCCAACACAGCCTCCCGTATCGGTACACCTGGAGATCACCACTGCAGACTGAATTACAAATCGACCACGTTCTGATTGATGGACGGCACTTCTCCGACATTATCGACGTCAGGACATATCGTGGCGCTAACATCGACTCTGACCACTATCTGGTGATGGTTAAACTGCGCCCAAAACTATCCGTCAACAACAATGTTCGGTACCGACGACCGCCGCGGTACGACCTAGAGCGACTGAAGCAACCTGATGTCGCCACTGCATACGCGCAGCATCTCGAGGCAGCGTTGCCGGAAAAGGGTTAACCTGAATGAACCCCCTTTGAGGACTGCTGGAATACAGTCAAAGCAGCCATTAACGACGCAGCGGAGAACAACGTCGGGTATATGGGTCGAAGTCGAAGGAACGATTGATTCGACGAAGATTGCTGACAGATTCTGGAGGAGAAGGACGCAGCGCGGGCCGTCGCGCTGCAGCAAGGTACCTGGCAGAACGTGGAACGTTATAGACGGAAGCGGAGACAGCAGACCCGCCTTTTTCAGGAGAAGAAACGTCGCCTGGAAGAAGCGGAGTGCGAGGAGATGGAACAGCTGTGCCGTTCTCAAGATACACGCAAGTTCTATCAGAAGCTCAACGCATCCCGCAAAGGCTTCGTGCCGCGAGCCGAAATGTGCCGGGATAAGGATGGGAGCATATTGACGGACGAACGTGTGGTAATCGAAAGGTGGAAGCAGCACTACGAGGAACATCTGAATGGCGCTGAGAGTACAGGCAGTGAAAGTCAAGGCAGCGGAGGAGATGACTACGTCAGTTCAGCGGACGATGGAAGCCAACCAGCCCCACCTTGAGGGAAGTTAAGGATGCCATTCAACAGCTAAAGACCAATAAAGCAGCTGATAAGGATGGTATTGAGCTGAGCTCATCAAGATGGGCCCGGAAAAGCTGGCCACTTGCCTGCACAAACTGATAGTCAGAATCTGGGAAACCGAACAGCTACCGGAGGAGTGGAAGGAAGGGGTTATATGCCCCATCTACAAGAAAGGCGACAAACTGGAGTGTGAGAACTTTCGAGCGATCACCATCCTTAGTGCCGCCTACAAAGTGATATCCCAGATCATCTTCCGTCGTCTGTCACCATTAGTGAACGAGTTCGTGGGAAGTTATCAAGCCGGCTTCGTTGACGGCCGCTCGACAACGGACCAGATCTTTACTGTACGGCAAATCCTTCAAAAATGCCGTGAATACCAGGTCCCAACGCACCATCTGTTCGTTGATTTCAAGGCGGCATACGACAGTATAGACCGCGTAGAGCTATGGAAAATTATGGACGAGAACAGCTTCCCTGGGAAGCTTACCAGACTGATCAAAGCAACGGTGGATGGTGTGCAAAACTGTGTGAAGATTTCGGGCGAACACTCCAGTTCGTTCGAATCGCGCCGGGGACTAAGACAAGGTGATGGACTTTCGTGCCTGTTGTTCAACATTGCGCTAGAAGGTGTCATGCGGAGAGCCGGGTGTAACAGCCGAGGTACGATTTTCAACAGCTCCAGTCAATTTATTTGTTTCGCGGATGACATGGACATTGTCGGCCGAACATTTGCAAAGGTGGCAGAACTGTACACCCGCCTGAAACGTGAAGCAACAAAAGTTGGACTGGTGGTGAATGCGTCAAAGACAAAGTACATGCTTGTGGGCGGAACCAGGCGCGACAGGGCCCGCCTGGGAAGCAGTGTTACGATAGGCGGGAATACCTTCGAGGTGGTCGAGGAATTCGTCTACCTTGGATCCTTGCTAACGGCTAATAACAATGTTAGTCGTGAAATACTAAGGCATATCATCTGTGGAAGTCGGGCCTACTACGGGCTCCACAAGACACTGAGGTCAAAAACCATTAGCAACCGCACCGAACGTGTCTTGTACACGCCGCTAATAAGCCCGGTAGTCCTCTACGGACATGAAACATGGACAATGCTCGAGGAGGTCTTGCAAGCACTCGGAGTATTCGAGAGACAGGGTGCTTAGGACCATCTTTGGCGGTGTGCAAGAAGACGGTGTGTGGCGGCGAAGAATGAACCATGAGCTCGCCCAACTCTACGGCGAACCCAGTATCCAGAAGGTAGCTAAAGCCGGAAGGGTACGATGGGCAGGACATGTTGCAAGAATGCCGGACAGCAACCCTGCAAAGATGGTGTTCGCTTCCCATCCGGCAGGTACGAGACGGCGTGGAGCGCAGCGAGCGAGATGGGCAGACCAGGTGCAGAACGACTTGGCGAGCGTGGGGCGTATCCGAGGATGGAGAGATGCGGCCTCGAACCGTGCATTGTGGCGTCAAATTGTTGATTCAGTGTTATCTGTTTAGATGTTAACTAAATAAATGAAATGAAAATGAATGATCATAAAAAATGGATCAGGTCCCCCTAATTCTAAGGTTGCAGAAGAAGTTTTTGGAGAGGGATCATTTTTCCCTGAATATTTAGAAATTCAATTACTGACAGCTTTTTGGAAAATAGATTGTGTACATTAGTAAAGTTGTTTCTCAGAAATCCTGTGCGCAAACGACATGAATTTATTCATTTTTGGCGGTGATATATCGGAAATGAGGGGATCAAGTCTCTCCACTCCCCAGTCTCCCCTACGGATGGATAATTCTGAAAACGATTAAAAAGCAAATTGATACTCATAGAGAATTATTATATACATAAGTATATTTGCCGTTGAATGAGATTCTTCCGTGATTTTGAAAATCAAGCGAACATAGTGATGTTACTTTCCTTCGTCTTGGCTATACGAAAGTGCAGTTCGTCGGTTATCTAAACACAATAAATCCACTTTAGAAAATGCAGTTTGTTGTAAGATGCTTACCTGTTGTTAGGTTTCAAACTGGCGGGCCGATACGTCGGTCATTACCTCATAAACCCCTTGTATTAAAAATGTAGGGCGTTTTGAAAGAATGTCGTTAGAAAAAATGTCGATCGTTCAGGTGAATACCAGATGACCGAAAAATAATGTATTTTTTATTTTATTTAGTGAACGTCATATTTGAATCGCCCTTAATTCTCACGCCTCACTTTTCACTTCGCAGTTCTTACGTCTCACTCTACACTTGATATTTTCATTTCACAGTCCATAGTTTCATTTCAAACTGAGAGAAGGAAAAAGTAATAAAGAAGAAATGAGATTCGATTCGACTTACTTCCTACATCTTGTTATTCTGGCAAATTGTGGTACTGCTCTCACACAATAAAAAGTGAAAATTTTGAACTATTTGGGTAAATGGCGTTTGGCCAAATGACCCTCTGGCCAAATGGCCCTGAACCGTACGCTTTTTTCCTTACTTTTCATTATCGTTACATATTGAGTGCCTCAAGTTCCTCGACCATTTTTGGTGGGCTCTATAAGTTTCAAGCGAAGATAACTCTTTCGAACATGAGTGAAATTATGAGAAAATAACAATTTGGTTCGGGTTTCGATTACGAGGATAAATTAATAAATGAATCTGTCCCTTTTTCTTCCATAGCTGATGTAGATGAGTAAGCTCTCACTGCAGCATGATGAGATTTTATTGGTCCTGAGACAGCTATTCCAGTTCCTAAGTGTTGGGTGAAGCTTTTGATAAACTATTGTGCTACTATTCAGCAAAATATTCCGGTAAGATGTTTAAACAGGACTGCAGTATCTTAGTCAACGCTCTGAGAATTCACTACCGACTCAATTATCAAATAGCAATTTATAAATAGCACTGAACCCGATTTTAGAACATCGTAATGTTTAATCTGTTACTCCCCATTTTAAGCGCAGTTGTGTTTCCCAATAGTTTATAAGCACCGCAACTGATTAGGTAAAATTGATTTTTAAAACTAGGACCTTAAAAGTATTCTGCTGTTTGTAACCGGTGGTATGAAGTTTTAAGTTCTTATACGCTTATGCGTTGAATATTTTGTTCAAGGGTTGCGTTATCCAAAACCTCGTTTGACCTCTTTGGAAGTGGAACCAAAGTAAAGCTCGCATTCGATAATGGAAAGAAGATTCAAAACGACAATATACCATTTTTCAAGATTCTGGAGTTGATCAGATCGTTCCGATTTAGATTATTGTAATCATCTTAACTTTTCCGTAAATCTAGATATTTTTGATTCTGTAGATCATATGAATCCTTAATATTCTCACATTATTTAGACATTCCATGTCATTCAAAAGCTTTGAACTCCGAAGATTTCTGCGAATGTTTTCTTGATTCTAAAAATCCTTCAATCCTTAATCTCTAAATTTAACAAAGCCTTAATGTAGACTTGTATGCCCCTTTTTTCTGATCCTACGGATCTCCTTCCAGTTTTCTAGACATCTCATTTCCTAGGGACTCCATAGATTCTTCAGACTTTACAGATTAATTATGGAATGCGATTTGAATACGTAAATTTACGATAAAATCCGTTTATCTTTTGAAATACATGTCGGTGCATATATATTTTATTTGTACATTGTTGATGGTACTATACAGTTCCCTTCCTGTTAAAATATATTGTCAGCTGCTGGAAAATTGTAATCCAAAGACGGTTCCTAAAACTAATGTCTGGGACACTTAATCAATACACCAAAGTTCACTGAGCTTTCACTTTGTTTATTAATTCAAACAAACATTTCGTGAAATCATTTTAAAATGGGTACATTACGTAAAATAATCAAGTTGTTGATTTCACGATAACAATTTTTTGATTAAGGGGAATTGAATGGTTCCTGTGCATCAAAACAAATATAAGACATACCATTGGTTCTGCATCATCCAGCAGCAATGATCTTAGCAAAGAAAAACTATCGTTTGATAAACTGCGCCGTCGACTGTAAGACCATCATCCATACAATCTTTCGAAGAGCAATCTGCTTCGGCAATCATTTTTCTCCACAACTCCCCTTATTTTCCTCTACCCGACTACGATGCTTTCACCCACACGCAAGAACTGATTATTGTTTGTTGTTGTTTCGCACAAGGAGAAACTTTTCTTATTAACATTTTAAATGAAAATATTGTTACTTTATTGTTGGATCGGGAAGAAGAGGCGGTTGGCTTTCAGCTTTGTGTGTGATTTTGTCGCCCTTTTTCTCGACGGGGGGAAGAAATTCCACCGCACCAGCAGCAAGCGCCGAGTCAGTGGATTATATGCTCGGAGATGGGTTGGAACGATACATATATTGATGTGCTTTCGCGCGTACAGAATAGTCAACTTCCTCGAACTTTGATATCGCTTTTTACTGGTACTTTGCAAACACAGCGGACTTTCTTTTTCTTTTTTTTTGTTAAGCTCGATAAGCTCCAGTCGTTCGGAAAGTCGAGGGTAATAAATTGTTCTTTCTCTTTCTTCCGTTCTAGGTAAGTGCCAACGACAGCCACTGGGAGTGCACACGATAGACAAGCACCGAGTAAAGTGCTTATCAACTCAATTAATTGTGCTTAGCCGATGGCACAATGGGAAAATCGCTTCGTCAGTGGACAAAAAACCTACGGACTCTGATTCGCATTTCGGCTTTTACTAACTCATAGATTCCAGCGCTATTCGATCATACAACGAACGACTGCCGCTCAGCGCTGCACGAAACTTTCCACCGAAGGGAGACTTTTTATCGGTAAATTTATATTCGTTGAGAACATTTTCCATAAATCATCACCACGCGTCTGGGTCTACTTTCGGGACTCAAACTTGCAGAGAGCAATACGATTACGATAATTAAAGCTTCCGTCGTCGTCGTCGTACTCATCTTCATCGTCATCCTTTGAATGGTTCGCTCAAGGGAGGAAGATTTCGTCAATTATCAAGATTGAAACTTTTCGATTTAGTGGATAATAAAATTAAATATTGAACTTTTAACAGCGGGGGGAAAGTGCCCACTTCACGTCTATGCGAAAGCGCCAGACGAATAAATCTTCCTTCGGTCCAAAACTGCTCCGGGCGGTATGAGCTCTCTCCTGCAAAGTCGACTCCTCCACCCAGAAGTTGGTTCGGAGTTTTGAGGGAAAAAATAACACCTCAAGTTCCGGGAAAGCCATCATTCACCCGGTAAACCAAACACACCTACCGGTTCGGAGAAACCATCCCGCACACATATGAACTCCCCTTCCGGGGGGTTCGGGTTTTCTGCGAGAAGCTGGTTTAGGCGATGGCGGGAAATTTAAATAATTTATTCATGAATTCTTATTAACATAGTTTGTGGTTCGCGGAATTGCACGTGGAGAAGTTTTTCCGGATGGCAGCGTAAGGAATGATGCCGAGGAATTTAGTACCTACCGTTTTCCTGTGTTTCGGAGGGAGCCCAACGAAATTCATTTTTTCTTCACTCGCTTCCCGCTTTTCTATGTCTAGGCACCAAACTTTCGGTATGTATTTCAATTTCGCCCTTCCGGCATTTCTGGAAAACCAATTGTGAGACCATGTTCAGATGTTTCGGTTAAGTATGTTACAATTCATAAATGCATTACGACGACGGTATAATTTTTCAAAACGTTATGAAACAGCCATTTTAATCAAACTTTTGTGGCTGCAGAGCGGAAATAAACATATATTCAATGTGTCCCATATTTTTCCTCGCATGAAAACGGGAACTGAGGGGAAACGTTTGGAAGGGTGGTTCTAGATTTATTCGAGAAGAAGCAAATAACAGCTGGAGTTCTTTATGGCAAGCAAACTGGAAGAATCGTCATAATTACGGCACTGAATCGTTACAAATTATTGATATCTACACAGATAGGAAAAGTTGTTGAAATTTATACGAAAGTAATGCACATAAAGGGAATGCCAAAAAGAGTGTAAATTTAAACGATTTCATCACCTGAATGTATGCAGTTTCTATTGCATTATGCCATTTTTCATATGACTTACGCTATAGCAATTGACATAATGCTATAGAAATTGTATACAATTCGGACGAACTTGTTGGAAAAGAACCATGTGCGCTCAGAACAGTGTAATTTTCCGCGTCTTTATTCTTTACGCGCTCATTAGATTTCATCATTTTTTTCTGTGTATGCAAAACTCATCTCTTACGTAATCAATCAATTTCATCCTCGTATACTGTTGTCTAATTTAATACCTACATTCTTAGCTCAAAGCAAAATGATTATGAAACTACCAAACAAATCCCTACGATATTCTTCGAAATCACGTTTGTTTTGTTCGAATTGTAAATCCGTCTTTTCGGAAAAGGTTGGCTAAATTTGTCCATTCGGCGTCGATAGTAACAAGAGTTTTTTTTTGTTCGAATGCTTTTCGGGCTGAAACATGGTAACCGTTGGTACAATAAAACCCAATAAATGTTTAAACGCAACATCTTAATCGAACATCCAAATATTCAAATTAAAATCGTATCGCTCAAAACCATGGGGCAGTCCGGCATTGGCCATTGGCCATGTTCAGAAAAATATATAAAGCTTTTTAGTGGAATGTATTCAACCGTCTAAGACGAATTAAGTACTGTCCATTTAATTCCACCAGTTAATTTTCGTTATCTTTCCAGATACGTATTTCGACCACAACTGTGTGGTCGTCTTCAGTGTCTCGTACAAGTCGAGTCAAGTACGAGACACTGAAGACGACCACCGGTTGTGGTCGAAATACGTATCTGGAAAGATAACGAACATTAACTGGTGGAATTAAATGGACAGGGATTGTGTGATTTTAAATGTATTTTCATGCACATATTTGGAGCATGCAAATAAACGTAACATTCAATCGATCTCACTATTCTTTTAAATTGAAATAAATGTGCTTACTTGTAAAATTCAATCAAATTCAATATAATGTCAAATGTTAATTCGTTTGATGGGATAAGCTGCAATTTTACAAGTAGTTGAATTTTCAAATTTATTTGCTGTGTGGACAGTGAATAGGGTAATAACCCAAATTGTTCTTGCCAGGACCTTTTTTCCGTTATGATTTAGTGCTTCTGGTTGGCGAGTCCAAGGACCGCCATTTCGTGCTACGGTCAGTGACCTTGGTCACAAAAGGACCTAAACGTAACGGACGATTGTTCCTCTGGCCAATAGCCATTAGCGTCAAGGAGGAAAACCTACTCGGTCTGTGGCCCTAATCGTAAAGGAGTTTACCTTTCACGATTTGACATAGGGTGGCCTTGCCGTTGTCAATCAGTTTCGTCAGAAGGAAGCGCCTAGATGCTCAGGCATCAAGCATCAAGAACCGATATAAAATTCATGCAACCCCAGATGAGCTCACGAGACCAGCACCGCCAGAGGCGCTAGTGTATTTTACTCATATTTAGGTTAGCGTATTTGAAAGTGTTTCGAGAAGTGTAGACTTTTTTGCTGTGAGTATTGACATATTTTTAACCTCAATCTTCGTTTGTTTTATTTTCCTGACACTTGCTAATTGGCTTCGAAGTTCGATCAATTTCTTAAATAGTTGTTATTTATATTTCTACAACATCTTTATTCAAAAACGACTGCTTACCAACTAAACTAATTTTCACAGATAATTCGTTATATATCATATAACTATTGTAATATAAGTTACTATGGGTAACTATTGGTAGTAATCATCGACTACTGTGTCAGTGGCTAACATTTGCTGATTTCCTATTTCCAGAACATATATGGCTCGAATCTAGAAGACATCGATCACTCTCTGCGGTCGGACCAATAGTGGTTCTGGAATGGATTGTTCTGGTGATTATACGTCTTCTGAGAAGACTCTTCTCTATTCTGCATGAATACAGGTTGGGGAATCTCTGCGCCTGAACGCGCTCGCTTGGACCTCGGGAACAAATTTCACCTCGTTTCTTGGTTGGAGGATAACCGAACAGGGTGTGGCTCATGCTCGGCTTCACCTTGATTAGCGAACCGCGTTGCTGGTCATGCAGTTTGGAGACCAAACATGTCCACCAGGATACTCAATGGTGTTGTACCTGTTGCGCCAGTTGTTACTTCATTGGAATGAAGCTTGAGTTGATTGGAGTGTGACCTGATAAGCTTCCTTCGTCCGTGCCAGTCACCCAGAAAAAGATTGTGATTGACTTGTCCAATGACTACGCCCACGGAAATTGAGCGAGTAGCCAAGACTGTAGCGGAACCTTGGGGCGTTTTCGCATGTTTGCACTGCTTCTTCAATTCTTAACAAAATCCGAAATGTTGTCATCGATCTTTGGCCAGTACACGTAGCTACGTGCAACAGCTTTCATCCGTTCCATTACTGGATGCACTCGCTGCAGTTGCTCGAGAATTCGTTAACGAAAACTCTCCGGGATGACCAGACGATTGGCCATCATAATACAATCGATAATCCATCTCGATGAGCGAAGAAAAAGAGAATAACAGGATTAGCGATGTCACAGATTTTGGACGGCCATCCACGATGTATGTACTGGTTGGATTACTTGTTGAAGGACTGCATAGTGTAGAGTAGCGCTGCGCACCGATTTAAATGTTACTGGTAACTTGATTTCGCGGGCGTGAGTAAGCGGGAAGCATAATGCGACGGCTTTGAGAGAGAGCCATCGGAGAATTTGTGTAGACCACATGTACATATTCCGGATTGCGATGCATCAGCAGCAACGATTATGTCCAAAACATGATCGTAGTGTGTCAACAGTAAATTCGACTGAAATATTTTTTTTAAACGCTCGAACGTTTCTGGCATTCAGTACTCCAAATAAACTTTGCATCCTTGTGTAGCGCATCGAAGTTGACGCATTTCCAAGACAAACTTTGCGTAGAAATTCACCGCACCGAGAAACGATCGAAGAGTTGTGACATCTTTGGGTGGTGGCATCTTGACAATGGCTTCCACCTAGGATGGATTTGGATGAAGGCCTTTTTCATCTACTATGTGAGCCAGGTACTTAACCTATGACTAGAAAATGTTGCATTTTTCTTCCCGCAGATCGAACCCGTATGCTTGAAGGCGTTGAGATTGTTGTGGTGCTCTTCGGCCTGCTTCAGCAAGTGCTCCAAGTCTGTTCAAAGCTATACCTGTTATGCCTTCAGCCAAATTTGTATCACTCTTAATTTTAACTCATCGCAGGATGCTACCGCATAAAGAATTTCTCGTCACAGAGGACAAAATCCTCAACAAAGTTGTTAGCTGTTTCAACGGTTGCACAGAAACCCATAAGGTCTCCAAAACTAGACACATACCTTAATGCCGTGCTCTTCGTGAACAGTTTGGCTCATGGCTGTTGCAGTGGGAGAGCAATCTTCCTGGTTGTGTCGTTATGGCTTCCCTACAAATCGATGCCTTTCTTCGGCAAACGATTACAACAAACCGTGTTCAATCATCAAGGAAGTCTGTTCGAAGTGGATCAGTCAGCTTGGGGTATGTCTGATTTCGTATAATTATTTGCTCCAATCGACATAAAATTAGATAAAGGTGGTCGGAGAGAGCAGAAAAGGGTGAATACAAATGTAATACCTTACTTACTTACTTGATAGACTATTACAGCTCCTCGATGAACCTACCTCCAATCCTCATCCACTGAACGCGATCATGGGCCAACCGCTTCCAGTCGCCCTGAACCGCCTTCAGCTCAGGTGCTCTTCTACTGCAAAAAGCCATCGTGAAACCTACGGTCTCTTCCGGGTTCTCTGCTGAATATTATCTTCGCTTGACGCTCTACCGGCATACGTGAAACGTATCCAGCTCACCGTAGTCTACCGTGTTGCATAAGTTTAAAAATATCCAGCCCACCACTAACACAACAAACAATTTCAGCTGAACAAGCTAGGTTTTCAGTTGAAGAAGGTTATTTTCAACGAAACAAGCTGGAAATTAGATTAGAAATTTCATCTAAAATTCCTCCATTCTATTTGAACCAGAAATTCTATCGCAAGTTTCATCAGAAACTTCTTCAATGTATCCTTCAAGGTGGACTTGTTTCATGAAGTCTTTCAAGAACTCCTTCGAATAATCCACAAAAAGTCCATCGTGAAGGAGTTTCTGAGAGAGATTCAAACCAATTTTCTTAAGCAAGTATTGGAGAACTTATAGAAACTCTAGCAAGAAAGGCAGGAGGATTTTTGGAAGAATTTCTAAGGCCGAAATTTAGTGCAAGGACCCGGAAAAAATTAGGGACTTTCGGAAAGAATTTCTGTTTACGTTTCTGTGGGGACTGCCGGGAGAACTTAGAATATATATTTTCCAGAACATTTTCTGAAGAAATAACTGAAGAATTCCGAAACTATTCTCCTGGGCTTCTTTGAGGAATGTTTCGGGAAACACCTGGAGGGATTCGCCATTGAATGTCCATTAGTATAGGGCAACGGTTCGGCCTTCATCCCATATTTCCATCCCATCAAAAACAAAGCAATGAAAAGAAATTTGGCTTTGTTTCTAATTTTGTGATTTTTCATCAGTGAGCACGCGTGATAGCAAAACGAAGCGACGAGATTGGTGCTGTTTTTCTTTGTTTTGCTATGAGATGGATATATGTTCAGTGAGATGGAAAACGGAACAGTTCCCCTACCTAGAAAAACTTCCGTTATGGGTGAGAGTAGCTTTAGAAATTCTATGTGAGATTTGAAAGAAGTTCAGTGGAAATTTCTGGAGAGTTGTCGAAGTTATTTAGTAAAAATTCATGGAGGAATTTCTTTAGGATCTCCAGGGAGAATTTCAGAAGAATCCCTATGGAAAAACTTGTGGACATTCTAGAGGAATATCCTTAAACAATCTAAATTTCTGGAAGAATTCACGGAGAGATTTCGTAATAGCTCCTATGAAATATCTGAAAAGCAAAAAAAAATTTAAAAAGGATTTTGGAGGAGATTGAAGAATTTCTGCAAGAATCTACGGAGAAGGGGCTTCCGGAGGAACTCCCTGAAGAATTTATGAAAGAATCCCTGGAGAGACTCCCGGAAAAAATCCTAAAGAATTTTCCTGGAGGATTTTTTATGGAAATTTTGTAGAATTCCGGGAAAAATACTTAGCGGAATTTTCGGAGAATTACTTGGAGAAACTTCCGAAGGAATTTCTGGAGGACCTTCCAGAGGAATTCCTGGAGAAACTTCCGTAGGAATTCTTGGAGGTATTTCCGGAAGAATTCCCGAAGGAACTTCCGGAGGAATTCCCGAAGCAACTTCCGGAGGAAATCCTGGAGGAACTTTCGAAGGATCTTCCGAAGGAATTCCTGGAGGAACTTATTCCTGGAGGAACTTCCGGAGGAATTCCTGGAAGAACTTCCGGAGGAATTCCTGGAGGAACTTCCGGAGGAATTCCTGGAGGAACTTCCGGAGGAATTCCTGGAGGAACTTCCGGAGGAATTCCTGGAAGAACTTCCGGAGGAATTCCTGGAAGAACTTCCGGAGGAATTCCTGGAGGAACTTCCGGAGGAATTCTTGGAGGAACTTCCGGAGGAATTCCTGGAGGAACTTCCTGAGGAATTCCTCCGGAAGTTCTTCCAGGAATTCCTCCGGAAGTTCCTCCAGGAATTCCTCCGGAAGTTCCTCCAGGAATTCCTCCGGAAGTTCCTCCAGGAATTCCTCCGGAAGTTCCTCCAGGAATTCCTCCGGAAGTTCTTCCAGGAATTCCTCCAGGAATTCCTCCGGAAGATCCTCCGAAAGTTCCTTCGGGAATTCATCCAGAAGTTTCTTCGGGAATTCCTCCGGAAGTTCCTTCGGGAATTCTTCCGGAAATACCTCCAAGAATTCCTACGGAAGTTCCTCCAGGAATTCCTCCGGAAGGTCCTCCAAAAATTCCTTCGGAAGTTTCTCCAAGTAATTCTCCGAAAATTCCTCTAAGTATTTTTCCCGGAAATCTACAAAATTTCCATAAAACATCCTCCAGGAAAATTCTTTAAGATTTTTTCCGGGAGTCTCTTCAGGAATTCTTTCATCAGTTCTATAGGGAGTGCCTCCGGAAGCCCCTCCTCCGTAGATGCTTACAGAAATTCTCCAAACTCCTCCAAAATCCTTTTTAAATTTTTTTTTGCAGTTCTGATATTTCATAGGAGCTATTACGAAATCTCTCCGTGAATTCTTCCAGAAATTTAGATTGTTTAAGGATATTCCTCTAGAATGTCCACAAGTTTTTCCATAGGTATTCTTCTGAAATTCTCCTGGAGATCCTAAAGAAATTCCTCCATGAATTTTACTAAATAATTTCGACAACTCTCCAGAAATTTCCACTGAACTTCTTTCAAATCTCACATAGAATTTCTAAAGCTACTCTCACCCATAACGGAAGTTTTTCTAGGTAGGGGAACTGTTCCGTTTTCCATCTCACTGAACATATATCCATCTCATAGCAAAACAAAGAAAAACAGCACCAATCTCGTCGCTTCGTTTTGCTATCACGCGTGCTCACTGATGAAAAAATCACAAAAATTAGAAACAAACCAAATTCCTTTTCATTGCTTTGTTTTTGATGGGATGGAAATAGGAGTTATGGGATGAAGGGCCGAACCGTTCCCCTATACTAATGGACATTCAATGGCGAATCCCTCCAGGTGTTTCCCGAAACATTCCTCAAAGAAGCCCAGGAGAATAGTTTCGGAATTCTTCAGTTATTTCTTCAGAAAATGTTCTGGAAAATATATATTCTAAGTTCTCTCGGCAGTCCCCACAGAAACATAAACAGAAATTCTTTCCGAAAGTCCCTAATTTTTTTCCGGGTCCTTGCACTAAATTTCGGCCTTAGAAATTCTTCCAAAAATCCTCCTGCCTTTTCTTGCTAGAGTTTCTATAAGTTCTCCAATACTTGGTTAAGAAAATTGGTTTGAATTTTTCTCAGAAACTCCTTCACGATGGATTTTTTGTGGATTATTCGAAGGAGTTTCTGAAAGATTTTATGAAGGGTACATTGAAGAAGTTTCTGATGAAACTTGCGCTAGAATTTCTGGTTCAAATGGAATGGAGGAATTTTAGATGAAATTTCTAATCTAATTTCCAGCTTGTTTCGTAGAAAATAACCTTTTTCAACTGAAAAACTAGCTTGTTCAGCTAAAATTGTTTGTTGGGTTAGTGGTGGGCTGGATATTTTTAAACTTATGCAACACGGTAGACTACGGTGGGCTGGATACGTGTTACGTATGCCGGTAGAGCGCCAAGCGAAGATAATATTCAGCAGAGAACCCGGAAGAGACCGTAGGTTTCGTTTAAGGTCGTGTACACCTTTGTGTATGCCTTTTCGCAGTAGAAGAGGACCTGAGCTGAAGGCGGTTCAGGGCGACTGGAAGCGGTTGGCCCATGATCGCGTTCAGTGGATGAGGATTGGAGGTAGGTTCATCGAGGAGCTATAATAGTCTATCAAGTAAGTAAGCAATTATTACATTTGTATTCACCCTTTTTTGCTCTCTCCGACCACCTTTATCTAATTTTATGTCGATTGGACCAAATAATTATACGAAATCAGACATACCCCAAGCTGACTGATCCACTTCGAACAGACTTCCTTGGTGATCGAACACGGTTTGTTGTAATCGTTTGCCGAAGAAAGGGAACGATTTGTAGGGAAGCCATAACGACACAAACAGGAAGATTGCTCTCCCGCTGCAACAGTCATGAGCCAAACGGTTCTCGAAGAGCACGGCATTAAGGTTTGTGTCTAGTTTTGGAGACCTTATGGGTTTCTGTGCAACCGTTGAAACAGCTAACATCTTTGTTGAGGATTTTGTCCTCTGTGACGAGAAATTCTTTGCGAGCATGCGCATCCTGCGATGTGAGTTAAAATTAAGAGTGATACAAATTTGGCTGAAGGCACAACAGGTATAGCTTTGAACAGACTTGGAGCACTTGCTGAAGCAGGCCGAAGAGCACCACAACAATCTCAACGCCTTCAAGCATACGGGTTCGATCTGCGGGAAGAAAAATGCAACATTTTCCAGTCGCAGGTGAAGTACCTGGCTCACAAAGTAGATGAAAAAAGACCTTTATCCAGATTCATCCAAGGCGGAAGCCATTGTCAAGATGCCACCACCCAAAGATGCCACACCTCTTCGATCGTTCCTCGGTGCAGTGCATTTCTACGCAAGGTTTGTCTTGAAATGCATCAACTTCGATGCGCTACACAAGGATGCAAAGTTTATTTGGAGTACTGAATGCCAGAAACGTTCGAGCGTTTAAAAAAAATATTTCAGTCGAATTTACTGTTGACACACTACGATCATGTTTTAGATATTATCGTTGCTGCTGATGCATCGCAATCCGGAATATGTGCATGTCTTCTACACAAATTCTCCGATGGCTCTCTCAAAGCCGTCGCACATGCTTCCCGCTTACTCACGCCCGCGAAAGCAAGTTACCAGTAACATTTAAATCGGTGCGCAGCGCTACTCTACACTATGCAGTCCTTCAACAAGTAATCCAACCAGTACATACATCGTGGATGGCCGTCCAAAATCTGTGACATCGCTAATCCTGTTATTCTCTTTTTCTTCGCTCATCGAGATGGATTATCGATTGTATTATGATGGCCAATCGTCTGGTCATCCCGGAGAGTTTTCGTTAACGAATTCTCGAGCAACTGCAGCGAGTGCATCCAGTAATGGAACGGATGAAAGCTGTTGCACGTAGCTACGTGTACTGGCCAAAGATCGATGACAACATTTCGGATTTTGTTAAGAATTGAAGAAGCAGTGCAACACATGCGAAAACGCCCCAAGGTTCCGCTACAGTCTTGGCCACTCGCTCAATCTCCGTGGGCGTAGTCATTGGACAAGTAAATCACAATGTTCTTCTGGATGACTGGTACGGACGGAAGAAGCTTATCAGGCCACACTCCAACCAACTCAAGCTTCATTCCAGTTAAGTAACAATTAGCGCAACAGGTACCACACCATTGGGTATCCTGGTGGACATGTTTGGTCTCCAACCTCCAAGACCAGCAACACGGCCCGCTAATCAAGGTGAAGCCGAGCATGAGCCACACCCTGTTCGGTTATCCTCCAACCAAGAAACGAGGTGAAATTTGTTCCCGAGGTCCAAGCGAGCGCGTTCAGGCGCAGAGATTCCCCAACCTGTATTCATGCAGAATAGAGAAGAGTCTTCTCAGAAGACGTATAATCACCAGAACAATCCAATCTGGAGGAACTTCCGGAGGAATTCCTGGAGGAACTTCCGGAGGAATTCCTGGAGGAACTTCCGGAGGAATTCCCGGGGGAACTTCCGGAGGAATTCCTGGAGGAACTTCCGGAGGAATTCCTGGAGGAACTTCCGGAGGAATTCCTGGAGGAACTTCCGGAGAAATTCCTGGAGGAGCTTCCGGAGGAATTCCTGGAGGAACTTCCGGAGGAATTCCTGGAGGAACTTCCGGAGGAATTCCTGGAGGAACTTCCGGAGGAATTCCTGGAGGAACTTCCGGAGGAATTCCTGGAGGAACTTTCAGGGGAAATCCTTGAGGAACTTCCGGAGGGACTTCCGGAGGAACTTCCGTAGGAATTCCTGGAGGAACCACCGGAGATTTTTCTTGGAGGAACTTCCGTTGGAATTCGTGGAGAGATTTTCTGAGAAATTCCCGGAGGAACTTCCAGAGGAATTTCTGGAAGAAATTCCGGAGGAACTTTCGGACGAATTCCTGGAGGAACCTCCTGAGAAATTTCTGGAGGAGCTTCCGGAGGAATTTCTGGAGGAACTTCTGAAAGAATTTCTGGATGAGCTTCCGGAGGAATTTCAGGAGGAACTTCCGGAGGATTTCTTGGAGGAACTTCCGGAGAAATTTCTGGAGGAACCGCCGGAGGAATTTCTGGCAAAACAGCCGGTGGAATTTCTGGAGGAGCTTCCTGAGAAATTGCTGGAGGAAGTTGAGCTTGAGCTTGAGCTTGAGCTTGATAACCGCACAATTCGTAGTTTCTACTCCGTGGTTGATCAGAGCATTCGAAATTACACAGGGAACCAACAGTTGGGGCTTGAGATTAGCTTTCCAACCTCAATGTGCACAGGTCGAGAGCTCAGTAATTAATGTATCAATAACGGCGCCGGCCACGTCCTTACGGTCATCTGGGATAGGAAGGAATACAGTAGCCGTTCGATAACTGCAACGCATTCTAGACGTCAAACGTTTGTCAATCGATGTCAGATGTAATGAAAGTGCATCTAAATATGCAGCGCAATGCAGCTGTCATTGAGTTTGACATCAGTTTGAAGTTTAGCGGTCCGATAACTGCAAAACTGTTGCAACTATCGAGTTGCAGTTAAATGACTTGCAATTATCGAACGTCTACTGTAGTTGGTGTGACATCTGTTGTTACAAGAGACCGAGATCACCTCTGCATCTCCACAGTTGTCACAGGAGAGATTTATGCTAGTTGGATGGGGTAAGTAGTTGCACAGATCAGGATTCACCTTGGTAAGTGATGCGATCCATGCAACCTTAAAAGAATAAAACATGCTTTTAATATTTTTGATCAAGATATGAATGCTAACGTACGTCGTCATTTTTAATAACGAACTATTCAAAGAATTTATAAATACAAAATAGATAAGCATGCTTTGAACCGGCCGTTCTTTTTAGTTTTACTCTAATTATTAGGAAAAAAATGCAATGTTTATTATACGAATACAGTCAAACCCATCATGAGGCGATATTGAAGGGACTGTGGAATGAAAAATACTTGGAAAGCTAGGTACTTGTTACCCAGAAAATATTTTTCAGTATGGAATAATTTGCTTCCATGAGTCGACATTGAGTCATAGAACATCGACTCATAGGTTTGACTGTATAGAAAGAAACAGATGTTGTGGAAAACTGTAAAAAGATGTAGAAAGTTGCTCTAAAACGTCTTATTCCCCTGTGCTTGGCATTTTCAGGCTCAAGGTGGCCCTACTATGGATTTAAAACTAGGAAGTTATAATGAGACCTTCAACCTGCCTGGAAATAGATAAACGAATTGTCGATAGAAAACCAGAAAACATCGATCCATCTGCCAAAAAATAACACACCTGTTCAAAATAATAGCAGTTTCTGTTTTGAAAATATCTGGAAAACAATATATTGAAATGTAATCAGTTATATGTAGGTGCTGAGCCACATTATACAGTTGCGTATTATATGAATAATACGAATAGTAAAACATGACATTAGGATTGGCCAGTATGTCATAATCGAAAACTATCGGTACTCCAAACAACCAGACTCAGGGGCCACTCGTTAGAAAATAAACAAGACTTTTAACATATCTGCAATTCACATCCGATACCTTTCGATTTCAAACCTCACCTGAATCGGAGCAAATCATAGCATATCAAACCTGGCTACCCGGTACCAAAGACAGTCCCCGACTCTGTCACCGTTGATAGGTGTAGGCTGGGTGGTGCGGATAGAATCGATTTGGTTGTCAAACTGAAGCCAAAATTTTCTATTGTGCCGGAGCCAAACATTGAAGATTGTGGTTATGTTCGTTTTAGATCTTATATCGAGAAGTATTATTATTATTTGGGGAAAAAATAAATTAAGTTTGAGTTATGCATTTTTTGTAATACATGTATTCACATTATATTTCGAGAGGATAATTAGTAGAAATGCAACTAAAAAGCACTCGCTAAGAAATATCTCGAGATTCAGCAGCTGATTGGAGCAGGAATATATGTATACCATCGTAAAGTCATGTAGAGTCTTGAGCATTTGTGCGCCTTCATGCAGCATGGAAAGAGAAATTCGAAGAGCGGGAAATGTTTGACAACCGAGTAATTGCAAAATAATTTTGCTTATGGGATTGATTTCAAAATATCCCGCTACTCGCTTGAGAGCAGAAAAGCGGCTCTATCCGCAGCACCCAGGGTGTAGGTATTGAAAATTAAGCAAAACAATAATGCAACCAAACGATTTGTTTAATGTGCGCTGTCGAAAGTAAGAGAAAAAAAAAAGGAAAAACTTATCTTTATAGTTTCCTACAACTCGAACTGCATGTATCAGGATCACTTCGGTCTTTCTACTCTTACACGAATCCAAGCACAAATCACACTTCTGTATAAAAAATACTAGATCCACTAACGTGCACTCTATCTTTATTATTCACATTTCAACCATTTGTAATACGGTTTCAACATCCGAAAAAAGTGACGGGAGCAAAGTGGAGGAAAAAATAATCGCGTCAACTCGCGAGCGCGGCACACTTCGATCCAATTATCATCTTGAAACTCTGAGAAATTGCTGGAGGAAGTTCTAGAGGAACTCCTGGAGGAATTTCTGGAGGAACTTCCGGAGGAATCGTTGGAGGAACTACCGCAAGAATTCCTGGAGGAACTTTCAGAGGAAATTCTGGAGCTTCCGGAGGATCCTATTCCAATTTCCAAATGATTTACTGAAGGAACCATCATATCCAATGACAGATGGAATTGAAATTTTTTTTTTTTATTCGGGGTTCGGGTTGGCACTGACTCAGGTTTAAAAACGAATTCGACAATAAACATCAGTTTGACAGTTTTGGAATGTATTTGTGAACCTAGGTTAGATCTCGATAAATCGGCAGAGCGAACCATATTCTCATTCATTTTTAATCGGATCTGGTGCGGATCGCGATCCCACCTCAACGAATAATCGAACGTTTTGACAGCTGTTAGAGCGGATCCGAGGCAGAACTAGGTTCAACCAAGCAACAGCGGAAAACGACATAAAACTATCCTGGTAAAACAGGAAGTTAAACCAAGTGGTATGCATTGCAAACCTCCATAGCTTGACGGGTTTCGATGCAAGAGTCAGGGAAACAACTCTCAGCTTTATCAGTCGTAAAATGGTTTCAGACTTGCTGCAGATATATTCATCAGGCTGGAACAGTTCATACATAAGCACAACGGAGCCGTATTCACGGTGAAAATGGCCAACTTTGCCATGTTATAATATTAGCAGAATAAAAAAAACTTACATGTTTGATTGTTTGTTTTCTCGTGTTATTTAATTAACACTTATAATTAAAACCATATAATGTTAAATCAACGAATAGTCTCATACGTATTTCAAGCAAGTATAAAAAAACGACAAATAAACTGCAAAACAAATATCAATCAAAAACTTCATTTTTATAGCTTGAGAAGAAAATTATTTTCGGATTGTTTATTTGCGTGGTAAGATGCGCAGCTACAAAGCAAGACCATGCTTAATTTTCGGATTGGAAATTGTCTCGACTTCCCTGGGCATAAAAGTATCATCGTGTTAGCCTCATGATATACGAATGCAGAAATGGTCACTTGGCTTAGAAACCTCGCAGTTAATAACTGCGGAAGAGCTTAATGAACACTAAGCTGCGAGGCGGCAATGTCCCAGTGGGGGATGTAATATCAATAAAGAAGAAGAAGAAGAAGAAGAAGTTGTGT
Source organism: Armigeres subalbatus (assembly GCF_024139115.2). Taxonomy (NCBI): domain Eukaryota; kingdom Metazoa; phylum Arthropoda; class Insecta; order Diptera; family Culicidae; genus Armigeres; species Armigeres subalbatus. The sequence continues at coordinate 420,080,031 of NC_085141.1, forward strand.
GAATTGCAATAATTTATGTCTTAAATTGAAACTGAGTTTATTGGACCAGTGGCGTAGCCACGGGGGTGGTTTTGGGCATAAAACCCCCCCCCAAAGACAAAATTTTTAGAAGAAATTTTTTTTTCATAAAAAAAAATGTTCGGAAAACCCCCCCCAAAGCAATTTTCTGGCTACGCCACTGTATTGGACAATTGTTACAATGTTTCAATATGAGGGTTTCTTAAGTGTCTTCTTCAAGGTATTGCAGTTGTTAGTCGCTCGTTACACAACACGGCTGGTCTGAAAATTGATTTGAAATTCAAAAAATTTCGCTAGAATATAGTTTAGGGTTTCTGTTTAAAAGTGGTATACTACACTTAATATATTTGTTACATTTCTAAAATCATATTGAAGGCATAAATTCAATTGAAATTATTCAATTTGAAAGTTAATTTTTGATACAGAATAAGTTCTAAACATTTTACTTCGCTAGACCAATGAATTACTTTATCTTCGATACTCTCCTGTTATATAGGGGACAATTTGATTGAAGAGAAAAATGAAGTCGTACGTTTAAGCATCATTGCCAATGATTCAGTCTGCGCAATTTAAAAATCATCCTAAAACATTCGCATACTTGACCTTTCGAGCGCTAAATATCGCATCTCTACCAATCCGTGCGAATGAAAATGTAATAAAATCAACGTTTACCGACTGCTAAAACATTTCTAAACGGATCCAATGCATAAAACATCCCCAAAATGTCAAACGTGCAAATCCAGCTCAGAGAACATGATTCATATGGCAAGTGTAAGACACATCGCACCGCACCGCGCCGCCACTCCGAGTAGGGACTGAACCGAAAGGGATTGAAGCTCCATGCGACGAAGAGTTCAACAAAATCCCCAAACCAAACCATCCAAGAAGCAAACCAGCCAGCCAACAGCATGAATGAATTCGACGACAAAACACGCGAACATGTGTCGGTCGGAATGTCAACAAGCAAGAATAGGAAATTTATTACCAGCCAGAAAAGCCATGAAAATGTGACCAACGACGTTGCTCCTTAGTCACCTCGATGCGCTTCTAACCTCGAATGTGTTCGTCATCGTCGGATTGGTTGCAAATTTTGACATATGTTCCTCAGTGAGTGGGTATTTTATTTGCCACCAGTCAATTCCACGGAAAAGCGGCATCAGTTGGACGCAATCGGAAAGAGATTCATCAACCAAATTGAAGTCTTGAAATGAATGGATATTGAAATGCGCTGTAGTAGCGTTCTGCGGTTGGGCTTTTCAAGTCGTTCATTCATCCTCTCGTTCATCATCATCAGCTTGGGGTAGGTATCGGCATGAAAAAAAAATCATTCACTCTTGATCCCCTGCACTGACGGATCGGATCGGCCATGTGGCTTTTCACATCCGGCCGGGCAGCTTAAATTGAATGATATCATATTCCATTAATGGATCCATCCCACCATACGTCGGCTCGGCGATGCGATGGATGCATTGTACGTCTGGCCGAAGCAGCCCTTAGAGGAGGCTTTTTTCCGTGTACAACACCAACGGAAAATGTGGTGCACAGGACTTCCAACAGAGGAAAAAAGAGTTATTTATGTTTCTATTCGAATGCCCTTTCAACACATCAAAAAATCATCATTTACGACCGGTTCGCTTCACTTTCAGCCGACCTCGCCCGGGATCGCGTCCAATCAAATAGGGCCATGCTTTCCGGTTAATGGCCAATGGATTCCCGATGCTTGATGATGAGCCGTGGAGCTGAGCTTCAAAAAGTTTTCCACCAGACTGACCTTTTTATTCCCGTGTCCGCATTGGACTTTTCATCAATTGCGCGCGTGGTTCACTCAAAGGCTTTCGGGAGGTTGGCACAAAAAAAAAGTTTTTGTATCATTTTGTATCCAAGCTTTATGCCTTTGCCAGAGTGCACGCCATTAAAATCACGTGAGTGTATTCCCATCTTCCGGGAAGCCTTTGAACCGCCAAAAAGCATTTCTTGCCTCGATTGACGCATAGTATGGAAAAGTGTTGCTACTGACATTTGCATGATTAAAGTAAGGATTTGAAGAATCTATCAACATCCATTTCTAAATACATAATTCAATGAAAAATAAAATTACATACCTACTGTATAAGATTCTTACTAAAAATGTTTGTTTAGAAACTTTTCAACATCATCTGGTAGTATTAATTTGACTCCGTCGATGATCGCCCCCAATTTACAGATCCTCACCCTTCGCAATTCCCAATCTATCGACTATCAACTTCACTTCCGACTTTCTCCCTACTTCATAAACGATCCGAAAAAAGATTTTCTTCCCTCTCCACACCAAACATGAGCAAGCGTTGGCAAAAGTTTCAATTTCGATTGATATTCCGATCCGCCTTACCCACGCCCGCTCCGGTGTGTTCATCTTTGAAACAAGTGAATAATTTCCACTTTCGTCACTTCCCGATCCGGGCTTGTCAACCGACCGGAGCGCGATGACGCAACGCTGCCCTCGCTTCCTCGATACGCTTCCTGCTCGAAGTCCAGACGCGTAATAAATGCTTCGGAGGCGGCCCCACTCAACCGTGTAATTTATTCCATTAGGGAATGGCTCACAACCCGGGCTGCTGCCGAGTCGGCTCCACCTCATCATTGGGGAAACTCTCTAAGATCTTCGGTGAAATTGCGACTTTTTCCACCCGGGCGGCGGAAAAGTGATTGGCGAGTAATTTTAAACTTGCGAGCCACTTGATTGACTATGATGATGTGCGAGGGATGTGTGGCTGCGGGAATAGAGCCGATCAATGTGCCAAGAAAAGCGCTGCTTGGGAGTTTAGATTGGAATTTGCGAATGAGAACACATCAAGGGCATTACATGTGATAATGGCGCTTCTGTCCAATGTGGATCGTATATATTGTGTAGTGGAATATATAACTTTCGTAATATAATATTTTGGAATAGACATTTATTCGCTTGCATTCATGTTTCTTTTTCATTCTGGGAAAGTATATTTTTCTCTACAAAGCGAGACCATGCTGAGGGTGGCTGGGTTCGATTCCCGGTGCCGGTCTAGGCAATTTTCGGATTAGAAATTGTCTCAACTTTCCTGGGCATAAAAGTATCATCGTTCTAGCCTCATGATATACGAATGCAAAAATGGTAACCTGACTTAGAAACCTCGCAGTTAATAATTGTGGAAGTGCTTAATGAACAGTAAGCTACGAATTTTCTATTAAATATTGGACACAAGGATCTTCTTCTTCGTATTGGCATTACAGCTAAATAGACCACATATCCTGCCTTTAACGGCCTTATTTCTCTCGCGGACTTGGTTGCTAGTTTTTCACAAATTCGTTCCGATGCCCGAGAAGAATTCTATCGACCAGTCTCACCGACGCGACAGTCACGACGATGGAGCGGTGTATTGCCAAAAAACACGATTAAATTGGCAGTCCGTGCGTCACCTCCCTCCAAATGCACAGCGCGTTCCACCAAGCAGGCAAACATTGCGAACAACCTCTTCTCTGCGCTCAGCCCTACGGTCACATCGAGCAGTCCCAGGTAATCAAAGACGACATCATTGAATGCACGTACATAGATTAGGCGTAAATCGTAATTCTTGACAATGGTGATGAACCTTGAACACAGAATGCTGTCACCTTATGGACCACTGCATCTCCGTGTGGAATCATGGCCGCTCCTTTCGTGGTAATCGAATCGAAGTCGGTCCTTCATTCAATTCAAACATCTTATCTCTACTGTGGCTTCCTCTACTGTATCCACGGTGTTGATGATCGCTGCTGCTGCTCCCGGTCTGAATAATGCTTGACGTTCAGATTTTTCACCAACTACGCTGATCTCAGATATGAGCAAGCACGTTGAGCCGAAGGTTGACAAGTCCATAACGTACACCTGCAGAGTTTCATTACTATTGACCCTGAAGATAGACCGATTTGGTAATTCGTTCCCCATATGTCAACATTGGACGCTCTCGTGAATGACAAATTACTCGGGTGAAGCGGCCTAGCATGTACAGACCCGCGAGCAGAACCAAATTAAGGGAGATCTCATTTACTGCCTCTGCAGCGTCCCAGACCAGGCGGTTTTCGCGGATTCTTCAATACGTCCAATAGCAAATACTATAGTGTACTGTTTCGGAAGGGAGTCGAGTCAAGTACGAGATACTGAAGTCGACTTTACATTTGAGGTCGAAATACGTATATGTAAAAGTATTACGAGGTGGTGGAATTAAATGGAATTGTGCTAAACTCGTCTTATGACAGTGAAAACATTCCGCTAAATAAAGAGCTAAACCGTTTTCCTGGAAAGGGACATCTACTTGTTTTGTACTCGTCTTAAGGATCTCTCTAGCCCATTGTTCCTCCGACTGTTCTGGACCAGCATACAACGTAGACACTGTTTCATACAACACGTACTGCTGCCGCGTCAAGTCATGCAATTGCTGGTTGCTCACCAGTGGCTCATTATTGTTTGTTTTCTTTCCAGTTTATTCTTGATTGTAAAAACTGCAATCGGTTCGTTCGGCGTTCGGGCACGTAACTTCAGTGGCGCAATCTGGTGCAGATCGTCCAACCCGATGAGAATTGTTGGAAAACGATTGTATACTATTTCCCCGAAAAACATTTTGCAGAATTTTTATTGTATTCTGTGGAATGTATCAATTCTCGGACATTTCCCAGAGTGCACCTTTTCATCGGAATTCCACGGAATCCCATTGGAAAGAAGTCAGTTAAAATAATTAACATTAAAATGTTGAGACACTGAAGACGATCTTACTGTTGAGGTCGAAATACGTATCTGTCAAGGTACAACCAAGTGGTGGAATTAAATGGGATGGTACAAACTCGTTTTATGTCACGTGAAGACAAAAAGCTCAGAATAATTTTCCTCATTGAAATGTTTATTCAACTCTACTTAACAATATGATGCTAGTGGTTTGTAATCCGGTCTAATTTCTTTTATATTGTGGTTTGAATCAATGAAAAAAGACATTGCTTTCTTGAATAAACACATCTGGCCGGTATTAGGCAAAGTGAGGAGATATTGCCTTCTTGGAATGGACACGTTTGCCCGGTATAAGCCGAATGGTCGATTTTTCATATGGATGTGCACGGTATAAAGTGGAAGGCGTTGATACTGCCTTCTTTAAAAGAAGGCGTCTGCCCTGTAAAAGGTGAAGGGAACGGTAACGCCTTCTTTAAAGGGGCCCGCCAGCCAGGTATAATAAAAAGTTGGTGAAAGACAATTAAATGTTCGATAAATTATCTTATTCTGAGAGGCCTTCCTTTGCCGTGCGGTAAGATGCGTCGCTGCAAAGCAAGACTGCTCAAGGTGACTGGATCCGACTCCCGTTCCGGTCAGAAAATTTTTCGATTGGAAATTGTCTCGGTATTTCTGTAAGTATCTACGTAGTTCACAGTGTGTCTATGGGGAAACATTATTTTTCAAAAATCAGTATCTCTGAAACACGATGCTGGGTCATTAGGCCGAAGGCCGTTAGGCCGAAGGCCGTTAGGCCGAAGGTCATTAGGCCGAAGGCCATTAGGCCGAATGGTCATTAGGCCGAGCGGTCATTAGGCCGAATGGCCGTTAGGCCGAATGAGAACTAGGAGTGAGAAGTGAGTAGTGCGCAATGAGGAAGAAGTAGAAAGGAAGAAGGAAAAAGGAGGAAGAAGTAAGAAGGGAGAAGGAAGAAGGAAGAAGGAAGAAGCAAGAAAGAAGAAGGAAGAAGAAAGAAGGAAAAATGAAGAATGAAAAAGGAGGAAGGAAGAAGGAAGAAGTAAGAAAGAAGAAAGAAGAAGAAAGAAGAAAGAAGAAGAAAGAAGAAAGAAGGAAGAAGGAAGATGGAAGAAGGAAGGAAGGAAGGAAGTAAGAAGAAAGAAAAGGGAAGAAGTAAAAAGGAAAAAGGAAGCAAAAAGAAGGAAGGAGGAATGAGGAAGAAGGAATATGGAAGAAGGGAGAAGGAAGAAGGAAGAGGGAAGAAAGAAGAAAGAAGAAGGAAGAAGGAAAAAGGAAGGAAGAAGGATGAGGGAAGGAGGAAGAAGGAAGAAGGAAGAAGGAATATGGAAGAAGGAAGAAGGAAGAAGGAAGAAAGAAGAAGGGAGAAAGAAGAAAGAAGAAAGAAGAAGGAAGAAGGAAAAAGGAAACAGGAAGAAGGAAGAAGGAATGAGGGATAAGGGAGACCCAACAAACATTCACTAGTTTAACTAACATCAGTGTGATGAATCAGTTCAGCACTGTGTTGAATTATGTCTGTACTATTTCTTATCGCAACTTCTGTTCAGGCTTTGTTCACACAATTTTGGAGAAGTTATACAGCTACAACATATCATTTTGAAAAACAACTTTATTATCTGATTCGTTAAACCTTTAATAAGCATTTTACTTAGCCTTAATCCGGCTACATGTAAATTCTTCGAAAATAATAACGCATTGAGAGTAACATGATCAAGATCTCCATTAAACGTATTGCAATTGCTATTTTCATATAACAATTTTAAAATTTTCCTAAATCGGGTCTCGAACTGCTGACATTTGATCATCCGCCGGTAACGTTGCCATCCGCGCCATCATTGATTTGTAAGTTATGGCTTACTCAATGCAAAACATAAATAATCGTATGGCTGAATATGAATCATAATTGCACTCTTAATCAACAAGTCAATCTGTCAAACTACAGTTTGCTAATAACTGTACCAGATTTTTATTTCAACCATTGTTCAGCCAGTCATAACCATTCTACATTGGGAAAAAATATAAGAAAATAATGTCAAAACGGTAAAATAAAATTCGTCTCCAATGATGGTGTTTATGAAAATTTAATGAATTTATGCTCGACCTTTCTCGGATACTCTGAATAAACGGTTGCGATATTATTCTACCATCAATACCACACATGCAGCGAGTAAATAACTACACACATCGACATTTATTTACATATAAAAAAACAACTAGTATATAGGAAATCTGTAACAGACATGCAATATGGTCGATTTTTTTTATGAATTTGTTTGTGTTTTTTTTCGCACAACTTTACAACAACTGCATGAATTTTCTTCATTGCACCAGCAATTTTGTTCGTTATAATCTCCAACAGCTTTATCTAGGATCAGAAATTAATTATGTATCACGAAACAATTACGCATCGCCCCACGAATATAAAAAGCCTGAGTGTTCTTGACAATGAAGCCAACAATGTCTTGGAGGAAGAAGAAAGAAAGAAGAAGAAAGAAGGAAGAAGAAAGAAGAAAGAAGGAAGAAGGAACAAGGAAGAAAGAAGAAGGAAGAAAGAATAAGGAAGAGGAAAGAAGGAAGAAAGAAGAAAGAAGAAAACGGAAGAAAGAAGAAAGAATAAAATAGGAGGAAGAAAGAAAGCAGAAAGGGAAAAGGGAAGAAGAAAGAAGGAAGAAGGGAAAAAGAAGAAGGAAGAAGGCAAAAGGAAGGAAAAATAAAGAAGAAGGCATAAGAACAGAAAAAAGAAGGAAGAAGGAAGAAGGAAGAAAACGGAAGAAGAAAGAATAAAAAAGGAGGAAGAAAGAAGGTAGAAAGGGAAAAGAGAAGAAGCAAGAAGGAAGAAGGAAAAACGAAGAAAAAAGGAAGAAGAAATAAGGAACAAGGAAGAAGGAAAAAGGAAGAAGGAATAAGGAAGAAAGAGGAAAGACGAAGGAAGAAAGAAGAAGGAAAAAAGAAGAAGGAAGAAATAAGAAGGAAGATGCAAGAAGGGAGAAGTAAGAAGGGGTAAGGTGAAGAGAGAACTTCTCATTTTTCACTTCTTCTTTCTGCAAATTCGGCCTAATGGCCATTCGGCCTAATGTCCATTCGGTCTAATAGCCGTTCGGCCTAATGTCCATTCGGCCTAATGACCTTCGACCAAATGGCCTTCGGCCTAATGGCCTGACACCCTGAAACACCCACCACGTGAAAGTAGATGCTCCCCTTTTTCATATAGTGGGTGAACTAAAATGTTCCATCGGGGGATCTAGAACAATTTTTATTTTTTTTTCACTATTTTTGGTGTAAATTCCATAGAAATTTCAAATGATTTAACCCCCAAAAATGTATGGAAAAATGACCCCCGATAGAACTTTTTAAAAATGCACCTACGTGAAAGAAAAAAACCTATACTTTTGCTACCTATACTGTTGCTTCGTATTTCTTGCTACGTGCTACGTATTAACAATAACTTCACACTACACATTTCTCATTTGTCACTTCTCACTTCTTGCTTCGCACTACACTTTTTTTTCATCTAACTACTCACTACTTACTTTGAACATCTGGTTTTCACTTCTCTCTTTTACTTTTCTCTACTCGTTACTCACTTCGTACATCTCACATCTCACTTCATACACTTAATGGGGAAACGTATTTCAACTAATCCGCCAAACGGTATTCGGCCAAATGACATTCAATCAAATAGCCCAAAACCGACGAATCATATTGTCGCTTACCGACGTAGAGCATCTTCTGGAATATCACTTTACAGTCAGATTTAACTTCTACCCGGGGCAGCAAAGTATGACGGCAATTCCGCATCACACACCGAATTTTTGAAGGCTATCGACCTCAATTGTGCTTGTTGAGTGGAAACTATGTCGTGAAAACAGATGTATTCGCTAGTGATAATCGAGCAGTGCGTCAAATCAACAGTTCAGAGGTAGGAAAATGAAAATAAATTTGTTTTATAATTTTGTTTTTATTAATTTGAGTTTTGTGAATTAGTTCATTACTTGAACAAAACTTTAAATAATATTACAGACATTGAAGAAAGCGTTCCTTTCATCATTGTGTACATTCAATGTGTGATTTAGTAATAATATTTATTTTAAATTGGGCTTATCGAGGGTTGTTATTAAGGTTATTATAGAATGAAGCCAAAAATCGGCCATTTTGTAAACCACGTGCTTTTCCAATATATTTCTCAAGAGCACGAGATTCCACAATTCGATTCGAAGTGACTGAGACTGAGCTGGAACCCTCTCATTATACCACATCACCATCACCAGTGTTGCCAAAATTCATAATGAATGCAAGAGCCAAACGTTGACTATATGCATTTAATGACTATTGACACATTTCGCATTCTATTATAAGTTGTACGGTAATGCACGTCCAATATACTACAATTAGAATGTCCTCAGAAAACCGCCAGTTTGTGACAATAAGTTCTGGGTTCGCGAAATTGGAAGTTCAAGTGAAGTTTAATTTCGTGAGCAGTAAAATCTCAGAATTGCGCATCCGAAATCCGAAATCACATTATGAAAGAGCGGAAACGAAATCTGCAAGCAAGCGCTGGACTGGGATCCAACAGGACATCGCAGCAGAGGCAGACCCAGTGGCGGCGTAGCTTCAACAATGAAATAAAGGACGGGCTGAAATAATGGAAGATCGTTTGCTTAGTTAGGCTGAACAATAATAACTGCACTGTACGAAAACTATTACGCCAGATTTGAGCTTTTGGAAATGTATGTAGATAAACGTGTGGGCTTCATTCTATAATCAACTTAAGGTGGTTATACAAAAAAGCCACAGATCGGTCATCTTGGGAACCAATTTCAAGAATACGGATTGAGAGAACCATAACGCAAATAGCGGTGATACAATCGTGAAATCATTTGCTTACTTCTGCTATACAATCGACTTCAGTTTCAGCACTGTATGAAAAGTATTCAGTCGTATTTTACCTGTTGAAGATGGGAGTGAAAACACATGTGGTGAATTTAAAATTCATTACGAGCCTGATTGTATAATCACCTTAATACAGTCTTGATTCGCTGGTTTGGATTTCAATACTTAGGTCACTTTTTAGTTTGGCCTCCGCTGGTCGGACCATGGCTCAACTAAAAAGCAACCATCCGTCAAAATTGAACACTGACAACGGGAATGGGCGTCACTGGGCATCATTTGTGATGTTCAAGCCGAAATGCACGTGTTCAAATGGCTGTCAGTTGACCCAACTAAAAAACAGAATTCGTTAGTTGGGCCGAGGTTGTGATTGTATACGGGCTGTTCTCAAAATGGGATCATTTACCCTATCTCACTTTATTTCTTCAACACATTCACACAATCCTCGAACCTTATTCCCTTAAATGCTCTTATAAGATTTTGTGCAAGATCTGCACCAAAAATTATCACCAACAAATTAACACGTTGCATTATTGTTTCTGTCGATTATTCACCTTATTTAAGGTCAACTTCCCTTAAGAATTCATATTTTTTATGATTCTAAGGGCCGATTTCTTCACCTCCGCTTAGGCCTTAAACCAGGTTTAAACGTATGGGTAAGCACCGCTTAAGAGTTAAGCGAAGGTGAAGAAATTGGCCCTAACAATTTCAAAAATCGAGAAGAAGAATAAAAAAAAATTTCCGCTGTGAACCGGCCTAAAGAATGAACTTGAAGCTCCCTCAAAACACGAAAAAAAAATCAGTAAAAAAGTGGATTTTATTACTTTTTTTATTTTTCTATTTGTTTTATTTACAATAGAGTGCTAGAACATATGGGTTCTTTGAGAAATTGACTTGTTAATCAACTAGTCAATTAGTCAAATAATCGAAAATTTTGAAGCTAGCCAACGAAAAAAGTTAATGAGAGAGAACATTTCAACTAAATGTTCCGAAATTAGAAGTTCAAAACATTTGGCAATGAAGCTCACGCAACATATCTCAAACAAGATTTTATTAAAATTGGTTTCAGACCATTGGATCAAAGGCCACTAAGCCAAACGGCTATTAGGCTTATTGCAAAGTTAATGGTGGGAAATGAGAATACAGTTCTTTCTTTCTCTTTCTTTCTTCGTCCTTCCTCTTTCACCTTTCCTACTTCTTTTATATTTCCTCCTTTTTCTTCTTTGATCCCTCATGCTTTTTTTTCAACTCTTTATTTCTATTCTTCCTTCTTCTTAATTTTTATTTTTTTCCTTCTTTCTTCTTTACTTTTTTAACTACTTTCTTAATTAATTTAATTTTTTCCCATTCTTCTTCACTCTTTTCTTTCGTAGTTATTTCTTTTCTTACTTTACTTACTTCATCCTTCTGCCCTTTCCTTCTTCAAGTTCTACCCTATTCTTGCTTCTTAATTCTTCCTTCTTTCTGCAATATTTTTCTTTATTTCTTCTCCCTTCTTATTTCTTTTTTCACCTTTTTTCTTTTTCCTTCTTATTTCTTCTTTCTACTTTTTTTTTCCTTTTCTGTTCTTTGATCATCTTCTTTCTTTTTTCCTTTTTTGCTTTTCTCGTACAACAAAGTAGTACCGAAAGGCTATCATTTCACTCCAAAATCGAACTTGTTATAGAAGTCTCGGAGACCCATGATGTTATATACCAATCGACTCAGCTCATCGAACTGAAAAAATGTCTGTCTGTCCGTGTGTATGTGTGTGTATGTATGTGTGTGTTCCCACGAAAACCGACAAACATCAGCCACTTTTTCATATAATAATTCTTAACCGATTTTCTCGCAACAAGTTGCATTCGACAAGGGACAAAGCCTTGTGGATCACTATTGTATTTGATAACGATCGACCATTGCGTTTAAAAGTTATTAAGTAATTGGAATCGAACTATATAACTATATATAAGGTTAGTGTCTTGGCTAAATGCGAGAAAGGCAGTATCACCACTCGGTAAATTAAGTTGGGGTTTCTTCCTTAATTTTTCACCTTGCTTCTTCCTTCATCCTTCTTTTATGCTTCTTTCTTCCCATTTCCTTCTTAGTTTTTCCTCCTTCCTTCTTTTTCCTTCTTTTTTCTTCCTCCCTCCATTATCCTTGCGTTTTCTTCCTTTTTCTAAGAGATGAATTATCTTTCTTTCTTCTTCCTTGTTTCTTTTTTTCCTTATTCTTCCTTCTTCCTTTTTCCATCTCCCTTCCTTTTTCTTTCTTCTCCTTTGCTCCTTTTTCTTCTTACTTATTCCTTCTACATTCTCTTTTATCTTCTAGCTTTTTTCTTTTCCCTTATTCCTTCTTTCTTTTTTCTTCCTCCTTCTTACTTATTCCTTCTTTCTCCTTCCTTTTTCTTTCTTGCTTCACTCATATTTCTTTTGGCTTTTCACTTCTTCCTTCTCACTGCTCACTTTTCACTTTTTCCTTCTCATATATAACTTCTTATTTCTCGTTTCGAAATTCACACTTCTCACTACTAACGTTCTTCACTACTCACTTCTCACATCACATTTTACTCTGCTCACTTTTAACTTCTCACTTCTCACTCTTCATTTCCCACCTCTCACCCCTTACTTCTCACTATTCACTTCTCACTTCTCACTATTCACTTCTCACAGTCTACTTCTCACTTCACATTTCTGACTTATCAATTCTCATTTCCAACATCTCATTTCTCACATCTCACATCTCACTTCTTGCTTGTTGTTCGGCCTAATGGCCTTTGCATAGCCAAAATCATAAATAATGATTTCTTGGAATAATCTTCCCATTTCTATTTTACCCCGATAAACTTTACTTCCACACTTTTTTAGCTGCAGCCTACTCGTTGTTTCTCTTCGGACGTCGTCGTTTAAACATATGCGAAAAATTTCGTCTTAGGTGGTTCGAAACGAAATTCCGCGGAATTTTGTGGAATTTGAGCATGACCAAATTGCATTTCTTGATTTCGTTTCGTAAAATTACAAAAATTTCGCCACAAAAATCAAGCTTTTAACGAAATTTAACGGAATTCCGCATAATTTTGAAACAAATTTAGACTTAAACCACACTGTCGATTTCGTTACCACCGATAGAAACTCGTTGTGGGTGGCTTACATTGACCTTTCTTGAGCTCCCTCATTTATCATCACGTCTTCCACGTGTTGATGACTAGTCCAATTCGCTTAGCTTCGCTTTTCAGTCTGATGTAGGCTTCCTCCATCCTGTCAAAGTTACGTGCCACGATATCAATGTCGTCGGCGAAACCAAATAACTGGACGGACTTCATGAAAATCGTACCACTCGTGTCAATCCCTGCCCTTCGTATTACTCCCTCCGAAGCGATGTTGAATAGCAGACACGAAAGACCATCACCTTGCCGTAACCCTCTGCGGGTTTCGAAGGGACTCGAGAATGCCCCTGAAACTCGAACTACGCACATCACCCGATCCATCGTCCCCTTAATCAACCGTATCAGTTTATCCGAAAATCCGTTTTCGTGCATTAGCTGCCATAGCCGGATCGATTGTATCATATGCGGCTTTGAAGTCGATAAATAGATGATGTGTGGGCACGTTGTATTCGCGGCAATTTTGCAATACCTGACGTATGGCGAACATCTGATCTGTGGTAGAGCGTTCACCCATAAATCCCCCCTGATACTGCCCCACGAACTCTCTTGCAATTGGTGTTAGTCGGCGACATAAAATTTGGGAGAGTACCTTGTAGGCGGCGTTCAGCAATGTGATTGCGCAGTAGTTGCTACAATCCAGCTTATCGCCCCTTTTGTAGATGGGACACACGACACCTTCCATCCACTCCTGCGGCAAAACCTCATCCACCCAAACCTTGGTAATCACCCACCCAAGTAGCACACGCAACATCTTCCTAAAAGCACCTTGTTTCTATTCAGTTTCATTAAAGGCATTGGAAAAACATGAAAGCACGAAAAAGTTGCATCAAGGTGTCAAAAACGATCGAATTGTGATCAATGTTTCATTAACATTGCAATGCAGTACGTGTTTGATATTTGGAAACAAACAACCAAAGAATACTGCACTTGGTTGTTTGTTTCCAACAACTTGCTGCTTGGGCAGTGCAGCGCTCTAGCCAGTGCCTCTCCTGGTAGTTGGTCAACTCCAGGGGATTTGTTGTTTTTCAGCCGGCCGATCTCCCCTGGATTTTCTGGAGATTCGGACCCGGAAGTCGCATGTCCTGCGCGCGTGCTCCTAGGTTCATTACCATACCGCCACTGTTGTCTGCCATATCGCCATTCAGGTCTCTCGTAGTGCTGCCGCCACCTTTGGATCACCTCACGTTCGTTTGTAAGAAGGTTCCCTTTTATGTCCTTACACATATCGGGCTGCGGCACGTGGCCCTTACGTGATCGGTTCAACTTCTCATAGAACGAAATAACTCTTGGCGACTGTGGAAAACTTATTTGAAAATCAAGTCGTTTTCGGCCGTTGCAGTCTTGTAAAGCAGCAAAAACAGGTTTACTTCTGCATCCGACGGTTTCGGTAATTTATTTTACCTTTTTCAAGGATTCTAAAAATGTTTGCAATTAGTTTTAATTTAACAGTTTGTTTTTAGCCCATCCCTAGTTTTACTCACTGAAGCTTGTTTCGTTGTTAGAATGGTAGTGTTACACACTAATGTAGTCCATTCAATAGAAAAATGGCGCCCACTTCGGCTACAAACAGTTGAAAATTTTAAATAATGTTAACAAATATTAACTATTCTACTCACTACATAGGTTGCAGTTATTTTGCGCGGCACTGTATCGTGGGTGGCTTTTTTTGCTATTGACGAGATTGGAAACAATCATGGTGCTAATGTTAAAAATATGTTGAAAAACTACGCTAACAACACCAGAAAGATCGGTAATATGATCAGTCGAAAAGCATTCCTGATCAGATGCCGAAGAAGAGGAGTATTTCCGGCGCATTTTGCAAATAGTTTTCGTTTCACATACCCGTTACTCGAAGAGAATGGCCCATTCTCCAACAAAGTGCAAAACTGCATCACCAAATTCATGAAGACAATACTCAACCTGGAAATCAAACAAACGTTCCACAAAATTCAAATGTTTCGGAAGAGATCAACATCGCTGGCGGTTAACATCCGGGCATCCACATTACCGGAAGCGCTAATCATGGACTTCTTTGAAAGTCAAGAGCGTTTTAACGAACGCAATATCCAGACAAGGACCAGCAGAACTAAACGAAAATTCGAAAACATCATTTCAAGAAACATACGATCGTCACACAACGAGGAACTTCCGACACACAATCCGAAAGCCATGCATAATGGAACACAGTTGACCGTACCCCCCGAAACCGAGACGCTACTCAGCCTAGGTCCGAAGTTTGCGTTACCAATAACCGGTGCAGAAAGTGTCCCGTTCTACCATCTAATGGCGGATGTAGAACAAATCATCAAGACAAATCCAACTGTGGAAATACAAGATCGCAACCGAAGTGCCGTTGCCAACGTGTTATCGAATTACATTCATAACAGCAGAAATCGTTCAGGCCATCTCGATCCGGTGGCAAAATTCTGTGAAAAGGCGCTAAAAATCACCAGAAAGTTTTTGAAAGACAACCCGAATGTCTACGTTGTCAGCTCGGACAAAGGCAACAAGACAGTTCTCATGGAAGTGGAAGAATACAAGAGGAAAATGCTGGAGCTGCTACAAGATCGAGAAACATACAGCCCAATCGCACGTGACCCGACATCCCGTTATGAGAAGCAAAACAACAGCATAGTACGGCGACTCAAGGATTTGAAGCTCATCGACGACAAGACAGCGAGGCATCTCACGGTTTACAACGCAGTATGCCCAAGAATCTACGGGCAACCCAAAGCACACAAACCAGGATTACCATTAAGACCTGTTGTGCCAAATATGTCGGCTCCATCGTACAATTTGTCCAAATTCATCGGAAAAATCATCCAACAGTCATTGGTAAGCAAGTACAACATTAAGGATTCATTCTCATTTTGTGAATTCATTAATAACATTACCTTGCCGGAAAATCACGTACTAATATCACTAGACGTGAAGGCACTGTTTACCTCGATACCAAAATCACTGGTAACAAGTGCCATAATTATGAGGTGGGATGAAATCAGGCCAAACACAGACATCTGTTTGGACCTGTTTCTAGAAACAATGGAATTTTGTATCGATGCCAGCTATTTCAAATTCAACGGTCAGTACTACCAACAAACTTTTGGAACAGCAATGGGCAATCCCCTCTCCCCTACAATAGCGGATTGGGTGATGGAATCGTTGTTGGACAACGTAGTTCAAAAGCTAAAATTCCCACTTCCGTTCTTGCGAAAATATGTCGATGATCTAATTACAGCAATCCCGCTCAACCAATTAAAACACGTGCTAGACATTTTCAACAGCTATGACGTCCACATCCAGTTTACATACGAACTGGAAGTGGATAACAAACTACCCTTCTTGGACATGCTCTTAATCAGGCAGAGAAACCAAAAGGTAACAACGCAATGGTATCAAAAACCCATTGCTAGCGGAAGATTTCTGAATTTCAGATCCTATCACCCGTTGAGCCAAAAACTTAACATGGCAACAAACTTTGCTACACGGGTCAACAAGCTCACCACAAATCTTGATGAACGAGCCAAGACAAAAATTATCAATGATCAACTTCAACTGAACGACTACCCAAAGTCACTACGTCACAGAATCGCTAACAGGATGAATGAGCATAATGATGAGCCACAACAACTATTTTTTTTTTTTTGTGTTTAAAATTCAGTTTTATTTTGTCATTATATGTACAGTTTTACAATTGTAGTTCAGCGTTTTCAAATCAATTTAAATCTAATTGGAACATTAAAGCATCTACATCAATTCTATCGTTACACTCGTTAACAAAGACGATGTACTTCGCAAACAAGCGGAGAATTTCCACTCGCGCAGCTCTTCCAATTCCTGGCAAAACAGGTCTCATGAGGTCCTCGAACGACAGTCGCCTCCAACCATTCGTGTAGCTGGCTAGCCTCTGCTGTAGGACCGTCCAGGCCGGGCCGACACGAGTGCAGCTACAGAACTTGTGCTGGAGCGTTTCAGGTACCTGTATGTCACAGTGTTGACAGTTCTCGTCCGCCACCCGTTGCATCACGTGCAGAAGCTTCCGATGTTCGATTTTCCCATTCACCAGCAGGTAAAGTTTGGATCGCTGCGATGAGGAAAGCTCTTTCATCCCAATATTTCGCCACGCGCGTGGCCAGTCAAGCGCTGGACTGTTTCGTTCCACCTTTGGCAGTTCGCTTTGCTGGACGAAGTGCCGGTGGATCAGATCGGCGGAAGGGTTTTGTTGGATATGGTGGGGAATTTGGGATAAATTTGATAGGATCGATTTTAGGTCAGGATTGTCAATAGAAATTGCGGGCGGGGAATTGCGTGGAATAGAAGGGATTTATAATAAGGAATGGAGTCGATCTCTTTCAAGTGTCTGTTGGTGGCCAGACTACGGCTTTTGCATGCCAAAACATGCAAATTTAAACCGCCGTGCTCCTTCTTGCGTATCAACTGCATAATGGGAACGCGCGCAGCCATTCCTCTCCACAGGAATGTCCCCATCGTTGCTGTTATTTTCGCTGTGTGGACACCAAGCGGAGGCAGTACAGACGAAAGGTACCACAGTCTCGATGTGCCAAACGTGTTTAGCATAATCACCCTCTGGTGAAGAGTTAGTGTGCGCAAGGACTGCAGCCACATTTGCTGTGAAAACTTGCCCGCCAGCGCATCCCAGTTGAGTGTAGTCATCAGCCTAATCGAGTTGGCGAAGGTAACACCCAGAATCTTGACTACGTTGGCTGTTTGCAGCCACTGGGTACAAATTTCGTTACCTTCGAAAACGCCAACGTTCACTGCAACCGTCTTCCGCAGATTCAATTTTGCGCCGGCGGCAAGCCCAAAGCGACGAAATATTTCATTCATCGCTTCTATTTGCCACGATGACGTCACAACCACGCTAATATCGTCGGCGTAGGCAACGAGTAGATCATCCCCACACACTTGCTCAAGCCTACACACCAGTGGATGAAGATAGAGTACGAACAGATGCATGGACAACGGGTCGCCTTGCCGCACCGACCGTGTGATCTCAAACGATCGAGAGAGGTGCCCATTGATAAGCAGCCGGGATGTGGACCGACTGGCTATGTTCGAGAGAAGAGAGATGAGTTCCTCGTTGAACCCGAGCGACCGCATGGTTTCGAAGAGGAACGAGTGCCGCACCCGATCGAAGGCGTTCTCCAGATCGAAGCTGATGAGCTTACCGGCGCGACGGTGGTGACGGAGATTGGCGATCCGATCTTTCAGAGCGAGAGTGGCCTGGAAGATGTTTCGCTCTGCGTTTGAACATTTCTGTCCGTTGCTTAGGACGCGGTGGGCCTGCATAATTCGTTCCATCCTGTTTTCAAGATGCGGGAGAGCAATTTATAATCGCTGTTGAGCAGCGATATGGGCCGGTACGCTCGGGCTGTGTTGTCGCCTCCCTTCTTCTTCACTAACACGATGACGCCCTCTACGAAAGCATGGGGAGATTTCCGGTGGGCGATTCATTCATAAGCATGTTGATCTCACGGTGCATGACTTCGAACATCCGGAGATAAAATTCTCGTGGGATCCCGTCGGCACCGGGGGATCGTTTGGGTGCGCTTCGCCCTGATAGCAGACAGAATTTCTGCTGTTTGTATCTCCTCCATGCACGCTTCGTTTAGTGGGTCGTCCGGTGGGATAACACGTTCGCAAGCGAAATCGTCCCCGTTGTTGGCATTGCCGTCATTTTCTGCTGTTTCTTCTGAGTAGAGGCTCGAGAAAAAATCAAACAGATTTGCCTCGATCGCTTGAGGCTCGACGATGATTTCGTCTTCTCCCGTCTGTAACTGCGTGATCGTGGTTTTCTTCCGTCTTCTATCCCCCAATTGGAAGATTGACATTGGCTCCCCTGCCACGTGCGTCTCGTTGATGCGCATGAACATGTGGGAGAAATTACGCTGCAGTGCCAACATTTCTCCTTTCAGCCGGTTGATGGTGGTTATGGTTTGTGGCTGCAGATAGTAGCCGTCGTACGCTAGCCGTAGTTGCGCATAAAGGTGCTGGTGCGCGTCGTGGAATTCCTCGAAGACGGTTCGAGATTTCCACTTGAAAAGGACTTGATTTTTGGCTTAGCGTGCGACAGCCACCATTCCATCCACGACCCGTAGTTTCTGCGCTGCCGGGTCCAATATTGCCGCTTATATCGGAACTCGGCAACGTTTTCTTCGGTTAGAAGATGTGGTCGAAGAGGCCAAAAAACGCGCCCGGGCTCATGTCCCAGTGGAGGGAGACAGAGTCTGAGCGTTAGCGCTTTGTGGTCTGTAAAACAGCAAACGTGCGTGTAGGCGGACTGCAATTTGTCGCGAAGACCGCGGCTCACGTATATCCGATCGAGGCGAGATCGCGCGTTTCGACAGACATACGTAAAACCGGCATCACGTGGACATAGCTTCTCCCACACATCATATAGCTGCAGCTGCTGTACAGCGGTTTTAAGAGAAGGACTGGTGTTCGGGCTGGACGAATCGCACGCACGCAGCACGCAATTGAAATCGCCAGCTACGATGACGTTCTCGGTGTGGTGGCGGAGATAATAGGCAAGCGTGCCATTGAAGAACTCCTCTCTAGCAGCGCGCTGAGCAGTGCCGGAGGGAGCGTAGACGTTGCAGATCGTTGTGTCGTGCACTCGCAGCGCGATTAGTCGGCTGTCCAGGCTCTTCTCCACGTGAGTGACATGGATGTGCTCCTTCACCGCAACAGCTGTGCCTCTCCTCGTGTGGTCCACATTCGCGAAAACGACAAAGCCAGGCAAGGAAAGCTGTTCGTTCTCGACTTCCTGCAGACACACGATATCAAGGTTTTGGCTGCTTATGAAGGTTCGGAGTGCGTTCAGTTTTGTGGGGTTCGTGATCGTGCCGATGTTGATGGATGCGAGGTTGTAAGACGTGAGAGCCATTTATGGAAGAAAGTCCACATCCTGCTCGTCGTCACCGTCGTTGCATCGCTGTTTCTTGCCGGGCGGGCGTCCTCGGCTTCGGCTGCTTCTCGTCGATGTGGATGAATCGTCCGTGTCGTTGCCGGCGGTTCGATCTTTCGCTCGCAACGCGTTTGCTGGCTTTTTGAATATGTCAACCAAGACCACTTCAGCGGTCTGTGGTTGTGTGCGCAACGACGACGACGTGCTGCGCGCGATTTGTGTTTGCAACGGGTTGGGAGACACCGTTCGTGCAATGGGCGCAGTCGGCTGGCTTGCAGTTGGGTTTATTGAGCCAGACGGTTCGGTCTGACTCGACGGCTGTGGCAGCTCGGGAAAGCGATGCTGGTGGTGGAGCGACAGAACGCTGACCGACCGGTTTGGCGCTCGGGGGTTTTGCACCGTTCGCCTTCTTCGGTGGTTGTCGTGGCCCAGTTTGCTTCGCCACGTTCGCATAGCTCTTCTGGACTAGCAGCTTTTTGTTCTGGACACACGATATGCCAGTATGCGCTTGCTCTTTGCAGTATTTACAAGAGACGATCTGTCCCTTGTAAACAATGTAGGCCTGCTGTCCATCGATCGTTACCCACGAATCGATGTTTCGATGGACTAGCATTCGGGCCGACCAAATGCCGAGCGGTATCCCACCGAACTCGAACCCTTCTCCCCATGTTAGCTCTCGCAGCGAAAACACTTCACCGAACGCACTAAAAAATTCCACGATTTTTTCTTCGGGGACGTTTTCTGGCAGGTCGTGCACTTTAACCTCTACACATCCATCTTCCATGGTGATGCGAAGCTTGTATTTCTTCCCCCGTGCTCCACTTTGTGCTTCTCATTATGTTCTTGCACTATTCGCTGTGCGAGCGCCAGGTTGTCAACCTTGACGAACGCACACTGTTCACCTCTGTGGCACTGTAGTCTCAACACTTCTTCTTTCCTCAGGCCGAGAATCGTGCTGCAAAAGCCGTGGACCTTTTCGAATGACGGCTTCACCGGGAAACTCGAATAGTCAATACGAAAAGTATTTTCTCGCCTCATCGCGGATCACTAAAACGCGCGACGCGGCACAGACGGAATCGAACTTTAACCACTGTAAACGATCACTTGACTTTCCAAGAGCGCAATCGGAAACACGTCTGCACGTCTCAGAAGCTGAGCGGTAACTGGATCAATCGGAAAACCTGCAATATACCTACCGTCGCATACCGTTCATACCTCACCTGTCAAACAGAATAGACAGGGTTCTTCAGCGAGATTATAAAAACATACGACTCGCTAAATATAATGTCCGATCGGCTAGGAATGTCTTCAGCAAAGTTAAGGATCCGATACCTCTAGATCAACAAACCAACGTCATCTACCTCATACCGTGCGGAAACTGCGAAGCTACGTATATTGGAATGACAACAAATCGCCTGAAAACAAGAATACAAGGACATCAAACACACTATAACAAGATGGATAAACTGATACAGGAAGGAACCAGCCCAAACGATTCACAGATTACCACTCTGGGGGAACGAACAGCACTGATGAACCACAGCATCGAAAAACAACACCGATTTGATCTAGAAAAAGTGAAAATACTAGATAGAGATAAGAATACACATACACTACAATTTCTCGAAATGTGTCACATTACAAACAACACAAACAGTATTAACAGAAGAACAGACACAGAAGGTTTACATGCAATTTATGCAGGCATTTTACATGAAGTTGGGAAGATAAACAAAACACGAAATAGCAACACCACACAAACACAATAACAAATATTCCCTATTGCCCAACTACCTACAATAGTATTAGTTTAAAATCGCAGGCAGCCACCGGCTGCAGTGCTCAAAAGCGTAGGTGAAGAATTATAGTGGAAAGCATAGCGAAAAGAAGAGAAGCTTTAGGGTTTATAGCAAAAAAAGCCACCCACGATACAGTGCCGCGCAAAATAACTGCAACCTATGCAGTGAGTAGAATAGTTAATATTTGTAACATTATTTAAAATTTTCAACTGTTTGTAGCCGAAGCGGGCGCCATTTTTCTATTGAATGGACTACATTAGTGTGTAACACTACCATTCTAACAACGAAACAAGCTTCAGTGAGTAAAACTAGGGATGGGCTAAAAACAAACTGTTAAATTAAAACTAATTGCAAACATTTTTAGAATCCTTGAAAAAGGTAAAATAAATTACCGAAACCGTCGGATGCAGAAGTAAACCTGTTTTTGCTGCTTTACAAGACTGCAACGGCCGAAAACGACTTGATTTTCAAATTCTCATAGAACTTTCGTGCGTTATTAGCGCGGTACAGTTCCTCCGTCTCTTCACGGTCTCGATCTTCCTGCTGGCGCTTTTTCCTCCGGAAAATCGAGTTTTGTCTGTTCCGCGCCCGTTTGTATCGTGCCTCGTTCGCCCTCGTGCAGTGTTGCAGCAATCTCTCCCATGCTGCATTCTTTTCCTTTACTAACTTCTCACATTCGCCGTCATACTAGTCGTTTCTCTGATCCGGAGCCACACCGTGCCTAGTGCAGCGGTTGCGGTGCTTCCAATGGCGAATCGAATATCTCTCCAGCCATCTTCAAGAGACGCTACGCCTAGCTGCTCTTCCGTTGGGAGTGCCACTTCCAGCTGCTGCGCGTAGTCTTGGGCTAGTCTACCGTCTTGT
This sequence comes from Armigeres subalbatus, assembly GCF_024139115.2. Taxonomy (NCBI): domain Eukaryota; kingdom Metazoa; phylum Arthropoda; class Insecta; order Diptera; family Culicidae; genus Armigeres; species Armigeres subalbatus. The sequence continues at coordinate 420,102,398 of NC_085141.1, forward strand.
AGCCGCCCAATGTTTAGCCGCGGCGGACGGCTCCGACGCGTGTTGTACACCGTCGAGAGTTTTGAGCGCAGACATACTGCAACGAGGTAGTGGTCGGATTCAATATTCGCACTGCGGTAAGTGCGGACGTTCGTGATGTCGGAGAAGAATTTACCGTCGATTAGAACGTGGTCGATTTGGTTTTCCGTTTCTTGGTTAGGTGATCTCCATGTGCCTTGTGGATATTTTTGCGGGGGAAGAAGGTGCTTTGGACTACCATTCCGCGGGAGGCTGCAAAGTTTATGGATCGTTGGCCGTTGTCGTTCTATACGGTATGGGCCGTCGTGTCAGGGCTGTTTAGCGTCCCACCTAACACCAGGACTTACAGCTAATCTATTTCTTACAAATCCAGCCGTGATATTTAGTTTCAAATGAAAATCTTCAACAAAAAATTAAAATTGGATGTGTCTTCCAACTCCCTTAACTCTTACTTAAGGTTGTTATTATTTCTCCATGTTGATCAGTGGAGCAAAGCACTACATTATAATAAAGCTAAAGCGTCCTTCATAACATACCAAAAAATGCGAAGTTTCAAAAAAACCTTGCTTTTTTAAATTAATTTTAAATTTGTATTTCTGTGTTATTTTTTTCCCGTTACAACGCAACGCAACGTATAAAAACTTAACCATTTTTTCCACTGCGCATAATTGTTTTACATAGCCTCACACCTAAAACATTGCCGGAAGCGAAGACGCCTAAACGATCGGACAAATCGTTTTTGAGATACTTTTTTTAAATTGTCAAGTCATTTTTGCTTAGAACCTTCTCAAAAGTTTGCCTAGAGTTAGCCAGTTCAGTTTTTTTGAGAGGACACTTTTACATAACGATATAAAACAGACAGATTGGTCAATTTTGATGGAGTTTGCTTTATCGTATGCTATAATACACTGTCAACCAATTGTAATTTTTGAAAAGAGATAGAGCAGTTTAAATCCAACAAAATGACGCTATCATCAATTTCCTACCCCAAAGTTGGAACTTTCACTATATTTTACTCTCACCGGTTCCATGAACGTAACGAAATCACCATCACTTTAATATACAACACGTCTCGAGTAACCATCACTTTAAAAATGAAGGTAAACGATAACGATAGACCGCCACCCGAGGTGCAACATTTTTGCCATTGCTCAGAGCGATAACCAAGGTCCCGAAAGTTGAGACGAGGTTAAACTGAAGTATGGACACTGCAGCACAATAGGGGAATTAGTTTTCACAATTTATTCTGCATATCTGTACAACGTGAATGTACCAAACAGAGCACGACATTTGAATTCAAATTTTCTCGCGCTTACAAGCCATCGTCGTGTGTGCGAACATATGTTACACACACTAAATCTCACTTCTCCATCTCCTGGGGCCCAAGATCTTCGTGCCTTTTGAACATGACGACAGAAATGAATTATTCGAAAACTGCTATCGCCAAACGAAATGCACATTCTGTTTGTAAGAAGCTTTTTCAACTTTATCTGAACATTGTCAGTGAAGGCAAGAAGCTACGTGGTGCAAAACTGTGTCCTTTTGTATCCAGTGGAACCATCTGTCCTGCTTCTGCTCCAACGCAATTCCACAACCCAAACAGTGTTGGAGCTAAAGTTGTGTGTAAAAGTGAGTAAAATTAAATTATTGCCGGAGTGGGTGCGGTACTTAGTTCCCTTCCACCCCTTTCCACTGTTGCTTAGAATATTCATTCCAGTCGTACATGAAATCAGCGGGACAGTGGCGGACATGGGCGGTGAGTTGCATATTCATAAAGTGGCAAGTAAACCAAAAGCGTTAATCAGGAGATTCGTCTCTCGAAAGTTTACAGCTGCTGCATCATCCGGAGTGTAGGACGTTGCCGTTGCCTCGTCGTTGTCGCATTAGGAGAAAGGGCAAGCGAACGCGGTTGACCTCCGAACGAACAGCAGGGCTGGTATTTCTCGGAATTGTGGCTGCTCGTGGTTAGCTAATTGGCGTAACGATTAGCTTGCTCATGCGGAATGTGTGCTCTCGAATGCCAATTTTTGCGGTTTGTCAGGGATGCTTCCACTCGAGAAGGTTCTCCATGGTGTTTTTGAATCAGCAGATTGAGCTGCCCATTCGGTTACGCAGCGTTGGACAATTTGGATGTTTCTATACTCGAAACCCTTGCAATAAATTTTATTCACTAAATCGAATGTTTGAGTTACAAGCTTTCTTCGGTAAAATAATGACAAGTGTTCAGTAAAATAATATCGACGCTATTTAAACATATTGGAATTAATCCTAATAAGCTCCATTGTTCATTTAAAATATTAGTACCGCATTTGATAACAACAATGCCTTATCATTATATTGTCAGCCGGGTAATAACTAAAGCTTGCAAAAGCCACGTTTATGCAAAGGACTTGCGGAATATCATTTGACAAAGCAGTCACCAGAGAGCCAGCACCACACTTGAGTATGTCTAGTTTTATTGACTTTTCCCCAAACTGGGCCTGAACAAAGGCGAACGCTGATATTTGCTTCCTCGTTTGCACCACTTTCCAGTAACTCACAAAACCGTCTTCCCCAAAAAAAAGGATTCTCCATACGTTTAGGAATGCAATTTCTCGCCTTGCAAACCCCCAAACGGGTGCCGCTCCACAGTCACTTATCCGTTGAAGCGGAAATTTATTTCATGCGGATACATAAAACATGACCGGTGACATTCAGCGCCGGGCTTTTGCTTCCATGATTGTCCCGGATTTTGTGTATTTTTTGTGGCTTTGTGAATGAACTCCCGCGCCTATAGTTTGACTGATAAATTAAGACTCAACGACCAAATATGTACGGAAAGCGACGGACGTCCTGTTTTTTGCGAATCGTGCTCGGTCAGGACCGCAGCGAACGACTCAGACTGTCCAAGAATGTGATATACGGAACGACTGCGCCATTGTGCTCCGACGTTGGCCGTTTTTTCGCTCGTTTTCCTAATCTAGACATGCATCAGGCTTCCGAACGAGAACGGTTTCCCTGGAGTTCAATAAATACGACATGAACTCCGGGTCGAAGCTATTTAACATGTTTCTTAATTTTCTGACAACAACGAACCGAGCTTGTCTTTCCGCCTGGTTTGGATTACGGGACTGGATGCGATTGCTATCCTAATAAGCTCCTCAGGCGAACACTTTCGAGTCGCGATTCTCAGTCGCGTGTTCACCAGAGCAGAATACACATTTGAATATGTTCTCGTTGTTTAATTTCCGTGGCGACGCGACCGTGGCACATTCCATTCTTGGCTTGCTTGCTGCCTCGTTTGTTGTTCGTCGAGTCAATGCCAAAGGACCTCTTCTGTGCGCGCCGTTGCCGATTCCGAGCTGAGCTGCGGCAGATTTAGTTATTCCGCGAACGAATGAATGGGAACGCGGACTTGTTTGCTTTTTGACTGAATGGATGCGTGGGTGGATGGTTGGTGTGCTTTAATTGAGTACACAGCAATTCCAATGGAAGAAAAATGCAAGCAAATTATGCAAACCAAATAAACGCAACACACATAGCTCGGGAGGTTACGTTTGTTTTAAGCCACCATGCAATCTGGAGAGGAATTGATCTGAGCTTGGAACACAGAGCATAGAATTGACAAAGACAAGCAAAACTGGCATGTATTAATCTAAAACAGTCTATACAAACTTTTTCATGCATGAATTAAAGAGAATATGGATGTAAAAAGGCATTAAATTTTGATTGAGTCGTATGAGAAAGACACAATGGTGCACAGAATCTTTGCATCTCAACCGAAACTGAAAAGAGCCCTTGAAAGATGCAAATAAGAATGCAAAAGATTTGATTCTGAAATGGATTTCGATTGAATTGGATATAGATTGTGCTTGGATTGTATTTGGATTGGATATGGACTGTCAGACTAGATTGGCTTTAAATTGCCTTTGGATTGGCTTTGGATTGACTTTCGGTTGGCTTTGGATTGGATTTGGATTGGATTTTGATTGGCTTTGGATTGGTTTTGGATTGGTTTTGGATTGGCTTTGAATTGGCTGTGGAATGAATTTGGATAAGATTTGGATTGGATTTGGACTGACCTCGGATTGCCTTTGGTTTGGCTTTGGATTGGCTTTGGATTGACTTTCGGTTGGCTTTGGATTGGATTTGGATTGGCTTTTGATTGGCTTTTTGGATTGATTTTGGATTGGCTTTTGATTGGATTTGGATTGGCTTTGAATTGGCTTTGGATTGGCTTTGGATTGGCTTTGAATTGGATTTGGATTGGCTTTGGATTGGGTTTCGGTCGGCTTTGAATTAGCTTTGGATTGGCTTTGGATTGACTTCGGATTGGATTTGGATTGGATTTGTATTGGCTTTGGATTGGCTCTGGATTAGCTTTGCATTGACTTTGGATTGGGTTTTGGTCGGCTTCGCATTGGCTTTGGATTGGCTTTGGATTGGCTTTCGATTGGATTTGGATTGTATTTGGATTAGCTTTGGATTGGATTTGGATTGGATTTGGATTGGATTTGGATTGGATTTGGATTGGATTTGGATTGGATTTGGATTGGATTTGGATTGGTTGGTTTGGATTGGTTTGGTTGGTTTGGATTGGTTTGGATTGGTTGGATTGGTTTGGTTGGATTTGGATTGGTTGGATTGGTTGGATTGGTTTGGATTGGTTTGGATTGGTTTGGTTGGTTTGGATTGGTTTGGTTGGTTTGGATTGGTTTGGTTGGTTTGGATTGGTTTGGATTGGTTTGGTTGGTTTGGATTGGTTTGGATTGGTTTGGATTGGTTTGGATTGGTTTGGATTGGTTTGGATTGGTTTGGTTGCGTTTGGTTGGTTTGGTTGGTTTGGATTGGTTTGGTTGGTTTGGATTGGTTTGGATTGGTTTGGATTGGTTTGGATTGGTTTGGATTGGTTTGGATTGGTTTGGATTGGTTTGGGATTGGTTTGGTTGGTTTGGGATTGGTTTGGATTGGTTTGGATTGGTTTGGATTGGTTTGGATTGGATTTGGATTGGTTTGGATTGGTTTGGATTGGTTTGGATTGGTTTGGATTGGTTTGGATTGGTTTGGATTGGTTTGGATTGGTTTGGATTGGTTTGGATTGGTTTGGTTGGTTTGGATTGGTTTGGATTGGTTTGGATTGGTTTGGATTGGTTTGGATTGGTTTGGATTGGTTTGGTTGGTTTGGATTGGTTTGGATTGGTTTGGATTGGTTTGGATTGGTTTGGATTGGTTTGGATTTGGTTTGGTTGGTTTGGATTGGTTTGGATTGGTTGGATTGGTTTGGATTGGTTTGGATTGGTTTGGATTGGTTTGGATTGGTTTGGATTGGTTTGGTTGGTTTGGATTGGTTTGGATTGGTTTGGATTGGTTTGGTTGGTTTGGTTGGTTTGGATTGGTTTGGATTGGTTTGGATTGGTTTGGATTGGTTTGGATTGGTTTGGATTGGTTTGGATTGGTTTGGATTGGTTTGGATTGGTTTGGTTGGTTTGGATTGGTTTGGATTGGTTTGGATTGGTTTGGTTGGTTTGGATTGGTTTGGGATTGGTTTGGATTGGTTTGGATTGGTTTGGTTGGTTTGGATTGGTTTGGATTGGTTTGGTTGGTTTGGATTGGTTTGGATTGGTTTGGATTGGTTTGGATTGGTTTGGATTGGTTTGGATTGGTTGGATTGGTTTGGATTGGTTTGGATTGGTTTGGTTGGTTTGGATTGGTTTGGATTGGTTTGGATTGGTTTGGATTGGTTTGGATTGGTTTGGATTGGTTTGGATTGGTTTGGTTGGTTTGGATTGGTTTGGATTGGTTTGGTTGGTTTGGATTGGTTTGGTTGGTTTGGATTGGTTTGGATTGGTTTGGATTGGTTTGGTTGGTTTGGATTGGTTTGGATTGGTTTGGATTGGTTTGGTTGGTTTGGATTGGTTTGGATTGGTTTGGATTGGTTTGGATTGGTTTGGATTGGTTTGGATTGGTTTGGATTGGATTTGGATTGGGTTTGGATTGGTTTGGATTGGTTTGGATTGGTTTGGATTGGTTTGGATTGGTTTGGATTGGTTTGGATTGGATTTGGTTGGTTTGGATTGGTTTGGATTGGTTTGGATTGGTTTGGATTGGTTTGGGATTGGTTTGGATTGGTTTGGATTGGTTTGGATTGGTTTGGATTGGTTTGGATTGGTTTGGATTGGTTTGGATTGGTTTGGATTGGTTTGGATTGGTTTGGATTGGTTTGGATTGGTTTGGATTGGTTTGGATTGGTTTGGATTGGTTTGGATTGGTTTGGATTGGTTTGGATTGGTTTGGTTGGTTTGGATTGGTTTGGATTGGTTTGGATTGGTTTGGATTGGTTTGGTTGGTTTGGATTGGTTTGGATTGGTTTGGATTGGTTTGGATTGGTTTGGATTGGTTTGGTTGGTTTGGTTGGTTTGGATTGGTTTGGATTGGTTTGGATTGGTTTGGATTGGTTTGGTTGGTTTGGATTGGTTTGGATTGGTTTGGATTGGTTTGGATTGGTTTGGATTGGTTTGGATTGGTTTGGTTGGTTTGGATTGGTTTGGATTGGTTTGGATTGGTTTGGATTGGTTTGGATTGGTTTGGATTGGATTTGGATTGGTTTGGATTGGTTTGGATTGGTTTGGATTGGTTTGGATTGGATTTGGATTGGATTTGGTTGGTTTGGATTGGATTTGGATTGGTTTGGATTGGTTTGGATTGGTTTGGATTGGTTTGGATTGGTTTGGATTGGTTTGGATTGGTTTGGATTGGTTTGGATTGGTTTGGATTGGTTTGGTTGATTTGGATTGGTTTGGTTGGTTTGGTTGGTTTGGATTGGTTTGGTTGGTTTGGATTGGTTTGGATTGGTTTGGATTGGTTTGGATTGGTTTGGTTGGTTTGGATTGGTTTGGTTGGTTTGGATTGGTTTGGATTGGTTTGGATTGGTTTGGATTGGTTTGGTTGGTTTGGTTGGTTTGGATTGGTTTGGATTGGTTTGGTTTGGTTTGGATTGGTTTGGATTGGTTTGGATTGGTTTGGATTGGTTTGGATTTGGTTTGGTTGGTTTGGATTGGTTTGGATTGGTTTGGATTGGTTTGGATTGGTTTGGATTGGTTTGGATTGGTTTGGATTGGTTTGGATTGGTTTGGGATTGGTTTGGTTGGTTTGGATTGGTTTGGATTGGTTTGGTTGGTTTGGTTGGTTTGGATTGGTTTGGATTGGTTTGGATTGGTTTGGATTGGTTTGGATTGGTTTGGATTGGTTTGGATTGGTTTGGTTGGTTTGGATTGGTTTGGATTGGTTTGGATTGGTTTGGATTGGTTTGGATTGGTTTGGATTGGTTTGGATTGGTTTGGATTGGTTTGGATTGGTTTGGATTGGTTTGGATTGGTTTGGATTGGTTTGGTTGGTTTGGATTGGTTTGGATTGGTTTGGATTGGTTTGGATTGGTTTGGATTGGTTTGGATTGGTTTGGATTGGTTTGGATTGGTTTGGATTGGTTTGGATTGGTTTGGATTGGTTTGGATTGGTTTGGATTGGTTTGGATTGGTTTGGATTGGGTTTGGATTGGTTTGGATTGGTTTGGTTGGTTTGGATTGGTTTGGATTGGTTTGGATTGGTTTGGATTGGTTTGGATTGGTTTGGATTGGTTTGGATTGGTTTGGTTGGTTTGGATTGGTTTGGATTGGATTTGGATTGGTTTGGATTGGTTTGGATTGGTTTGGATTGGTTTGGATTGGTTTGGTTGGTTTGGATTGGTTTGGATTGGTTTGGGATTGGTTTGGATTGGTTTGGATTGGTTTGGTTGGTTTGGATTGGTTTGGATTGGTTTGGATTGGTTTGGATTGGTTTGGTTGGTTTGGATTGGTTTGGATTGGTTTGGATTGGTTTGGATTGGTTTGGTTGGTTTGGATTGGTTTGGATTGGTTTGGATTGGTTTGGATTGGTTTGGATTGGTTTGGATTGGTTTGGTTTGGATTGGTTTGGATTGGATTTGGGATTGGTTTGGTTGGTTTGGATTGGTTTGGATTGGTTTGGATTGGTTTGGATTGGTTTGGTTTGGTTTGGATTGGTTTGGTTGGTTTGGATTGGTTTGGTTGGTTTGGATTGGTTTGGTTGGTTTTGGATTGGTTTGGATTGGTTTGGATTGGTTTGGATTGGTTTGGTTGGTTTGGATTGCGTTTGGATTGGTTTGGATTGGTTTGGATTGGTTTGGTTGGTTTGGATTGGTTTGGATTGGTTTGGATTGGTTTGGTTGGTTTGGATTGGTTTGGTTGGTTTGGATTGGTTTGGATTGGTTTGGTTGGTTTGGATTGGTTTGGATTGGTTTGGATTGGTTTGGATTGGTTTGGTTGGTTTGGATTGGTTTGGATTGGTTTGGATTGGTTTGGATTGGTTTGGTTGGTTTGGATTGGTTTGGATTGGTTTGGTTGGTTTGGATTGGTTTGGTTGGTTTGGTTGGTTTGGATTGGTTTGGATTGGTTTGGTTGGTTTGGATTGGTTTGGATTGGTTTGGATTGGTTTGGTTGGTTTGGATTGGTTTGGATTGGTTTGGGATTGGTTTTGGTTGGTTTGGATTGGTTTGGTTGGTTTGGATTGGTTTGGTTGGTTGGTTGGTTTGGATTGGTTTGGTTGGTTTGGATTGGTTTGGTTGGTTTGGATTGGTTTGGATTGGTTTGGATTGGTTTGGTTGGTTTGGATTGGTTTGGATTGGTTTGGATTGGTTTGGATTGGTTTGGATTGGATTTGGTTGGTTTGGATTGGTTTGGATTGGTTTGGATTGGTTTGGATTGGTTTGGATTGGTTTGGATTGGTTTGGATTGGTTTGGATTGGTTTGGATTGGTTTGGTTGGTTTGGATTGGTTTGGATTGGTTTGGATTGGTTTGGATTGGTTTGGATTGGTTTGGATTGGTTTGGATTGGTTTGGGATTGGTTTGGATTGGTTTGGGATTGGTTTGGATTGGTTTGGATTGGTTTGGATTGGTTTGGTTGGTTTGGATTGGTTTGGATTGGTTTGGTTGGTTTGGATTGGTTTGGATTGGTTTGGATTGGTTTGGATTGGTTTGGATTGGTTTGGTTGGTTTGGTTGGTTTGGATTGGTTTGGATTGGTTTGGTTGGTTTGGTTGGTTTGGTTGGTTTGGATTGGTTTGGATTGGTTTGGATTGGTTTGGATTGGTTTGGATTGGTTTGGATTGGTTTGGATTGGTTTGGATTGGTTTGGTTGGTTTGGTTGGTTTGGATTGGTTTGGATTGGTTTGGATTGGTTTGGATTGGTTTGGATTGGTTTGGATTGGTTTGGATTGGTTTGGTTGGTTTGGATTGGTTTGGATTGGTTTGGATTGGTTTGATTGGTTTGGATTGGTTTGGATTGGTTTGGATTGGATTTGGATTGGTTTGGATTGGTTTGGGATTGGTTTGGATTGGATTTGGATTGGTTTGGATTGGTTTGGATTGGTTTGGTTGGTTTGGATTGGTTTGGTTGGATTTGGATTGGATTTGGATTGGTTTGGATTGGTTTGGATTGGTTTGGATTGGTTTGGATTGGTTTGGTTGGTTTGGTTGGTTTGGATTGGTTTGGATTGGTTTGGTTGGTTTGGATTGGTTTGGATTGGTTTGGATTGGTTTGGATTGGTTTGGATTGGTTTGGTTGGTTTGGTTTGGTTGGTTTGGATTGGTTTGGTTGGTTTGGTTGGTTTGGTTGGTTGGTTGGATTGGTTTGGATTGGTTTGGATTGGTTTGGATTGGTTTGGTTGGTTTGGATTGGTTTGGATTGGTTTGGATTGGTTTGGATTGGTTTGGATTGGTTTGGATTGGTTTGGATTGGTTTGGATTGGTTTGGATTGGTTTGGTTGGTTTGGATTGGTTTGGATTGGTTTGGATTGGTTTGGATTGGTTTGGTTGGTTTGGATTGGTTTGGATTGGATTTGGATTGGTTTGGATTGGTTGGTTTGGATTGGTTTGGATTGGTTTGGATTGGTTGGATTGGTTTGGTTGGTTTGGATTGGTTTGGTTGGATTGGTTTGGATTGGTTTGGATTGGTTTGGTTCGATTTGGATTGGATTTGGATTGGTTTGGATTGGATTTGGATTGGTTTGGATTGGTTTGGTTGGTTTGGATTGGTTGGATTGGTTTGGATTGGATTTTGGATTGGTTTGGTTGGATTTGGATTGGTTTGGATTGGTTTGGATTGGTTTGGTTGGTTTGGATTGGTTTGGTTGGTTTGGATTGGTTTGGTTGGTTTGGATTGGTTTGGATTGGTTTGGTTTGGTTTGGATTGGTTTGGTTGGTTTGGATTGGATTTGGTTGGTTTGGATTGGTTTGGATTGGTTTGGATTGGTTTGGATTGGTTTGGATTGGTTTGGTTGGATTTGGATTGGTTTGGATTGGTTTGGATTGGTTTGGATTGGTTTGGATTGGTTTGGTTGGTTTGGTTGGATTTGGATTGGTTTGGATTGGTTTGGATTGGTTTGGATTGGATTTGGTTGGTTTGGTTGGTTTGGATTCGATTTGGATTGGTTTGGATTGGTTTGGATTGGTTTGGTTGGTTTGGATTGGATTTGGATTGGTTTGGATTGGTTTGGATTGGTTTGGTTGGTTTGGATTGGTTTGGATTGGTTTGGTTGGTTTGGATTGGTTTGGATTTGGATTGGATTGGATTTGGATTGGATTTGGATTGGATTTGGATTGGATTTGGATTGGATTTGGATTGGATTTGGATTGGATTTGGATTAGATTTGGATTGGATTTGGATTGGATTTAGATTGGATTTGGATTGGATTTGGATTATATTTGGATATGATTTACGTTGGATTGGAATTAGATTTAAAATGAATTTTCTTTACAAAATCTTTGACATAAAAATAGAAATAGTGAAAAGTTTATTCAAAATAGAGAACACAGTGGAACCCAATATTACTAATTTTGTGCATAATAATTCCCATATTTGCTGTAAGTCTCTTTAATAAAAGAAATAAAAAACAAATCCCATATTCTTATTGCCGTATCGTGCCCATAGTTTTACAAATGATTCTATGTTTGAATTCTCTTCAATTCAATTCAATGAACGATTCATCTTAATTGAAACTTTCACTAATGAAATTGAAATCTGAACACGGTGTGCGCCAAATTCACGACATGCCTTAAATTCGGCAAATAATAACCTAAACATCGCGGGCCAGCACTGTTTGAACGCATCCTAAATTAATCGCAGTCATGAATAGGTGCACTCATTCCAATGTGAGTCCCCATACAAAGCTAGCCCGGCAAACAAATGATGAATGAGAGGCCTTTTCGGTTCGCTATTAGTAAATTGGAAGTATTCCATTGTCCAACCCGAAAAGAGGCAGCATCATTAATTATTCATGGACCAGTGCCGGTGTGTCTCCGGGGAGTGCAATTCAATTGTTCAAAATTAGTTTCCTGAAATTTTGTGCAATTCTAGAATTCATAAATGAAGCCATCATTATTGGCGCTCCGCCGGCATTGCAATCAGAACGAGTCGTTGGGGTCGCCCGGTGATCACCGCATTATATTGCCATATTCCCATTTTGCGCTCGATAATTAAAGCGCAATTAATAAGTTAACTTATTAAGTTAACATTTGGAAATCGCTTTCGCACTGGTATTAAATTACCTTGCACCGGATCAATTTGCAATTTAAAATCGTTTAAACTTACACGCAAACCTGGACCGCTTTCGTCCGATGCTTGGCCGGCCGATTCGGGGGCGGCTGGGGGATAAAAAATCATTTCCAGGTCAACGGGAGCGCTGCCGAAACCAATTTCGAACGATCTGTGAAGGTGAAAACGAGGAACGAGGTTTTACGGTGTCAGATAGGGTTACCAAAGATCGGCGAATGTTGGATAATCTTTTCGAATTTTCTTCACAACTTAGTAGGGTTCGACCCAACTCAAGAAATGGAATTTCCCTTTCAGCTAGAACTGGTTGAAGACTTTAAATGCCATTAATTTAGTTCATTTGTTGTTTTAGTCATTTGTAATAATTAAAAACGTAACAGCTTGATAATGAATCAAATAATATTGAGTTATAAATATCAAATTTTTGTTTTGTTTTGTACTGCCTCAATTGAAATATGGCATCCCTAAGTAACCGAATGCAGTAGCCATTTTCGACCGCAAAACACGTTCGCTGCGAGCAGTATTTGCGATGCTGCACCTGGCCCCAGAATGGCGAAAATGACCGATCCGGTGCCCAATCGAACGGCGAGAGGCAGCACCAGCGACAGTGTCGTATAGATAAAATAATTGATATTTCGTAGCGCGTGTGTTTCCTCCGCAGGCCTTCCAGACTCTCTTCCCAGCACGCAATTCTTCCGGCAGCATCCCGCAGCGTTCGATTCGGACGGGTTATTATTATTATCATCATCGGTGCGGCATGTGCGTGGCCAGCATTTATATGATAATGATAATAAAAATAATAATGATCACTGGCCGTAATCATCGGCAATCGGCGGACAGAAAAAGAGCCCATTCCCATCTAGCAGCGGGCCAAAATCGGTGGGCGTTCAATTTTGGGCGGTAGGACACGGGGCGTACACATCGAGTTCAATTTCATGGTTCAGAAAGCAAATTACGCTACCAAGCAGCAAGCCTCCAAGACATCAAAGTTCTGGTGCGATTTAGAGCTCAAAATTGCCAATCACTTCTCGGTGTGGGTCACTGGCGTCTTCTAGGGCGGCTAGGGGATTCACACCACCGAATTCAGAGTGTAGTGACAGATGATACTCTTTTTAGATAGATAGACTCTTTTTTCATAATCCCAAGAAAAAAAGGCCATTCCGAAACTCTAATATATTTGGAATTCCATTGAAATGGATAGAAATTCTTAAAACATTTATCAATCTTTGATCCACTAGTTGGTAGTGTCAGCTAGAAAGTACAGTTCATGCTGTTCATTTTTGGCCAGATGCGATGTTGTTGGGACAGCTATACTTCGAAAGCACAGCTTTTTTAGTGGCGTACGAAAAACGTATTACAGTGCAGACATTGTAATTTTCATAAGAAACTAGTTTTTATTATTATTGTATAATCATCATCACAATCAAACAAAGCAGACATTCTGGAAATTTTTAATTTGATTATAATGAAAACCAACAAATTTGTGTTATATGTGAACTACCGCTAACCGCAAGTCGAGTACATCTGTATATGGATGTCACTGCCACATCTTGCAGTAAGCGAACTCATATCAATCTGATTACACATCCAACCCAACTCCAATTTAAACCTTATCAAAGTCCTGCCATAATTCAATGTTCACTTGAAATCCAATCTGAATCTTTTTCAAATGGAATCGTAATGTATTTTATTTTCATGTTCAATATATGCCAATTTTATACAAAGTAAATACAAATCTAATTTAAAAATAAACTTTAGCGACAATCAATATTTATGTAAAATAAATTTTTTTTTGAAGAGATGTTTAATTTTGATTAAGGTGTTTTTATGAGATATTGCGAAAAAATATTCGGCTGCCGGTGGGACTTGAACCCACACTATTCCATTAAGTACACGGACGTATTACCAACTATACAACAGCTGCCCTTGCGAGAAGTATTTCCATAACCAGCTAATACCGATGGGATATCAGTCAATTCCCCGTATCCATCGAATCTGCTTTGGCAGCATTTCACACCCTTTTCTCTCTACTCAACTATGTGTATCAGAATTGAACAACAATCGGTTGCGTTTGAATCACAAACATGTGCTTCTATTTGTCGTATTGAGGCGGGTTTGCTTCTGTAACGATAATCGTTATTAGCTGGTCATGGAACAACTTGCTCGCAAAGGCAGCTAATTGTATAATTGGTAATACGTCCGTGTTAATGGAATAGTGTGGGTTCAAGTCCCACCGGTAGCCGAATCTTTTTTTCGCAATATCTCATAAAAACACCTTGAAAATGGCAAACTTAACTGAACCGGTGCCAGCGAATATGGTACATAAACCATTTTTGTCGATTTTGTGTTTTTTACACCAGCGGCTTCTATTAGCAAAGATCTGGTAAGGGAATGACGAAAAAGTGATTTTTGACAACTGAATCTGGAGATATGCACTTTTTAATTTCTGGTGTATATCACAATGGCAATTTCGTTGACAGGAAAAGTGGTACATGTACAGTTCTACCCACTAAAATCAGCTTATTGAAAAAAAATTAACAACAAAGATGTTCCTGCAACAGATTTTAACTCTATTTTAAATTTCAAAATGGTTTACTGTCGTTTAAAATAATTTTATAAATGAACATGTACCACTTTTACTGGCAACGATTTTCAGTTTCAGTTACATTTTGTTCCCATTAATAGTGGTTCATGTGCATTTTGTTCACACAAACTCGAAATTCGTCAAGAAACTTCACATATTTCTCATTACTACCTTTAGGCACACCAGTCATAACACGTTGGTATAGTTAGATTGCAGAAAATAGCTAATTCGAATTTTATTTTTGAGGTTTTTGGAAAAATGCGTCTCCTGTAAAATTTACTCAATGTAACATGTACCACTTTCGCTGGCACCGGTTCAACTATGTGTACCAAAATTAAACATCTTTTTCAACAAAAAAAAAGTAAAAATCAGACTTCCCTCACAAGTCATCAATCAAGAAAAAAAAAATATAAAATCGAGTTCAATCTATGCCGAATCCAAATTATTTCGAATACAAATCCAGATCCGATTAAATTTAAATTAAGTATTACACATAAAACAGAAAAAATGATGAAATTTGAACGACATGTAAAACTTGTAATTCTCAATGGTAGATTTCAGTAACTTTTGGATTTTGGTAAATAATAGAAGTCTATGCATGCTAAAATATAGTTTTAAATTAAATTTCAATATTCTACGCATTTATAAGAAAAATCAAAATTTTGCAATTTTTTGTTCTTTAGTTTCTTTCGTTTGCGTTATTTTCTCCCGAACCCGTCATGGGAGACTCGGTGGCCGATTCGGTCGCGGAAAAAAAGCCTAAGCGCACTGCTTTTGGAGGCGCGGGTAACCCCTGCAAGCAGCTTTTGCAGAGTAACGTGTTCTCGCCGTTGCCGCTGGATGACGCCGAAAAAGAGAAAGAAGCAGCAATCTCAGCTGCCGCGAGTGCAACCGAAGCGGAAGGAGAAGTTTCCGCCCGTGTTTGTGAAGGGGGTGAAATGTACTTTTCGGCTCTGAAGCGAGGGGTCATGAATACTACACTCATGACCACCCCGACTTGAGGCTTTGCTGCGAGGGCTCCACGACATGAAGGGAGAAGATCTAATTGCGGAACTCGAGAGCTGCTGCCTGAAGCCAGTTGCCGCGCACAAGATCGTTCGTCACGACAAGACGAGGAGATATCGCTACCAGCTTTACCTGATCCACTGGAGCACGGCTCCACTACGTGGAAGGACCTGAAGCTGGTCGGCGTTATACATTACACGTTGACTGGGAGCGGCTGATCCCAAGTGCGCCAACTGTGGCGACAAACATCGGGCTACAATTAAGGATTGTCCAAAGCGGGCGGCGTTTTTAGAAATCCGAAAGAAGGCTTCCACCAGGACCTTGGCGAATAAGACTAGCAGCAGTAGCTGCGTCGGTAGCTCCAGCACCGCCGGCTCCATTCTCCAACGAATGGCCTCCGCTCCCGCCTCAATGATTCCGTCGGCAGCCGGAGAACGACAATATCAATATTCCCGTTTCGATGAAGTTGACTCACCCCTTTCGACCAGGTCTTCACTCTTGGCATGTTCAGCGTTGAAAATGGTTGCGAGTGGGCCTTGTCAACTGGAACGCTTGCTCGCTGAAGAGCAAAACCATCGAACTGAAAGATTCGAAGAGAAAGAAATAGACGTGGCGTTAATCACCGAAACGCACCTAAACCAGAGGTGAATGTCAAAATTCCGGACTTTCTATTTGTGCTCTACCGGCCGACCAGGGGAGGTGGTGTGGCCGTCGCTCCTTGCTACAACATCAACTGTCACCTGTTGCCAAGCTTCCAGCTGAGCATCGTTGAGGCCATCGGCCCTTCGGAGGGACATCATCAAGCTTACGCGGAGACAAGGGCAGTTTATCAATGCCGGCGACCTGAATGCCAAGCACCAAGCCTGGGGCTAGAATCAAAACGGAACTATATGGAGCAACGTCATGAAGAAAGGTCACTATACGATCCTGAGCCTGGATTCCCCCACTCGGCTGAGTCGGTCCGGCGTTCATTGCACAATTCACTTGAAACATGAAATCATGAAAGACCACATCTCCCAGCCGGTCGTCTACCAGGAGCTCAGCTCGAATCACTACCCGATGGTGGTGGAAGCGGGCTTCTCGGTCGATCGGCATCAGCACTCCCGGCGAAACTACCATCGTATCGATTGGAGCCGGTTCCAAAAGTGTGTGGACGAAAACATCAACTACCAGCGACATCCGGCCTCACCGGAGGAAATCGACGACCAGCTCTACTATCCAAAAGGCAATCTCCCAGGCCCGTGAACAACATGTGCCAACTGCTCGACTAGTAAGCAACACCCTAAACATTGATATACTCACCAAAGATTTGATCCGTCTGCGAAATGTCGCTCGCAGGCAGTACCAACGTACTGGGCTGCCTGCGCTTAAGACGCGGTGCAATCGCATGACCAAAATTATCCAGGCCAGAATGTTGGACCTTAGAAATAGTGATTTCTTCAATGAGATCCGCGCTCTCCCAGACTGTGCTAAGTCATTCTAGAAGCTACCAAAAATCCTAGAATCTAAGCCTTGACCAGTCCACCAGTCCTTTGATCTCATTAGACAGCGATGGCTCTAAGGATCGCTTGATAAATCCAGCAGAGAAGGTTATTGAAATAGGTAGTCAGCTCACACAATCTTGACAGAACTTCGTCAGTCCACATGAAGCAGCTGTTAACGAGCAGGCTAACAACATCCATCTTATTCCCAACGACTTCTCGGAGGAGTTGGAGATCTCAGCTGGCGAATTGACGGATTATATCAAATCATCGAAAAACATGAAGGACAGCATCCTGAATCTCGAGCTCAAACATATGAGTGCTCCGTTCTTCGAGCACCTTTCGCTGATCTTTAATCAGTGTCTCCGGCTCAACTACTCAACTCCATCATCCCGGAAGTTAGCTATAGTCATCCCCATCTGTAAGCCTGGGAAGAACCCGTCCTCCCCCAAAAGTTATCGTCCCATCAGTCTACTCTCAGGGTTATCCAAGCTAGTCGAAAAAAAAATCATAACTGGCTACTTGAGTCTGCCGAAAATCTCAACATCTTGCTTGAGGAACAGTTTGGTTTCCGACGCGGTCGATCAACCGTTCACCAACTGACCCGAGTTACCAACGTCCTCAGACGGAACAAGTTTGTCTCAAAAACCTCCACCATGGCCTTACTCGATGTCGAGAAGGCGTTTGACAATGTATGGCATGATGGCCTGGTGTACAAACATCAAAAACTACCTGTCAGCAAGGACATTCCGAGTCTCAAACAACGGAGCAAGCTCAAATGCACACAACATCATTGCAGGCGTCCCCAGGGGCACCTGCTTTTAATCTGTTCACCTCCGACATGCCAAAACCTCCAGAAAGCGGCATTCTTCGCGGATGAACGCGGTCTTTGTTCGCAGATGACACCTCCATCGTCTACAACGGTAGAGTGATCAGAGCGCTAGTGGCAAAACTCCAACGAGGCCTGGATGCCCTGACAGTGTACCTCACCAGCTGGAAGATCTGTATCAACGCGGTGAAGACCCAGGTCATCATTCTCCCCCACTCTAAGTCCCCTAAACATTTTCCGCCTGGGGACTGTAGAATCATCCTCCATGGCACGACTGTGGAATTGGGCCATTGAGGCTGACTACCTTGGCTTGACTCTCGACAGCAAGCTTATGTTCGGCAACAGGTTGACAAAACGGTGACAAAGTGTAACGTTTTGTTGAAACTGGCTGTCTACAAGTAACTCATCCTCCTCATCCAACCCAACACCTTCAACCCTGAGCCTCAACACCCCTGCCAGGACAAGAACATCCGAGGTCCACCATCTGGCCGGGATAAAAACCTTACATGAATGCTTTGGTAAGTGTAAAGAAAAGTTTAGGGTCCGTTGATTGCATTCGGATCGGGCTCCAATTAGGGCGCTAGTTCCAATTTAGGTTATCAAATTTTTAATGTAAATATTAGTGTACATCAGCGGTTCTCAACCTGGGGTACCTTCGCTGTCCTCAAGGGGTACCTCAACAAAAGTACGTAATGGCGGATGTATTGCAATTCAAAAAACTCCTTTCAAGAGGCTCAGAGCCTCCTTTCAAGAGGCTCAGAAGCCTCCTTTCAAGAGGCTCAGGAAGCCTCCTTTCAAGAGGCTCAGAAGCCTCCTTTCAAGAGGCTCAGGAAGCCTCCTTTCAAGAGGCTCGGAAGCCTCCTTTCCAAGAGGCTCAAGGCCTCCTTTTCAAAGAGGCTCAGAAGCCTCCTTTCAAGAGGCTCAGAAGCCTCCTTTCAAGAGGCTCAGAGCCTCCTTTCAAGAGGCTCAGGAAGCCTCCTTTCAAGAGGCTCAGGAAGCCTCCTTTCAAGAGGCTCCAGCCTCCTTTCAAGAGGCTCAGAAGCCTCCTTTCAAGAGGCTCAGAGGCCTCCTTTCAAGAGGCCTGGAAGCCTCCTTTCAAGAGGCTCAGCCTCCTTTCAAGAGGCTCAGAAGCCTCCTTTCAAGAGGCTCAGAAGCCTCCTTTCAAGAGGCTCAGGAAGCCTCCTTTCAAGAGGCTCAGAAGCCTCCTTTCAAGAGGCTCAGAAGCCTCCTTTCAAGAGGCTCAGAAGCCTCCTTTCAA
This sequence comes from Armigeres subalbatus, assembly GCF_024139115.2. Taxonomy (NCBI): domain Eukaryota; kingdom Metazoa; phylum Arthropoda; class Insecta; order Diptera; family Culicidae; genus Armigeres; species Armigeres subalbatus. The sequence continues at coordinate 420,121,174 of NC_085141.1, forward strand.
GAGGCCCGGAAGCCTCCTTTCAAGAGGCTCAGAAGCCTCCTTTCAAGAGGCTCAGAGCCTCCTTTCAAGAGGCTCAGGCCTCCTTTCAAGAGCTCAGGAAGCCTCCTTTCAAGAGGCTCAGAGCCTCCTTTCAAGAGGCTCAGGAAGCCTCCTTTCAAGAGGCTCAGAAGCCTCCTTTCAAGAGGCTCAGAAGCCTCCTTTCAAGAGGCTCAAGCCTCCTTTCAAGAGGCTCAAGCCTCCTTTCAAGAGGCTCAGAGCCTCCTTTCAAGAGGCTCAGAGCCTCCTTCAAGAGGCTCAGGAAGCCTCCTTTCAAGAGGCCTGGAAGCCTCCTTTCAAGAGGCTCAGAAGCCTCCTTTCAAGAGGCTCAGGAAGCCTCCTTTCAAGAGGCTCAGAGCCTCCTTTCAAGAGGCTCAGAAGCCTCCTTTCAAGAGGCTCGGAAGCCTCCTTTCAAGAGGCCTGGAAGCCTCCTTTCAAGAGGCTCAAGCCTCCTTTCAAGAGGCTCAGAAGCCTCCTTTCAAGAGGCTCAGCCTCCTTTCAAGAGGCTCAGAAGCCTCCTTTCAAGAGGCTCCAAGCCTCCTTTCAAGAGGCTCAGAAGCCTCCTTTCAAGAGGCTCAGAAGCCTCCTTTCAAGAGGCTCAGAGCCTCCTTTCAAGAGGCTCAGAAGCCTCCTTTCAAGAGGCTCAGAGCCTCCTTTCAAGAGGCTCAGAAGCCTCCTTTCAAGAGGCTCAGGCCTCCTTCAAGAGGCTCAGCCTCCTTTCAAGAGGCTCAGGAAGCCTCCTTTCAAGAGGCTCAGAAGCCTCCTTTCAAGAGGCTCAGGCCTCCTTTCAAGAAGGCTCAGAAGCCTCCTTTCAAGAGGCTCTGGAAGCCTCCTTTCAAGAGGCTCAAGCCTCCTTTCAAGAGGCTCAGAAGCCTCCTTTCAAGAGGCTCAGGCCTCCTTTCAAGAGGCTCAGGAAGCCTCCTTCAAGAGGCTCAAGCCTCCTTTCAAGAGGCTCGGAAGCAGCCTCCTTTCAAGAGGCTCGGAAGCCTCCTTTCAAGTGGCTCAGAAGCCTCCTTTCAAGAGGCTCAGCCTCCTTTCAAGAGGCTCTCAGAGCCTCCTTTCAAGAGGCTCAGAGCCTCCTTTCAAGAGGCTCGGAAGCCTCCTTCAAGAGGCTCAGGCCTCCTTTCAAGAGGCCTGGAAGCCTCCTTTCAAGAGGCCCGGAAGCCTCCTTTCAAGAGGCTCAGCCTCCTTTCAAGAGGCTCAGCCTCCTTTCAAGAGGCTCAGAAGCCTCCTTTCAAGAGGCTCAAGCCTCCTTTCAAGAGGCCTGGAAGCCTCCTTTCAAGAGGCTCAGGAAGCCTCCTTTCAAGAGGCCTCAAGCCTCCTTCAAGAGGCCCAGCCTCCTTTCAAGAGGCTGGAAGCCTCCTTCAAGAGGCTCAGGCCTCCTTCAAGAGGCTCAGGAAGCCTCCTTTCAAGAGGCTCAGAAGCCTCCTTTCAAGAGGCTCAGAAGCCTCCTTTCAAGAGGCCTGGAAGCCTCCTTTCAAGAGGCTCAGGAAGCCTCCTTTCAAGAGGCTCAGGAAGCCTCCTTTCAAGAGGCTCAGAAGCCTCCTTCAAGAGGCTCGGAAGCCTCCTTTCAAGAGGCTCAGAAGCCTCCTTTCAAGAGGCTCTCAAGCCTCCTTTCAAGAGGCCTGGAAGCCTCCTTTCAAGAGGCTCGGAAGCCTCCCTTTCAAGAGGCTCAGAAGCCTCCTTCAAGAGGCTCAGAAGCCTCCTTTCAAGAGGCCCGGAAGCCTCCTTTCAAGAGGCTCAGAAGCCTCCTTTCAAGAGGCTCCCTTTCAAGAAGGCTGCCCTCCTTTCAAGAGGCCTGGAAGCCTCCTTTCAAGAGGCTCAAGCCTCCTTTCAAGAGGCTCGGAAGCCTCCCTTTCAAGAGGCTCAAGCCTCCTTTCAAGAGGCTCGGAAGCCTCCTTCAAGAGGCCTGGAAGCCTCCTTTCAAGAGGCCTGGAAGCCTCCTTTCAAGAGGCTCAGAAGCCTCCTTTCAAGAGGCCTGGAAGCCTCCTTTCAAGAGGCTCGAAGCCTCCTTTCAAGAGGCTCAGAAGCCTCCTTTCAAGAGGCTCGGAAGCCTCCTTCAAGAGGCCTGGAAGCCTCCTTTCAAGAGGCCTCGGAAGCCTCCTTCAAGAGGCTCAGGAAGCCTCCTTTCAAGAGGCCTCAGCCTCCTTTCAAGAGGCTCAGAAGCCTCCTTCAAGAGGCCTGGAAGCCTCCTTTCAAGAGGCTCGGAAGCCTCCTTTCAAGAGGCTCAGGAAGCCTCCTTCAAGAGGCTCTGGAAGCCTCCTTTCAAGAGGCCTGGAAGCCTCCTTCAAGAGGCTCGGAAGCCTCCTTCAAGAGGCTCAGAGCCTCCCTTTCAAGAGGCTCAGGCCTCCTTTCAAGAGGCTCAGAGCCTCCTTTCAAGAGGCTCGGAAGCCTCCCTTTCAAGTGGCTCAAGCCTCCTTTCAAGAGGCTCAGAGCCTCCTTTCAAGAGGCTCAGAAGCCTCCTTTCAAGAGGCTCGGAAGCCTCCTTTCAAGAGGCTCAGGAAGCCTCCTTCAAGAGGCTCAGGCCTCCTTTCAAGGCTCAGGCCTCCTTTCAAGAGGCCTGGAAGCCTCCTTTCAAGAGGCCCAGGAAGCCTCCTTTCAAGAGGCTCGAAGCCTCCTTTCAAGAGGCTCAGGAAGCCTCCTTTCAAGAGGCTCAGGCCTCCTTTCAAGAGGCCTGGAAGCCTCCTTTCAAGAGGCCTCGGAAGCCTCCTTTCAAGAGGCTCAGGAAGCCTCCTTTCAAGAGGCTCGGAAGCCTCCTTTCAAGAGGCCTGGAAGCCTCCTTTCAAGAGGCTCAGAAGCCTCCTTTCAAGAGGCTCTGGAAGCCTCCTTTCAAGAGGCTCAGAAGCCTCCTTTCAAGAGGCCTGGAAGCCTCCTTTCAAGAGGCCTGGAAGCCTCCTCTCAAGATGCTCGGAAGCCTCCTCTCAAGAGGCTTGGAAGCCTCCTCTCAAGAGGTTCGGAAGCCTCCTTCCAAGAGGCTCGGAAGCCTCCTTTTAAGAAGCCTCCTTTCAAGAGGCTCGGAAGCCTCCTTTCAAGAGGCTCGGAAGCCTCCTTTCAAGAGGCTCGGAAGCCTCCTTTCAAGAGGCTCGGAAGCCTCCTTTCAAGAGGCTCGGAAGCCTCCTTTCAAGAGGCTCGGAAGCCTCCTTTCAAGAAGCTTGGAAGTCTCTTTTCAAGAGGGCGGATGCCTCCTTTCAAGGGCTCGTAAGCCGTCATCGCAAAAGAAAAAAAAAATCCTAACGATCTTGATTTCTAACATAACACATTTCCCAGGATTAGCGTTCGTAGTTTGGATGGAATTGATGGCCCAAACCACCTTTATGACAATCAGTCAACTTCCCTTCCGAGTTCGGGAAGCTTAACCGATCCTTCTGAAGAGTATCAGCACGGGCAAACCTGAAAACTGCTGGGTGATCTCCTTAGCCAACTCCACATTTTACTCTGTTTCCGGTGGGATCCACTGCTCGGAATTCACGTTCTCCGGTTTTGGGTCATCGTATTTCCGAAATTCAGCCACGTTCACGCCGACCTTCTGTAGCTCACGTACTAGGAGCCGAACAATTGCGGGTTCATTCAAAATTCTCACGTTTCATGATCCCGTTTTTCAAATTGTCCTCTACTCGTTGCCCGGTCTGTTGATCCTTAAAAGTTTGCTCTGCTTTTGCCTTTCTTGATAATTACAAAAACTTCGGACGATGATCAGCTGCCCCTATCATGAAGAACAGACGATTTACATCTCCTGAGAGGAGCAAAGCCCCCCTGCCAGTCAGCATACGATCACAGCTCCCATCTGGTTTGGTTACCGGATCTTACCTAGTTTGCTTGCATTTTCACCAAAAAAAATTATCTCTACGATGTTTTATTTATGAGTTGAGATTTTTCAAAGTTGACCTTGTCTGAAAAAAGTCTAGTAATTCAGATTCAGATATCATAAATACTTGAAAAGTACGATTTTTTTATATACCTACCAATAAACCTTGCTTCTGGAAAAAGTTTCATGAAAATCTGAGACCGTTGGCCCCAAACCTGCAACGTATTAATAAAAAAATGCCAATGCCAATGTAACACGGTACAAATACCACGAGCGGAACCGCTTACTTTTCATCAGGTTCACCCATCGAAGACCCCTAGAACCGACTATGGCGAGCGTATGACAACGCATCACTTGTCCGCCGTTACCTACACTGACTGGGCTAACAAGTACCCAGGAGCGATTTCCCATGCGCTCGCCCGCTGATGCTGATGCTGTTTGGTGTGATGGCTGTGAAGCTGTGAAAAATCTCGGATTCCGCTTGCAGCCATGCGAAAAACCAACATTTTCGCTCGTTACCAATTTGCCATTGTCCTTGCGACGGCTCCTTCCTCCTAGCAGCTTCATTACCGATGTGTAGGTGTAGAAGTTCGTCTCTACAACAATACGCTGCTGGCAGCGTCAGCTTTGGATCAACATCGTTACACCCCCCGATCCTCCCCACAATTTCACTACACGTCCACCGTTGTTACAACGCGAAATGGGGGTGGGGTGCTTCCACTTTTCCACGAGAGACCGAACAATCAAGCGCATTTTACTTGATTATACGTAATTATGTAAAATTGACGAGCTCTAGCGGTGAGGGCAGCTCGTTGGGAAAAGTCCTGCCCACCAGCGCTATCCAGCAGAGCGGTGTGATACGCAGGAGAATGCGATTGTGGTGACATCGAATCGGAACAAGGAACGTGTGCCAAATTCGGCACAACTCCACGCGTTTAGCTCCGTGAGAGTTGCGATCTGAACTGATGACCATCATCGGTCGAATAACCCCCGCCTCCGGTGCCCGGCACTCGGGTGCCTAGTTATGGAGACCAAACGATGCAGAAAATGCGCCTCAGGATGAACAGCAGTTGTTGTGATTGTTCCCTGGCGTTGGTAGCATTTTAGCAGCCCTTTCGAAGGGAACAGGCTTCTGCCAAATTTGCCAAAGCACTGTGCCGCGGAATGGCGCGTTGAACCCGGACTTGGCACCCACCCACACGTACGGTACACTAATCCGACAATGGGAATTTAAATTAAATTGGAGCAATTTTCGGGAGGCCCTTTGCTGGCAGGTGCCAATTGAGGGATTAGCAAAATTGTTCGTAAAATTTGCTCGCACTGTGGAAAGCTGGGTTGTGGAAAAGCGAAGTTGTTCAAATATTCAGATATGTGATGAGGCTATTTGGATTGAATGCTTTTGATTCAACACAGAAGCTTCAAAACATTATTGCTTTGCCACAACTCTTTCAGATAATTCTTTCAATAATTTTGAAATATTTACATTTGTTTTGGAAATCCATGCCACGAAAGAAGTAAAATACGTACACAGCTACAAAAAATGAGATGAAATCGTGTTGTGTTCGCCTTTCCAACACTAAGCGCCAAGATGTTGTCAAACTACTCTTTTGTAAGAGGAGTTACGCTTGACATTTATGCTAAATTTATCGTTTAGCATTGCGAACACATTGAATATCACCCCAGCAAATGTACATCCGGCCAACAATGGCAAATCAACACAGCCAAGTTTGTCCACGTCCACCTGCTACGAACGGAACCAACCCACCTTGACGGCTCGGTCCGGAAAATTGGTTGCAAATTAGACACAGGAGAATTTGTTCCCGCAGTCAGTGTCGGAATTTGAAAAAGTTCCTCCGTTCTGGTGCTTTTCCCACCATCTTCGCTCTCCAAAACCTAGCTGGGCACCAACAACCTACCAATCAAAAGTTGTTGTTCCAAAGTTTCACCCTTGCGTGACTAAAATTGGTGTCCTTTTTCTGGTGCCTGCGAACAGTAGTTCCAAGGAGGCGTCGTGATGTGTTCTTTCTCGCATACGGTTGTAAAAAGCAGCAGGGCTAGATTTTGCTCCAGTTACTCTTGAATCGTATTTTCACCAACCGGGACCAGTTACCCAGTCGAGCGGAATAGCAAAATGTGACGCTTTACCAGAAGTGCTCTTATTGACTGTTAGCTGGATTGCCTTTGTCCTAGATCCGGAAGTAGGCTGACTGTTGAAATTTTCAGCTTTTCTACAATTTCAACATGGCTTAAGTTTCCGGTTCCATGTAAAAACCGTTTACGATAATGTTGGGAATTAAAATACTTCGATGCTGTTATATAAGCGCGCTTCAAAATAGGTTCATAGTTTATTTGAGTTTGACTTAGCCTCCTCCTTTTAAAAATCAAAATGACTTGTTTCGAAAAAACCACATTCACTTTAGAGATAATACATTTACCATCTTCCAAATTCTGTCTAAAGTGACTCGTTTTCTATCGTTGAATTAAGTAGATTGATCGTTGAAGCCTTGGTGCTCTCATTTAACTTCGGACCAGTGGAAAACAAACTTCTTTGTTCAATAGGCCAACGCGAGAACCCAGGCTGCGCGTCTTAACCCGTCCATTCGCGTGCGCCCAGGGAGGAAGTTTTCTCGCATTGTTTCAAGAAAATTTCGTTTACATTCACACACATTCCTGGTTTAAATTTATCGCGACCGTTGATTTACCGCTTGATTCCCTTTCCCGGGGCAGGGGACGGAAAATGCTGTTGGCGCGCTCGTTCCGAAATTACCACTTTTTACGTGCGCACCCAATTAGGACGGTTGTTGGCACGCGGTGGACTTTTATGATCCACACAAAAGTCGTTTAGAACATATTTCACCGCTTCTCGGAGCTTGGAATTTACCTCTACATTTACCTTTACAAAGTGCGGAAAACTTTTCCCGGCTATATATTTTCGGAAATTTTCATAATTGCAAATATCGCTATTGATGTTTTGCGGAGCGTAACCCTCGTTCCAAAAACGGGAGAGAGAGTGAAGGAAACGAGTAGGGCAGGAGAACAAAAATGCGGAAACGGATCCCGACTCACGTAAAGCGGAAGCTGAGTTGGTGGCAGATTTCGATGGAGGTGATTTGCTCCATTTGCGTGAATGTTTTCCGGTACCATTTTGTCGCCATTAAAGCGCTGAATTGTTGCTAAAGAAAAGTTTTTAATTAAAAACTCGCTCACCTTGACATTATTTATGCGAGCGATAAACGCTGTATAAAAGCACGCAAATTAATGGGCTATTATTGAGATAAGAGATAAACACTAAAACCTACGTGGACGCATGGACGTGAAATGCTGCAATCAAATGAAAAAGAACGATTCGTTAAATTTTCTGAACAGGTTATTTTTTTTTCCTCGAGCTATAGACCAATCCGATGCTTGTAGTGTGTTCTTATTCTTCACGGTTCATATCTACACGTCATCAGCAACGCCGTCAGCACTTCCGTCTAAAGGAAATTGATACGTCGTTGCTACTTTTGTTACAACAACGGAATATGGGGTTTGGAAATGTACCACATGGTCTCATTAAGCTTCAAAAAATAGTCTTTTCAAAACACTATTTCTTCATATGCCATGAATCCATGTCCATGAATAGAATTAGGAATGTTTCTGATAGATTTTTCGTATAATCCACGTTTCATTCTTCAAGTTTCAAGTCAGTTCGTCAAATAAATGTTAGAGACATTTTTGAATTGGTCTTCTACAGACCCTATGCAGAGGTATTTTTTGACGAAAATTTGCATCTAAACGTCTAATGACCGCGTTTCTCGATCGTCATTAGTGTTCGGCATAATATTCCCATACACGGCAGGTCATCTACTGGTCACTTAATCGATATTCGTCCTAAAGCACGAAAAACATCCGAAAATATGATTTGAAATGCTGCAGTTCTGAGCAACAATCAAACGTGGTTAACCAACTACTACTTCTTCTAGAGGGAAAGGGCCATTCGGCCGAATATACCATTTGGCCGAAAGGATCATATAGCCGAATAGGTTATTTGGCCGAATAGGTCATTTGAAAAGTGGGAAATGAGGTGTGAAAAGTGAGATGTCTCACTTCTCACTACTTATTTCCCATTTCTCACTGTGAAAAGTGGGTAGTAGGAAGTGAGAAGTCTCACTACTCACTTCTCATTTTCAGGATTGGGAAAAATCAAATTTTCGAGAAATCGAGAATGATCAAACTCACCCGCGATTTTATTTTTAAATTATCAAGTGATTAAAACTCGCCAGCGATTAAGAATCGTTTGAAAATTGGATCTTGATTTGAAGCCTTTTCCGTTACATTTTGAACTCTTTTTCCTTACTAGCATGAAGCTATAACGCCAAATAGAAAATAAAACGGGACTGTTGACAATTAACTATTATTAGTGAATATTAATGAATGAATGAAAATTCTGTGTTTATTATCGTTTGAGTACAAAATTTGAGAAGTTGTCGCCGGCGACAACTCGCCTATTGTTTTCACATGAGAAGTTTTCACATGGAAATTGCAATCATGATCGTCTGATAATGATTAAGCACAACACTGCTCATTTTTACAGTGAGAAGTGAGAAATGAGGAGTGAGAAGTTAGACGTCTCCATTCTCACTACCCATTTCTCACTTTTCACTGTAAAAGTGAGAAGCGCGAAGTGAGTGGTGAGACGTCTCATTAACCACTTCGCACTACTCACTTTTCACGGTGACAAGTAATAAATAACTCATTTCTCACTTCGTGCTTCATTTGAGACGTTTCACTACTCACATCGCGCTTCTCACTTTTTACAGTGAGAAGTCATTTTTCACTTGAGAAGTCTCACTTCTCACTCCTCGTTTTTCACTTCTCACTATGAGGCGTCTCACTTTTCACACCTTATTTCTCCCTTTCCAAATAACCTATTGGAGAAAAATAATATAAGCTCTTTTAATGGAATGCCTTCGACTGTCTAAGACGAGTTTAGTTCTTCCCTACACAGAAAGAAATAATGAAAAGTAAATAGCGTGTAAAACTTGTGTTGCAAAAATTTACGCTATTCTACGCTGAAATGGTCATCTTCCTAACGAGTTTGCTTACAACTTGCATACAATTATGACGTTTCACGCCAAATATTGTAAACATTTAGGCTATATACCGAGTGGAATTACGCTAATAATGACGTTCCCTTTATGTGCATGACTCTTAGCGTAAATTTCAGAGGATTTTACTATCTGTGTATATCTGATGCTTGGTCATTCCGTGTCTCTACCGATAGATCTCAAATACAACCAGGTTTTTTTCTACGAGGGGTATACTTATAAGTATCAACTTTTCCGCAGACGAGCCAGCCTCGGGCTGAAAGTCTCCTTAATAAAGACACAAAAATAAAAAAAAGAATATCAACTCAAATGGAATTAATGTTACGTGCATATCAGTAGATATTTGATAGCGTATAGCCATTTAACCTCGTCATCCCGCCGTCAAGGGAAACCAAGAATTCTTTTTCTCTCCTGGCAATGACCTTTTTTTGGCTGTACTTTTCCCTGACTGGGATGCGAAATGGTGAGTTTACATCCGGGAAGGGGCGCCTAACATAGTTTTGGTCCTCACAAGTTCCCATACTCACGCTTCCGCGGGTCTTCCGTTGACAATTGGAAGGATTGCATACTTAGCTGGTAGTGTAGCCTGGGCACTGTTGTCCTTCTGACATCAGGCAGACTAAGGGGTGCGTCCTTTGGGGTTTGTTTAGGATGTTGTGAGGCTTTACCGTGGGCTCTGTTGATATTCTATAAAAAGCTGCATGTGTCCGCAAGCAGGCCCTATCAAAGCGACCGTGTGCCGCTCAAAGCGCACCAGCCTAGTCCTGGTGTTGGGTGGGACTTTAAACAAATTTGACTGATCGAGCGTCTGTTAACCAAGGAGGTGCGGCTCCAACATCGTCTGTTCTGGCATCCAGCGGCTGAGTATGAACTGCTATTCCCGGGAGCTATACCTAAGATGGCAGCCCCATCCCGGTGGATAGGATACCTTGGGCCAACAACCTACTGTTCCCGAAACATCAATTTGTTCGAGAATCCGATAATGAAAGAATACGGACTGATTTTACGGCGACGACTCTTAGCGCGAAACAACGGAAAATAAACACATTTCAAATGAGTAAAGTGATTTATCGCACAGGACTGAATCCGATTTTCATCCGCGAGGCACTTTCAACGGTAAACATCAACAACTATGTCATTCTATGTTTTGAATATTCATGCGATGTTTGTCAAAATTCGGACTGAAGTTGCTTCATGAAGATGAATATTTTAGGCTCTGCGTGCTACGCCATGTTATTTGATTCAATGCTATAATGGAATGGACCTGGAATAATATAAACATTTTGAGGGCATTAGATATGCCCTATTTGGTTCTACAGATTACAAGGCACATTGTCAATTTCCAAAAACAGATAACATCCGTTACCGTGGCATAGCTAGAAATTTTCCCTGGGGGGGGGGGTTTTCTGAACATTTTTTTTAATTGAGAGGGCCCGAAAAAAAATTCTTCTAAAAATGTTGCCTCTTGGGGGGGGGGGGGTTATGTCCAGAACCACCCCCGTGGCTACGCCACTGATCCGTTAAATACACGTGCAGACCATAAGGCCTAAACTCCAGGGAATTCTCGGATGCTCATCCAATTTAATTCTACGGAACACAATCAGCATAAACGATTTACAAAGCTTGCATCTCTCAAGGAGGTCAAGTCAAGACCTACTCCTGGGAATTCTTATATGAACTAGGATGCAATAAATTTTGAAGGAATATCCATTTTTATTCTCTGTCGGTAGGAACAGTCCTTTCTTACTATTCGTAAAAATTGGAGAACGATACGTTGTGTTTATTTTAAAATTTTCTCAAAAGAAGCTTAGGAAACCAAAAGATTGTATGTCATTGTATTTTAACAACGGAGGTCATTATGTCGAGCAGAATCGTAATTCTTAGTTGAGGAGGTTAGAAGCAGACGGGTGTAAGTGACATTTTGGTCAAAATTGTGTTGACTATAGCAAAAAATGCTTTGATTCTTTGCGGTAATATCTTGACATAATTTGTTCAATGTTTAGAAAAAATATGAAAACTCATAGAGAATAAGTGATTTTTTAAACTTTCATACAATTTGTATGAAGCGAAAAAATATTGAAAGACTTAGCACCCATTTTTCTCAAAACTAACTTTTTGTTACTTACACACCTTTGCGCCCCTTCAGTTGTTTGATGGAACTCAATACAGGAGGCCATAAACTGCCACCACCCCCCCCCCCCAAACAAAATTTTCTCGCTACGCCTCTGATTCACCGGATATGATAGCATTTTTGGCAATGACAATTGACAAAACCACCATTGAACCATTTCACAAAAAATAGTTAGAAATATTAGCGAACACCTTTTTACATAACTGGTACCAAACCAGAAAGTGCTCTTAGTACCATTTTTCTGAAAAAAAATCTTCTCTCGGACTTCTGGAAAACCCATTTCTGAAAACTCCGCCATCAGCGAGTCTTTTCACAGGAATTCTGAAGAATTTGCACTCAAAGAATTTTGAGAAATTGCCCCTTTGAGAATTTTGGAAACTACTTTTTCTTTAATTATGTGCAATCCTCCCTTAAGGAATTCTGGGAAACTCATATTACAAGAATACAAGGTTTTTTTTCTGCCTAAGAAATTATGAGTTCTGAGGTTGTTCCCTGTACCCCTTCAGATATTATTGAGAATTCTTCTTCCAAGATTTTTTTGTGAAATTTGGTCCTTACTTACTTTACTTATGGATCCTGTACACCTCCGGTGGTGCAAAGGGCCGACTTGAAAGATCTCCATCCTGAGCGATGCCCGGCTATCGCTTTAACCTGTTGCCAGGTTAGATTTCGGTCGACTTCTTTTATTTCTTTATTGAGGCTTCGCCGCCATGAGCCTCTGGGTCTGCCTCTGCTGCGATGTCCCGCTGGGTTCCAGTCTAATGCTTGCTTACAGATTTCGTTTCCGCCCCTACGTAGAGTGTGGCCGACCCAGCCCCACTTCCGATCCCGAATTTCTGTTGCTATCGGCCTCTGGTGACAACGACGATGGAGCTCGTTGTTTTAGATCCAGTTGTGAGGCCACCAGGCCCGAATTATATACCGCAGGCATCTGTTAATGAACACCTGCAGCCGTTGAGTGTTCTCCACTGATACACACCATGTTTCGCTGGCGTATAACAGCACAGATTTCACGTTAGAGTTGAAAATTCGTATTTTGGTGCGTTCACTTATCTGCCTGTTTTTCCAGATATTTCTTAAACTCGCAAAAGCAGCCCTTGCTTTCTTGATCCGTGCGCCTATGTCGATCTTGGTACCGCCGTCTGACGCCATTTGGCTACCAAGATATTGGAAGCTTTCAACATTCTCCACTGGTTGCCCGGCTACTGTGAAACTGGAAGGAGTCACCGTGTTTACATCCAACGATTTGGTTTTGTTGACGTTGATGACTAAACCTGCCGAGGAGGAGCGATCGGCAAGGTCGTTGAGCTTACTCTGCATATCAGAGCGCCGTTGCGCGAGTAGTGCAACGTCATCCGCCAATTCGAAGTCGTTTAGGTGCTCCATGGTTATAGGCTGCCATAACAGCCCGCGGTTTGGTTCACGGTCAATCGCATCTACCAGAATCTCATCGATTACGATGAGGAACAGTAACGGTGATAGAATACATCCTTGCCTCACACCAGCTACGACCCGGATAGGGTCGGACAGGACCCCATTGTGCAGCACTCTACACGAAAAGGCCTCGTACTGTGCCTCGATGAGGCCGATGATTTTCTCAGGAACCCCCTTGCGTCTCAGGGCGCCCCACATATTCTCGTGATTGAGACGGTCGAAAGCTTTTCGTAGTCAATGAATACCAAGTAAAGGGACTCTTGGAATTCGTTGACTTGCTCCAAAATGATGCGGAGCGTGACAATATGGTCCACACAGGATCTTCCGGCACGGAATCCGGCTTGCTGCCGCCGGAGAGTCGCATCGATCTTCTCCTGAATCCGGGCTAGGATAATTTTGCACAGAACTTTGAGAACGGTACACAGCAACATAATGCCTCGCCAGTTATCGCATACAGTCAGGTCACCCTTTTGGGCACCTTCACTAAGATACCTTGCATCCAGTCGACCGGGAAAGTTGCGGTGTCCCAGATATTACGAAATAAACGATGCAGTAGTTGTGCGGATGTCATGGGGTCAGCTTTGAGCATCTCGGCTGATATGCGGTCGACCCCTGGGGCTTTATTCGATTTCATGCTTTGGATGGCTGTTTGAATCTCTAGCAGTGATGGAGCTTCGGTATTGACACGTGTTATACGTCGGATCCTAGGCAGATCATGCCGAGGTGGTGATGGCCTGGTTGGCACTTGAAAAAGTTGTTCGAAGTGCTCGAACCAGCGTTTCAGCTGGTCAGTTGGGTCGGTCAATAACTGATCATTCGCGTCTTTCACAGGCATCGTTGCATTCATCTTCGCCCCGCTTAAGCGTCGTGAGATATCGTAGAGGAGGCGAATGTCCCCGGTTGCGGCGGCTCTCTCTCCTTCGTCGGCCAGAGAGTCTGCCCACGCTCGCTTGTCCCGTCGACATGAGCGTTTTACTTCCTTCTCAAGAGCCGTGTATCGTTGACGGGCTAAGACTTTGGCTCCTCTCGTTTTCGATCGCTCTATCGCGGCTTTGGCTTCTCTTCGCTCCTCTATCTTCCTCCAGGTCTCATCGGTGATCCATTGTTTTCTCTGGGTGCGTAGTTCACCCAGATTGTTCTCGCTGGTGGCGATGAAGGCATTCTTGATGGCGGTCCATTGGTCTTCCACGCTGCCACCTTCCGGAATATCTGCAGCACGCGTCTCCAGTTCTTCAACGAAGGACCGTTTCACCGTGGCATCTTCCAGTCGGCGTGTGTTGAATCGTCGTCCAACTCTTTCCTCCTGCCGACGAATCCGCGCAATGCGCAGGCGTATTTCGCCGATGAGGAGGTGATGATCAGACGCGATATCGGCACTACGTTTATTCCGTACATCAAGAAGGCTCCGTTTCCATTTTCGGCTGATGCAGATGTGGTCGATTTGATTTTCTGTAAAGCCGTCACGGGAGACCCACGTGACCTTGTGAACCGGTCGATGAGGGAAGAGCGATCTCCCGATCACCATGTCGTTATTACCACAAAATTCTGCGAACAGCTCTCCGTTTTCACTCATTTCTCCGAGACCATGGCGTCCCATAATGCGCTCATGGTTCGAGTTGTCGGATCCGATCTTCGCATTGAAGTCGCCCAAACAGATCTTGATATCACCCTTCGGAATTCTATCTACGACGGCATTGAGTTGACTGTAGAAGTTCTCTTTGTCTTGCAGATCGGCAGCATCGGTTGGCGCATAACATTGGATTATAGTAAGGTTTCGGACCCGTGTTCTAAATCTGGCAACGATTATCCTTTCACTTATAGGTTCCCACTTCATAAGCGCAGAGTGTGCCTGAGCGCTTAGTAGGAAGCCAACTCCGCGATGCCGGGGAGCGTGTTCACCTCGTAAACCAGAGTATAGCAGAACTTGTCCCGACGGCGTTCTGTGTTCTCCAAAGTTTGGCCAACGGACTTCACTCAGTCCCAGGATCTCAAGCTTCATGCGGCGTGCCTCATTGGCAAGTTGTGCCAATTTACCCTGCTGGGCTAGGGTTAAAACGTTCCATGTTCCTATTCGTGTCCGTTGTTTCGCGCTAAGAGTCGTCGCCGTAAAATCAGTCCGTATTCTTTCATTATCGGATTCTCGAACAAATTGATGTTTCGGGAACAGTAGGTTGTTGGCCCAAGGTTCCCTATCCACCGGGATGGGGCTGCCATCTTAGGTATAGCTTCCGGGAATAGCATTTCATACTCAGCCGCTGGATGCCAGAACAGACGCTGTTGGAGCCGCACCTCCTTGGTGGACAGACGCTCGATCAGTCGGGTCAAATTTGTTTAAAGTCCCACCCAACACCAGGACTAGGCTAGTGCGCTTTGAGCGGCACACGGTCGCTTTGATAGGGCCTGCTTGGGGACACATGCAGCTTTTTATAGAAGTTCAACAGAGCCCACTGTCGAACCCCACCACATCCTAGGCAGACCCCACAGGACGCACCCTCTCACTCTAGCTGATGTCAGAAGGACAACAGTGCCCAGGCTGCACTACCAGCTAAGTACGCAACCCTTAGCTGGCGGTCAATTGTCATCGGAAGACCCGTGGAAGCGTGAGTATTGGAACTTGTGAGGACCAGAGCTATGTTAGGCGCCCCTTCCCGGATGTCAACTCACCATTTCGCAGCCCAAAAATTTGGTCCAGACTAGATTTTTTCTTGAATTCCTTCTCAGGAATTCCAAACTGCAGCCTACCTTCTCAACTTAACCCAAGTATTCCTAATATACAAGAATTGTGAAATATTCCTCCTTTGGAATTGTTGGAGAATGTCTTCTTCAGAAACTCGGAGAATTTCATCCTACAAGAATTCCTATACAAGGAGTTTTAGGGATTCCCTTATATGTAGGTGTCTTAGATTTTCTGGATAAGAAAAAAAAAACAGAAAATTTCTGACGGATTCTCACGTATGTCCTGCTGGAATTCTCTCATCTGAACTTTTTGATGGACCTTACATCTCCCATTTGAACATTGCCGTGTCGCAGCTTAGTGTTTATTAAGCACTTCCACAGTTAATTGTTAGGTCTCTAAATAGACTCACCATTTATGCATTCCTGTGTCATAAAACTAACACTAATACTCATAGGCATATGAAAATTCCAAAAAAGAAGCCACGGTTCAGAATTTTTGCTAGTGTTCTCACTAGGAATTACACGCCCTCCTGGACGAACTATTGAAGAATTCATGAAGAAAGTTCAAGAAGAATTTCTGGAGAAATCACTGAAGGAGACCGTAAAGAAATTCCTGAAGAAAGTTTGAAAGAATTTTGAAGGAACCTTAGGTGATTCTTCTCTTGGTATTCCTGAGGGAGTACTTGACAGCGTTTGTATACAATATAAATAAAACTGATTACGAAAAGGGCACGAGAAACGCAAATATTTAACGAAGGCATTTATCATCATCCACCGACGAAAAGTTTGAACGATAATTTTGTACCGCGCCGTTCCGAACCGCCGCCGTTTGAAAATTGCACTCACGCCGCCGCCCGGCTCAAAGTAAATCGGCGCACAGGTCCACAGATGTGCAAAATACAAGTACAAACAGCACGTGTTATCAAAGCATTCACCGCCATAATCCACCACGTGGCGGACAAATGTTCATAAATATCAAAGTACCTTTTTCAGGAGGTATGTTTTTCTTAGGCGACTAGCTGGCGCTTATTTTTCTTTGCGATTAAAAATGAGCGGAAGAGTAGATTTTTTTATGCGCGGTACAATACGAGCCTTTTCCTTAATAGAAGCCACAATTCCTTAGTAGAAGCCACAGACGTAATCTTACGTCAACATGTCTCGGAGTTCTACTCGCTCCGGAACGAACAAAATTGTCTCGGAGTCCTGCTCTGCATTCGTTTGGTCTTCTATAGAATACCCAGACGAACATGTTTTGGAGTTGCATCGGAGTCCTGCTCTGCATTTGCAAAGTATACTCTTCTATAAAATACACAAACGATGTCCTACCTCAAAATGCCTCGGAGTTCTACTCGCTCCGGAATAACCAAAAATGCTTTGGAGTCCTTCACATTCATAAAGTGTACTCTTCCATAGAATACACAGACGTATTCCTACGTCAAAATACCTCGGATTTTTACTCGCTCCGGAATGAACACAAAATGGAATAAACGAAAAAATTCTCCGTGTCGTGCTCTGTATTGTCTATCCGGAACAAATTTATAACGCTTCTCATACCGAAGTTGGATTTTTCTCCATGATGCAAGGAACTTTCCCAACTTCGGAAGTAGTGCGCTGGATTCGCCTAAAGATGCGCTAAACAACGCATTAATTAGTTTGACAGATAAAACTTCGGAAAAAAGTTCTGTTCGGAAGTCCCGACTTCCGAATTCTAACTTGGTGCTACGCCGACAATATTTGCAGAGTGTGGTCCTCTATAGAATACCCAGACGTAGTCCTACGTCAACATGCCTCTGAGTTCTGCTCGCTCCGGAATAAATAAAAATGGCTCGGAGTACTTCACATTCACAAAGTGTACTCTTGTATAGAATATACAGATGTAGTCCTACGTCAATATGCTTCGGCATTCTACTCGCTTCAGAATAAACACGAAAATGCCTCGAATGCCTGCTCGCATTCACAAAGTGTACTCCACACAATACACATACGTAGTCCAGCGTCAACATGTCTCGAAGTTCTACTCGCTCCGAAAAAGAAACAAAAAATGTCTCGGCATCGTGCAATGCATTCGCAAAGTGTACTCCTCTATAGAATACCCAAATGCAGTGATACGTCCGGAATGAACACAAAATGCCTTGCAGTCCTGCTTTGCCTTTTTTAAAGTAAACTTTTTTATTGAAAACACAGACGTAGCCCTACGTCAACACGCATCGAAGTTTTACTCGCTCCGGAATAAACGTGAAAATTCCTCGAAGGTCTGCTTCGCATTCACAAAATGTACTCTACAAAGTACACAGACGAAATCCTACGTCAACATGTCTCGGAGTTCTACTCGCTCCGGAATGAACAAAAATTGTCTCGGAGACCTGCTCTGTATTCGCAGTGTGTTCTACTCACATTCACAAAAAAAATGACTCGGAGTCCTTCACATTCGCAAAGTGTACTCCTCTATAGAATACACAGCCGTAGTCCTTCGTCTTCGGAATGAACACAAAATGTCTTGGAATCCTGCTTGGCATTTGCAAAGTGGTCACAGACGTAGTTCGACGTCAACATGCCTCGGAGTTCTTCTCGCATTCACAAAAAATGCCTCGAAGACCTGCTCGCTCCGGAATAAACAAAAAATGCCTCGGAAACCTGCTCGTTCCGGAATAAACAAAAAAATGCCTCGGAGACCTGCTCGTTCCGGAATAAACAAAAAAATGCCTCGGAGACCTGCTCGCTCCGGAATAAACAAAAAAATAAATGCCTCATTGCTGCCATCGCAGTGTGAGAGTGTGTTGGTAGCGCCATCGGGTTGAGTAGCAACGACGAAGATTGCACCGGCAGTTTGTTGTCGAATTTAAAAACGAACAGTCGCACCGCTCTTCAACGGCGGATTCCATACAGCCGTTTTCGGCTGGAATACGACAAGCACCACCCGCGCTCATTCATAAAAATCATAACAATAACTCGTATTAAGCACTTTATACGAGCACCACTCGCGCTCTTCACGAAGATTAGCAGCACTAAGTCGCACTAACTGGGGGCCCTCCTTAGCCGTGCGGTAAGACGTGCGACTACAAAGCAAGACATGCTGAGGGTGGCTGGGTTCGATTCACGGTGTCGGTCTAGGCAATTATCTCGACTTCACTGGGCATAAAAGTATCATCGTGCTAGCCTCATGATATACGAATCCAAAAATGGTAACCTGGCTTAGAAACCTCGCAGTTAATAACTGTGGAAGTGCTTAATGAACACTAAGCTGCGAGGCGGCTCTGTCCCAGTGTGGGGCTGTAATGCCAATAAGAAGAAGAAGCAGAAGAAGTCGCACTGAGCACTTTATGCGAGCACCACTCGCGCTCATTCAAAAAAAAAAACATAACCATAACTCGTACTCACTCACGCTCATTCAAATATGCATAATAATAACTAAACACTTCTAAGCATGTCTGAGTTGAAACTACAGTATCCCCCCGCTGACCCGACAAATGTGTGGCCGGACTATCGAGGTTTCTCTCGTTAATCCGACTGTCAAATCCATACAAATGAACCAAAACAAAATCACAGCACAAATTTGAAAACTGACAGCATAATGTGTTTAAATAGATGTTGATACTTTTCAATCCGGAAAATTCCGAATTAGTGAGATCCGGACTAACGAGTCGTCGGACAAGCGAGGGACAAGGGGCAAGTATACTGTACCTTTTGTTAATTAACCAACACATTTTATTAATACTGGTATCAAAAATGATACCACTTCCCGAAAATGTTTCGTTTGGTAGCCATGAACAGCCCTATACGTGTGCTTGGGCTTACCTTTTCTTTTTTATTCAGGAAGTTTGTGGGTTTGATCGAAAATTTAATTCCGTCCATTTATTTGCTTAAGTTGGTTTCGCAAAATAGGGGTAAAACCTTAGAAAAATGTCCATGCATTGGACAATTGTAGCATTTGTAACGAAAACACTAATATTTTTTTAATGCGTATTTCATAGTTTTCTATGCGAAAATAAAGATGTTCCGCACGCCTATGAAGAAAAGTATAACAATTGAATAAAACAGTTAACATCTCATTCTTTCATCGTTTTAACATTTTTCTACAGGACTCAAATGGAGCAGCGATTTTAAATCACTTTTAGAGTGAAATCAGTAGTGATTCAGTCTCGTTGCAAACCCTCGAACACCATTCTAGTTTGAATCTGATGTTTTATTCATGTTTGGAATTTGTTTTCCATTAAATGAAACTACTATGCTGCTTCTAAGGAAGACGCCGCAACGCAAACATAAAATGACGCATTCATACACCAAGACAATTGAAAAATAATTGAATCTCGTGATTCATTAGTGATTCAAATCTGCAGAAAATAACAGGTCCAGTTTTAATTCATTTTCTAAAATGTACTCACCAATGTCCAAGTATTCAACCACATCACTTCAACTTGCGCAAACAATTCTATTTCTTTATGGGTGCTTGCTCAATACTACATTTTTTAAAGGCTGAAAATCCAGCAGGATCGCCAAATGTGGAGTTCATCCTGACTGTTGGCAAGCGTGAGCCACTTGGAACACCTTATCGTACTTGTTTGTTCACTGTATGTGATGGACGACACATTCCCTGATTGCTTTGATTGCTGATGATGTGACTCTAAATTGTGGTTCACATTAAGCCTACTTCGATGGTTTCAAAGCAATTGAATATATGATTTATGTGGTAAACGGCAAGTACTGGTTCACTGCCACACAATGTGCTTGTCTCTTGTGTTGATAATCAATATCAGGTGGTAGAAACTCTCGTTTCAATTCACTCACGAGATTATCCCAGGTACGGAGCTCATTTCAAGCATTGACCTCCATGAACCATGATCGCGCTTTGCCAGTTAGTAAGTGTTACGCAGAGTTGTACAACTCTTGTGTCGAAAAGCCCTCCGATCGGGCAGTGAATTCGACCTCGCGTAGAAATTCAATTAATCGTCGAAACCGTTTCATTTTTATTTATACAGGTAATCGAAAAGTATATGACAGTTGTTTCAGTTTTGCATTATGATTTCATATTTTAAACATCAAATGTGCCTAATGAGTAAAGTGCCTTAACCTTATTAGGCTAGCTCAAGTTGCGTCAAGTACGAGACGTTGAAGATGGCCTTACTGTTGAAATCGAAATACCTATCTGATGAGTTACAATCAAAAGATGGAATCGAATGGGATATTACGAACTCGTTTTATGACAAGTGAAACAATTCAAGCTGGATTAGCTAGTAATTTTTGGCTGAAGAAGACTCTTTTCAGCAAAAAAAGCGCTTCATATTCATTTAATTATATCCACATGTGTACCCAGTAGTGAGCATATGTTTAATAGCCGAAATAGATGCTCATTAGGTGTGAAGTTGTCGTATGTTTTTGTGGCAGCCTTACCTATTTTGTCAATGTAATCAATGCAATGAAGGTGTTAAAAGCCCATCAATTCCCCAACCAGGAAACACCAACAAACTCTCAAGACAGTTCAAAAATAGCAGCAGCAGCAGACTTGGACCGATTCCAAACGCTGCTAGATTTCTCACCTCACTCATATCTCACGTATTGCTTCTTACTTTCCGATGCAGCACTTAACACCTCATGACTGCCATTACCATCTCGTCCTTCTTTAGGTGCTACCCGGCACAGTTGCGCCCAACGAGAAAACCAGCGAGCAGCTGAACACGGTAGCAGCACTGGTGTCAAGCGGTGACAGTGAATCACCGAACCGGCCACACCATCACCCTTTACGGAATCCGAACCCGGACACCGGAATCGTTCGTTCCAAGTGCTGTTCTCGCTCTGTGGGAAAGTGGAGTACAACACCGAACGGACCGAGTGCCTCTGCCTCGCTGCTACTGGCAGCAATCATTTTTCATATCCATCTGCAAGTGACGTGTGTTGTGTTGTATTGCTTCTGGCTTTGTTCCTCAGAGCAGCGCCGCTTGCTGCTGAAAAGATGAAGCAGCCAGAGATTTGTCTTGGCTTGGCTCCACCCGTCCAGTTTTCCCCCCGGTTTCCCACTCAGGATTGTATCGTTTTCCCCCTGCAACTGCAGCAAACCTAATGCTCCGAATATGTATGTGCTGAATGCTCTGTCGTTATTCTTTCTATATGCACTCATTTTTCTCACTTCGTTTGTCATGCTTCTGCTTGTCGGCCGAGAAATGGATGCGCTCCGTTCTGTCGGTGTCGATCTGTCCTGGACAGTGGAGAGCTTATGAATATTAAGAGATGTCCTGCTTTATCCGGTCGGCACCGGAAGTGTGTGCTGAATGATGGGAAATTTAAGCCTGGTTGAACATGACGTAGGTATAGGCATAAGTATTTTAGGCTGGGCAGAGAAATGAACATGTTCGTTTGAGTTTGAGTGTGGATTTCGTTGCGTTGATAACAATATAGCATTCGTACGAAGGGTGCGTAATTGCTGAGCAAAAATTTCTACGTATTTTTGATTCCATGATGTGAAAGATGCTACCGAAAGTATTTTTCGGGTTTCAATGTTCAACATGTGAGTATTGAACGTGTGGCACCTCTTTTTTTTCAGATGCAGATGTGATAAAAAAAAGTTTATTATCAAGATTTTCAGAGATAAAACTCCAGTTCTGATGGTTAAAAATAAATATCAATTAAAAACACTTGATTAAAGCAGCACTTTACGTAGTTAACGTCATGTGGTCAAGTTTTATACAAATTTTATTGTAAAATTTCTGAGAACTTAACCAAAATTCTATAATATTTGTGATTATGATGTTATTATAATTTGAATATATTTCCGGATTCTGTAGATTCTCATTACTGGGATTGTTAAAAGTATCCCACAATTCCAAACAAGTTGCAGAAATGAGTAAGATAATGACAAAAGTTCAGAAATCGATTTCCGAATAAGTCGACTTAAGTACGAACCACTGAAGACCCTGCTTTAAGGGTCGAAATACATATCTGTAAAGTATGTATCAAGTGGTGGAATTAAATGTAATAAAATGACAAAAAGCCTTGAAATAATGTTTATACAACGAACATTTCATACTAATCTACAAGCATATTCTCTTTTTTATTTTCAGGTGAGTTACTGATAAAATCATATTCCTTCATCATACACAATTGGTGAGTACGTTTTGAAGCGGTGATGTTCCTATTTTCAAAAATTTAAAAACTTTGCATTAATTAAAACTAAATCATTACTAACGTTCTTTCCCCTGATGGCAATGCACTCGTATTGAAGACAGCTGCTTGATAAAATTATCTTCAAATGAAAAACACATTCCTTCATTTATCTCTTAGCCTATTTGGTAGCTCGCTAGGATCTGTTGAAATAGAAGTTCTATCGGAAAAAAGTGAATCCTTTCGAGTGAGCTTTCGAGCACGCCAGGCTCTTCGGTGGCAACAAACACCACGGAGACCATCAGCAGCGAGTGATGTGATACTCCAGAAGCGCATTCCCATTCAAAGCGAGAGGCCTACGGGGAGAAGAAAAAAACATGCACATGCCTTTGCATAAGGGCAATAGTGCGCTTCGTCTGGTGCAAAGTACGATAAATGTGAATCAACATCGACTTGAAAGCTCTACACACACTATCTTTCGAGTTGATGTGAAAAGAAAAAATCTGAATGGATCTTGTGCTCTCTTTGAGACTCGCCGAGAGGATTTTCAAGTGACGACACTTGCCTGTGTGCGCTGGATAGTGCTCAGACTGACCTGGATTTGGGTGGTAAAATCATCCATACTTGACGCGAAATGAATGAATGAATGGGGATCTTGTTAATGAGCGAAAGGCTTCGGTTAGGCGTGAAAAAGATTTCCCAACAAAAGTCAACAAAAATGCGCTAACAGTGAAATCAAAAGCGAGCAAAAATTCTACGTAAAACGAAGTTCTTTTCAAAAGCGTTTTTTTGACGTAAACTACGTCTAAGGGGAAGACTCGGATACAGGGTGACAAATGAAAATTTCCAAATTCGAGACCGTCACGAAATCATGTAAGATTTTGAACTTGAATAGCGCCTATATCTTTCGATGGATTTTTGGGATTTATATATCAATCGACTCGGAAATTCTCTACCAATTTGTCAATTATATTGAAACTTTGGGTTATGAACGTTAAAATAGGGTATCGAATCATTTTGGCAGCACCTCTCTTTCTTGTCCGCAAGAGTCTCGTTTCGGCCGTCGCCGTTCAGTGCGGTTGGTTTTGGACTCTGCTTTTTGTGCGGTGTTTAGAGATGTCGTAAATTAATCGATTACTTCGATTAATCGATTAATCGTTGTAATAGTCGATTAATTTTGAATCGATCATTACCTAACGATTAATCGATTCAATAATCGAGAGAGATCGAGAGTAATCGATTTGTTACTAATCGATTAATCAGGATTTTACGACATCATAAGGATGTCGCAAATTAATTGATTACTTCGATTAATCGATTCATCGTTGTAATAATCGATTAATTATGAATCGATTATTATCCAACGGTCAATCGATTTAATAATCGACAGGAATCGAGAGTAATCGATTAGTAACTAATCGATTAATCGGGATTTTACGACATCTCTAGCGGTGTTTCGCACAAAAAGTAGAACAATGGAGCCGGACCAGTGACCGCGGTCGAAACAAAGGTAACAGAAATGCGTAATGTACCGCATGGAGTATAAAAAGTGATGCAGATAGGGGCATGTTTGTGCAGGCATGAGACGATCAATTGTTATCAATGCCAATGCCCTTGCTAGTAATGCAATCATCGCAATGTAATTGCACAAACATGTTTATATTAAAAAATTACTTTGGAAAAATGTTGAGCATTTTTTTTTGCAAACTGAAAACTAATAAGGCCGTTACCCATATTTATTAAAAATTATGGTCTACTGGTCTCCGCAAAGTCAAGAGGGAGGGGGTAATCTTCTTCTTCTACTGAATCGAGCGGTGTGAAAATTTGAATGCAGGGTTTTGGGGGCCGGGGAAGGTTCTTAAGATGGTTCGAGACCCCTCTCCTCTTTGAAACCTGGCTCCTACACAAATGAAACATCAATTTCATCATAACTCGAGATCAAGCAAATGAAACCAAATCTGGCGTGTGGAGGTTTTGGAAGGGAAGATATGTTTCTGCATAACTCAAGAACTAATCAGAGAATAAATCAATTTTATGCGAAACAAAGTTCGTCGGGTCTGCTAGTAAAAGGTAAATATCAAAATGAAAAAAAAAAACTCCTCGGATTTGTTAAAGAATGTTTTGAAAGTTCTCAAAACTTACCGGAATTTTTTTTGTTGCCCCTCAAATTGTTATTTTTGAGCAAAACAATCCGAAGGGGGGGGGGACACATTTTATAAAAAAAAATTATCGGCCTTATAATATTTTGTCCAATTAAATGCGCGCCTGAATCAGAAGGATTTAACTTTGATTCAGGAAGTGTGAATGCACTTAAGATATTTTTATAATACGTGGGTGCAATCATGCGGTACTTATTGTACACGACAAAAGCTTCGGAACGCATACGTTCTTGAAACGGGCTATATGAGTTACAATAGAGCTATCACCTTCTTGCTCCCTGATTCAAAAGTCTTGCAATGATAATATTAAAATGGTTGCACGAATATTTTATCCATAGTGACACTCAGTGTTGGTAGAATCATACTCAAATCTGAATCATCGAGGTTTCATGCACGAGCTAACTCGCCTGCGATTCTGTAGGGGGAGCATCGTGCTTGGGTTTCACGGCCAGAATCGCATCGCTTCGCTCACTCACCGAAAAATTATTTCGCTCTAAAAAGCGCCAAAACGCAATCGAGGCGCATGTTTTGTTTATATATGCATTTATTGGCCATTGTTTTAGACGAAAAACAGATAATTCAATGCATTCAACAATGAAGAACACGTAAATATCATGCAATGATGCAATGAAATATTTCATCAAATGCTTCAAAACCCAAATGTAGGCAATTCGGATCCAAGAAAGGCATCATTAACACTGAGGAATAAATTTGGGTTTTCATAGTAAATTTTTTAAACAATTGTCGTATCCAACAATTTTCATATCTTAAGATACGATAGTTTTGTTCGAAACCAGTGACATGAGTAAACAAATGAATTTTCAAAAATATTCATGCACTACAATCCTCAATGAACAAAACTGCCTTACATAGTTTACGTTGGGCGGTTGTGTCTTGTACATAACCCTTCTGATTTTTTTTTTGGTAGAAGGTTATGCCGATGAATGTTCATGGACACGCATTCCCTTTAGAACAACATTTAAATTATTCACATGTCATAAGAAGAGTTTAACACTATTCCATTTAATTCCTCCACGTTGTAATCTTTGCAGATACGTGTTTCGACCTCAACTGTAAGGCCGTCTTCAGTCTCTCGTACTTTACTCGACTTGACTTGACAACGTACTTACAACGTGCTGGTATTAAATGGAATAGTACTTAACTCGTCTTATTACAGGTAAAGACATTCCACTTATTCCACCAAATTCCTGGAGGAACTTCCGGAGGAATTCCTGGAGGAACTTCCGGAGGAATTCCTGGAGGAACTTCCGGAGGAATTCCTGGAGGAACTTCCGGAGGAATTCCTGTAGGAACTTCGGAGGAATTCCTGGAGGAACTTCCGGAGGAATTCCTGGAGGAACTTCCGGAGGAATTCCTGGAGGAACTTCCGGAGGAATTCCTGGAGGAACTTCCGGAGGAATTCCTGGAGGAACTTCCGGAGGAATTCCTGGAGGAACTTCCGGAGGAATTCCTGGAGGAACTTCCGGAGGAATTTCTGGAGGAACTTCCGGAGGAATTCCTGGAGGAACTTTCGGAGGAATTCCTGGAGGAACTTCCGGAGGAACTTCCGGTGGAATTCCTGGAGGAATTCCTGGAGGAACTCCGGAGGAATTCCTGGAGGAACTTCCGGAGGAATTCCTGGAGGAACTTCCGGAGGAATTCCTGGAGGAACTTCCGGAGGAATTCCTGGAGGAACTTCCGGAGGAATTCCTGGAGGAACTTCCGGAGGAATTCCTGGAGGAACTTCCGGAGGAATTCCTGGAGGAACTTCCGGAGGAATTCCTGGAGGAACTTCCGGAGGAATTCCTGGAGGAATTTCCGGAGGAATTCCTGGAGGAACTTCCGGAGGAATTCCTGGAGGAACTTTCGGAGGAATTCCTGGAGGAACTTCCGGAGGAATTCCTGGAGGAACTTCCGGAGGAATTCCTGGAGGAACTTCCGGAGGAATTCCTGGAGGAACTTCCGGAGGAATTCCTGGAGGAACTTCCCGAGGAATTCCTGGAGGAACTACCGGAAGAATTCCTGGAGAAACTTCTGGAGGAATTCCTGGAGGAACTTCCGGAGAAATTCCTGGATGAACTTCCGGAGGAATTCCTGGAGGAACTTCCCGAGGAATTCCTGGAGAAACTTCCCGAGGAATTCCTGGAGGAACTTCCGGAGGAATTTCTTGAGGAACTTCCGGAGGAATTCCTTGAAGAACTTCCAGAGGAATTCCTGGAGGAACTTCCGGAGGAATTCCTTGAGGAACTTCCGGAGGAATCCCTGGAGGAACTTCCTGAGGAATTGCTGAAGGAACTTCCGGAGGAATTCATGGAGGAACTTTCGGAGGAATTCCTGGAAGAACTTCCGAAGGAATTCCTGTAAGAATTTCCGGAAGAATTCCTGTAAGAACTTCCGGAGGAATTCTTGAAAAAACTTCCGGAGGAATTCCTGGAGGAACTTCCTGAGGAATTCCTGGAGGAACTTCCTGAGGAATTCCTGGAGAAATTTCCTGAGGAATTCCTGGAGGAACTTCTGGATGAACTTCCGGAGGAATTTCCGGACGGCTTTCTGGAGGGACTTTCGAAGGAATTCCTGAAGCAACTTCCGGAGCAATTTCCGGATGAACTTCCAGAGCTAGTTCTGGAAGAACTTCCGGAAGAATCACTAGAGGAACTCCTGGAGAAATTCCTGGTGGAACATCCGAGGGAATCCCTGGAGGAACTCCTGGAGGAATTCCTTGAGGAATTTTCGGACGAATTTCTTAAGGAACTTCCGGAGGAATTGCTGGAGGAATTTCCGGACGAATTCCTAGAGGAACTTCCAGAAGAATTGCTGGTGGAACCTCCGGAGGAATTCCTGGAGGATTTCCTGGAGAATTTCCTGGAGGGACTTTCGGAGGAATTCCTGGAAGAAAATCCGAGCAATTCCCGGTGGAACTTCCGGAGGTATTCCTGGGAAAACTTTCAGAAGAATTATTGGAAGAACTTCCGGAAGAGTTACTGGAGGAACTTCTGGAAGAATTACTGGAGTAACTTAAGGAAGAATTTCTGGATGAGTTATTCCTGGAGGAACTTTCTGAGGAAATCCTGAAGGAACTTTCTGAGTTGCGTGCTCTTGCCTACGCAATGCGGTCGGGTTTGAGCTTGACGACCGACTGGCAAATAGCTTACACAACCTCACTTGATCAGCACCGTTGCTGATGAAGAATGTGTATAGCCGCCAGACATTCTAAATACTCACGCTCCTCTAATGTGGACGTGTACAATACACATGTGGAAGTATTGGCTTGATAAATGGATTGCGAGTGATTTGACTATGCGTCCAATTTGGGAATCTCGAGCTCGTTCAGTAGCCGCTAGGTTGCGAAGGCCGACGAAGGTCCTTCGTAGCTTAGTTGGTTAAAGCACCAGTCTAGCGTACTGTAGGGTCATGGGTTCGAGTCCCATCGAAGGGAAAGTGGTTACCTCCAATACATTTTCCAAATCAATATCTTCCACATAACGTACATATTCACATATGAGTTTTCATAACATTGTAAATTAACGTCCAAGTCGGGTGGTTTAATCCCCGGAAATAGGCAATTACCTTTGATTGAACTTTCTGAGGAATTCCTGGAGGAACTTTCAGAGGTACTCCATGAGGAACTTCCAGAAGAATTATTGGAGGAACTTCTGGAGGAACTCCCGGAGGATTTCCCGCAGGAATTCCTGGAGGAATTTTCGGACGAATTCCTGGAGGAATTCCGGAGAAATTACTGGAGGAACTTTCAGAGGAATTCCTGGAGGAATTTCCGGAGGAATTTCTGTTGGAACTTTCGGAGGAATTCCTGGAGGATCTTCCGGAGCCATTCCCGGAGGAACTTCCAGAGGTATTTCTGGAGGATCTTCCGGAAGAATTACTGGAGGAACTTCTGGATGAATTCCTGGAGGAATTTCCGGAGGATTTCCTGGAAGAACTTCCTGGAGGAATTTCCGGAGAAATTCCTGGAGGAACTTCCGAGGGATTTCTGGAGGAATTTCCGGAGGAATTTCTGAAGGAATTTCCGGAGGAATTCCTGGAGGTATTTTTGGAGGAATTCCTGGAGGAATTTCCGGAGGAATTCCTGGAGGAATTTCCGGACGATTTCTTGGAAGGACTTTCGGAGAAATTCCTGGAGGAATTTCCAAACGATTTCTTGGAAGGACTTTCGGAGAAATTCCGGATCAATTCCCAGAGAAATTTCCAGAGAAACTTCCGGAAAAAATACTGGAGGAACTCCCGGAGGAATTCCTGGATGAACTTATGGTGGAATCCCTGGAGGAACTCCCGGAGGAATTCCTGGAGGAATTTTCGGACGAATTCCTGGAGGAACTTCCAGAGGAATTCCTGGATGGACTTTGGGAGGAATTCCTGGAGGAACTTCCGGAGGAATTTCTGTTGGAACTTTTGGAGTAATTCCTGGAGGAACTTCCGGAGCCATTTCCGGAGGAACTTCCAGAGGTATTTCTGGAGGAACTTCCGGAAGATGTTCTGGAGGAACTTCTGGATGAATTCCTGGAGGAATTTCCGGAGGAATTCCTGAAATAATTTCCGGAGGAATTCCTGGAGGAATTTCCGAGGGATTTCTGGAGGAATTTCCGGAGGAATTCCTAGAGAAATTTCCGGAGGAATTCCTGAAGGAATTTCCGGAGGAATTCCTGGAGGAATTTCCGGACGATTTCCTGGAGGGACTTTCGGAGAAATTCAGGATCAATTCCCGGAGGAATTTCCAGAGGTACTCCTGGAGGGACTTCCGGAAAAATTACTGGAGGAACTCCCGGAGGAATTCCTTGAGGAACTTATGGTGGAATCCCTAGAGGAACTCCCGGAGGAATTTCTGGAGGAATTTTTAGACGAATTCCTGGAGGAACTTCCAGAGGAATTCCTGGATGGACTTTGGGAGGAATTCTTGGAGGAACTTCCGGAGCAATTCCCAGAGGAATTTCCAGAGGTATTTCCGGAGGATCTTCCGGAAGAATTACTGTGGAAACTTTTGGAAGGATTACTGGAGGAACTTCCGGAAGAATTACTGGAGGAACTTCCTGAGGTATTCCTAGAGGAAGTTCTGAAATAGGATTTCGGATTGGTACGGAAAAACGGAAATAAAAGAATACAGTTTGAAGAGACAAGATTAAACACGTTTATATTTTTCGGTATGATTTTCTATTTATGTTGAAAAACGAGGGAAAGGTTGACAGCTACCACAGTGACGCCTATCCTGTAGGGGCACACCACAGTAGCGGCGATTGCATAAGATACAACCGGGTTGCCAGATGTTGTTCTTTAACAAGTTCCAGTGAAATTCCTAAAGGATGGTTTAGAGGAATTCCCGGCGGATCTTTCGGAGGAATTCCTAAAGAAAATTTTCTGGAGGAATTCTTTGAGTAACCTCCGGAGGAATTCTTGTAGGAACTAAAAAAATGCAAATGATATTGTTAGAGTTGCAGAATGAATTCCTAAGGAAATCTTCGAATAAATTCCAATGAAGGTTTTGTAGGAATTCTGGGTACTTCTGGGGGAAACTTCCGGATGAACCACTGAGAAAATTTCATCTGGGTTTCCGGGAGAAGCATCTTAAATAAATTTCCGAAGGATTTTCTGGGTGAAAATGCTTGTGGAAATTCCCAGAGGAATTACTGGAGTTTCCGGAAGAACACCTGTGGAAATCTTCAGATGGATTGCTTGGGGAGAATTTTCTGGGTAAATTTACAGAAGAATTGCTAGGAGTATTTCCAAAAGCGCTCCTGGTTGAATTGTAAAAACAATTCTTAAGGAACCTAGGCGAATCCTTGAAAGAACAGTTGGGTTGGAACACGAAGCCAAATGATAACCAAGAACGTAGTTTTGTATATCTACTTTTGGTGTTACTAAGAGAAAGTACAATAATTGTTCGCAGGTGGACAATAAGGGATGCATCAACTACCTAGTAATATAAATTAGCAGGTGTTCTTCCACGGTGAACACTGCATGGAAATAATCATCCTATTTCTGTGTACGAATCGATTATGGGATAATACACCGGCAAAGGAGAAAGTATTGAAATATCTAGAAGTGGTCGGAGAAACTCAACAGCGAATATTTAAATAGCTGAGGCAAATTCATCGGACGCACAGCTGGACTAAGCATTCTTTAATCAATGAAGTTGGCGCTCGAGGTCAGTCATGTCAAAGGAGAAGAAATCAAGTTTTTTCCTGCTGAAAAGTTCAGAAAACCACGGAATATTCCGTGAAAAGACGGCATATATGGTGTTGCTTTTATCCTTCTTTAATGCGGCATGTGCCGTCTCTCTCGGTGGTTTCCATTTACGGAACTGGGATTTCTAATACTAATTCAAAGTTTATTGCACGAGTCGAAGAAGGCAAGCAAGCTTCAGTAAAATGGTTTCACCTAGACAATAATAGCTTTACATTCTCCACATCCTTGGCGTCACACAAAGAACCCGACAAAACGACAGGCGTTGAGTTGTCGTCCATTTGTTGAGTGCATTTGATCTGACTGGTCATTAATGCTTCTTTATTATTCATCGCAAGATAATTATCGGCAAATACGGAGTGAGTTTAACTGGTCCTAAGGCTTGAGAAATGGACACACTAATTTGCTTATTTGACACCAGTATTCACCAGTGAAATACATCGCAGTTCTTCTCTGCTGAACATCTACGTCGATGCGAGTGAGGAACCATATGAGTAGTCCTTTCATTGTTGTTGATCTATAACATTCCAACAAAAGTAGATTTAAAATAAAATGATGCGACTATTTCCAATTACCTACCTACCTACCTGCTTGATGACAGCACAAATAATTTTTTCGCCTACTTTTTGGATTGCATTTACCAGTCAAAATTACTTTGGTAATTTGATCAAATTTTCCTTGAGCATTTTCCTTGAGATCTGCGTACTAACCCGACTAGAACAGCATAACAAAAATTGAACACAATTTTAACATATTGT
The DNA here is from genome assembly GCF_024139115.2 of Armigeres subalbatus. Classification (NCBI taxonomy): domain Eukaryota; kingdom Metazoa; phylum Arthropoda; class Insecta; order Diptera; family Culicidae; genus Armigeres; species Armigeres subalbatus. The sequence continues at coordinate 420,152,544 of NC_085141.1, forward strand.
GATATTTATAACTTATTTTGATACACTTTTGTTCTCAGTAGCCTTTATCTTTCAAATGTTGTAACAGGATTATATCATAATATGATTTGAAAAATGCTTAACACCGAATTGCCCAACAGTAGGCAATTAAAATAGATGTAGCTAAGTCTCCCAGCCATAGATATCACAACGCTGATATAATTTGAAAAGGTTGCCTTATTTGTAATGTCGTTAGTTTCATGTTCTTGGAAAATATTCTTGCTCAGACAAAAACAAAAATTTCTGATTGTTGATCACAATCTGGAGACCAATCACGATCTGTAAAATTTCCAACTGCACAGAAACAATATATTTTGTATCTGATTCTGTTATAAATTTCTAACAAAATATGTTATTTTTATGATAAAATTGTAACAAAATTAGATAGTTTTTCGTTTCCAGTAGTGTAGTATTTGATAGAACTTTAGATATTTTAACAACATCCTGCACCATGTTTCCAACAAATTTTGTTATAAAAATTTAGTATGACATAACAACATAGGATGATATAATTTTGATATGACCTTCTAGTCGGGAAGCTTTAGGATTTGAGCGAAGGTTTTGCTGAGTTCGACGTACATCGATGAAGTAGGCGATTGTATAAGCGATAAGCATTGCTGGCCTGTGAAAACGGTCGTTTGGTAGATGGGTTCCGGTTTTGAGAATATTTCTTCAATGCCGCTGATCTCCATCGTTTTAAACGACGAAGTTGAGCATTTCCCCATGCTGGTTTAGGCGGTTTAGGAACATTTTCAGCTGTTGCGCGATTGATGACAATTGTAAAGTACTTCACAGCTTCTTCTACATTCAGTAAGGTACCGAAATACCGCCAATCAAATTGACTTAGCGTTTGTCTCAGCCCACTTCTATTGGCTTTACGAAAGTCGAGACAGTCCAGATAGGTCCAGATCATCATCACTCTCGAAGCAGATCGGTGTTGGCAAATTGACGTAGGTTTATCAAACATTCCGAGACGGCTGGTTCGTTAACCAAAAGAAAATCGAAGTAGGCGCTTGCTTAGATTCAGTTAATGGTAATTGAGGCAATGGTGATGTGCCTTCTTTAAAAGTAGGAGTTTTTCCAGAATAAGGCATTATATGATTTGTCCTTTGGAAGTTGGCGTTTGCCCGGATTGAGGAAATGGTGGATTTGATCTATTCTTCAAACGAAGGTCTATGTCCGGCATCAAGCAACGGGAATTGAGATTCCTTTTTCGGAAGTGGCCGTTTGCTTGGAGTTGGTCAATGATGAATTTGATTTCGTTCTCAGAACTAGTTCTGCCGTTTGGTTTGTCCATCCTTTCGAAAAATGTTTTCCATCAGTATACATTTTCAGAACGTATCTTCGATCTCCTTTATCTATGTGAAAAAATGCATCGATTAACTCTTTCGTTTTCACAAATGTCCGTTATGCCAAATTGTCGGAGCTCAGCAAAACCGCACCAAGCGCCTTTTACACTGACTTGTTGTATTTTGTTCGTAGAATGAAAACGGAAAATAATGAATATCAATTAATTCGTACATTTGTTGTTGAATATCCTTAGTTATAGGGTGAAGGATATCCGCTACAATTTGTGATTCTTTGCATCTGCTACACACAAGGTTGTGCAAGAAAATGAGTAATTTCATTGGTGCTTGGTGCGATTTGGCAGAACCACAACCAAATGACCCACTCTATCGTTGCAGTTCAAAAGTATGCCAAATGGTCATTATGCTAAATGACCTTATGCCAAATGGCGTTATGCCATTGAACATTGAACACATTATTTTGAGCTGGAAGACAACAAAACCAACTCAATAAAATCACTAGAGCTTGAGACTTAGATCCTGGAATATGGTGTTTTAAAAAAATACGTGGAATCTGACAATTATTCCAATAATAGAAATATCCATAATAGAAATATCCGAAATAATAGTTGTCATGGCGTCGAGCCGACGTCTGCCGCATCCACGTGTCGTCAAGGAAACGAAATCAACAATCATCGAAGCAAGCTAAGCATGAAAACCGAGAAAACCATGGTCTTCCTGATATGAAACCGGGAATGTGTTCCGATCTATGCTTGAACTCATCCAATTTCAATTTTCTGAAATAAAGCCTTGAGATCTACACGCGTAACCAAAGATCTACCAGCCTTTTTCAAATAGGGTTCATACTCTGTGTGGTTCATAGAATAGATTATATTCAAAGCACAAGTTCTTGGTGACCAAATTCTGAATGTGGCAAATCCTGAGGCTCCTCCCCCGACACACAACATCCTGGAATCGTGCAGTTTATATCCGGCAGGTAGGTGAGTTGCTGTGACGGTACCTCTGCTATGCACGTTAGCTCACTGGAATCGTAATTTACCAAAATCTTTCAAAAGATTGCATGTATGTGTCTCTGCAACCGTATCCATGGATGGCTTAAATATCGGCTTTCTCTAGTTAACTAAGGCTCACACAATTAGTTAATTTTTATTACAGCTGCATTCCAAAATTTTTTTTGATAACTTTATGATACACGAACTGGCTTGCAGAAAGTTTTACTACTAGGTGGATTCATAAAGGATGAAAGAATATTCAACATGGAATGAACTCATTCACAAAATAGTTGATGCTATCCCAGTATTTAAAATGGTTTGCTTGCATCGTAAAAAATGTCTTTCAAAAGGAAAACAGTCAGGACATACCAAATGAGATCCACCCACATTGGCCTCTACAGCCAGAGCCAGCAACCAAGCAAAATACCGACGTGTGTGCAACTGCATCTCTATGGGGATTTGATGTTAATTTATGTAAAGTGCACGAAGTTAGGATCACGTGGATTCGCCTCTAGCCACCACACCGACCTCATCATGGCTGACTTACCGTAATGGGTCATCATGATTGCTAGCTTTATGCTAAATTTTGAAATAGATAGATGAGAGCAGGATATAAAAAATCTTTTAAATAAAACCGAATAAAATCCGAAAAACTTAAATATTTAAACCAATAAATTTAAAAATTATAACAGTGCCGTAATTTCTTACCACTGTGGGTGATCATCGAACAAATGTAGGTTTAAATTTTCCACCTTCTTTTCCGACAAATACCTACAGTAGAGGCATATTCATAATAGCGTTCAGGGCACGTTCCAATAATTTCTCCATTTGAATCTTTCTACCAACATCATCACCGACAGCTGTCGGTCGTAGTCGAACTCAACTAGATGTTGCAAATTGTGGTAGTCGCATAATCATAAAAACAGGAAGTCACACTCTTCCCCACATCCATCATAGCTGGACGAATTTTTCAATGAGACGGTAGCCCATTCATTAAAAAAAACTTGGCTTTTTAACTTTCCAGAATAACACACCAAACACGAGACAGAAAAGCATCCTCGCCAGCTCATCACCAACAGAAATGCATGAATGGGGTCGTCGTCATCGTCGTCGGGTATTAGGTAGCAGATTGAAACAAAACCTCACTTTTTATGAGCCGGGGCTACCTCTTTCACCATGATGACTGGCTGACGTGAGTGACATTTGACATTCACAGCCGGGCGGGCGAACGTGGGGCTATCAGACATCGTCATTTGCTTCTTTATGATTATATTCTTTCACTATTATGACCGAATGAGTATAGACTGAGGGCGATAGCCTTGTTGATTTTGGCCAAACTTTTGTTGATGATGGCTATGAAGAAAAATTATATGATGAATGTGGAAAGTGTCCTGGTGGAATGAATTGGTTGACCCCGGAGGGTGACCTTCCAGATGCGGTTTAATGGATTTGAATGAGCCTTGTGTTACTCCTTTTTGAAATGACTTTTTGAACTGATTCAACCCCCAAGTGGTGGTAGTTACTTTTTTGTTTATAGCCATCGAATCAACCTTTGTGGTTTTATGTGTCTTTCATAAATTTTCGACTCAGTCGTTGATTGTAATAAATTTTGATTATCCAAACAACGTTAGTTTACCAGATTGGGAGTTCGACTTTAGTTACTAACTATTTCGCTTTTCAGTCTGTTTGAGACTCGTCTCAACGTTTCGTCTAATTGTCGGTACCTTCATCAGGGGTGATTCATCATGATTTTCAACTAATGAAGATAACAACAATTCGTTAAAACGTTGAGACTGAAAAATCAAAAACTCAAAAATAAGGGAATATTTATTTGAATTAAAACAAATATTACTTTCTTTGAATCGCATGTCAGATTATTCCTTCTAATTTGTACACACAAATTACACAAACATGTGTTGTGGTGATGATCTTTTGGTGAGTTTTTTGGTGATCAATTGAAACGTGAGAACAAATACCTAACACCATTCTAACAAACGAATTATTCTTGTCTCTCCTGAAACTCCTGGCACGAAAAAAAGGTTCAAACTGGCCTAACTACCTAAAAACCAGCCACTCAAGAAACCTACAATCAATCTATTGCGGTGGTTTGCATTGCAATTCGGTGCGCGCATCTTTCAATCACCCATTGAAAAGATTAAATCATTATAATTAAGGCCAATTGAGCGAAATTGATTAAACTGCTTGCCATCATTCCTGCTACTTGTCAATTCTTCGGACACGCAACGTCGATACAGCTTTGGGTCTTCCGTTCCGGCGGCAGCCGCGTCATTCACTCAGCGGTGGACAATAATGGTCGGTCATTCGTCGTCGTAGGCAATTTTTTTTTATTTGCAAAAACCGATCACCGCTTCCAGTTGCAGTTCGACATATTATCGTTGCGGCGGTTTTCGTCAGTCAGTCGGTTCTTGCTCGTTCTCTTGCAACCAACGGCCCATCCCAAACGGGGCGAATGACAGAGCCAGGACGAGCACCTATTTGGTCGTGAATGATGATTACTATTTCTGTTTTCGTGTAATTGAGCAAATTGGAATAATTGGTTTAATTGATTTTAATTGGTCGTAGGAAAGCCATTTTTCTGCAATCCAGAACCGCTTAGTCGTTGCACTTTTGCCAGGTTCCGCCAAACTACGAACTGATGGCGGTTCGATTCGGTTATTGGGTTTGAATCTTGGGCGTGCGCCTGCATCCGATGTGAAGGGGAAAGTGTGTAGAAACGATCATGAAGAGAAATTGGTGGAATTTATCACAGTTAGGCCATCGTTTTTCACAAACGACTTAAGGACAATTCTCACGGAATCCAAAACTGAAAGCACTCGCGTTTTCAAGGGCACCCAATTCAAAACGAAAGCCACGCACAACTGCCATTTTTATTATTCCACGCATGCTGCGAACCTGCAAAGCTGGAATAACCAAAATGACAGTTGTGCGTGGCTTCCGTTTTTAATGGGGTGCCCTTGAAAACTTGAAGTCTCTCTTCTCATTCCTAATTTATCACTTTTCAAATGAACTATGACTCATTCGGCCAAACGACTGTTTCGGCCAAATGGCCCTTCCGATCAAACGACCCTTTCGGTCACATAACACTTTCACCCTAATGACCCTTTCGGCCAAATGACCTTTCGGCCAAATGACCCATTCGGCCAAACGGCCCTTTCGGCCAAACGACTCTTTCGGCCAAACGAGCCTTTCAGCCAAACGACCCTTTCGGCTAAATGACCCTTTCGGCTAAATGACCCTTTCGACCTAATGACCCTTTCGGCCAAATGACTCTTTCGGCCGAATGACACTTTTGCCCAAATGACCCTTTCGGGCACATGAGCCTTTTGGCCAAACGATCCTTTTGGCAAAACGATCCTTTTGGCCAAACGACCTTTTGGCCAAAATCAAAATCCCGGCCCCATTTTAAACGTACGGAGACAAAATTGCGGCGGAAAATTTCCCCGAGGTGTAAGGTAGCCTTAAGCACTGTTGGTTTAATGATTGTATTTTGTATGGGTATGGGTGGGTGTTCCAAATTTCTCCTAGCCACCAGTTCAGCATATCTTGCCTGATGGGTACATCATTCGTTAGTCGATTTTTGAGGCGACCCTGTCATCTGCATTGTCGTTTCCTGACATGGTTGAGTGCTTGGGGATCCAGCAGTGGTGTGGATTTTTTCCTATCGCTTCTTGTTCAATTTGTTAAATGTATGGGTGTTTTGATTTCCTGGTTTCCAATGCTTCTTGACAACTAGCCGAGTCACTGATTATGACCGACATTGGTCATGTAATTCATGTTGAGGGTCCTATCATCCTAAGTCCGATTTTTCCTTGTGCCATCTGTATACTACTGGGAATAGTGAATGTAGCTCCGTTCCACTAGTTCTCTGAAGACTGCATATGCGCGTTGTGGAGATTGGCCCGCTCAGAGCTCTGCTTTTATTCTACAATCATTTCTAGGGTTATTCTCATGTCAATGTTTGGAAGAAATTGTTTTAACTTTTTGGAGAGGAGGAAGTATTTTCCCCGTTATTTCTTCAAATGCTATATTGGCTTTTTTTTTTCAAATAAGGTTGTCTATCTTTGGACATTTTCCATAACAGAGCACGCTTTTTAATAAGTGAAGTTGTTTCACAATGCTGGAAGGGTAGGCATCCTGATTCAACGAGCATTGGTAGTAAGGGTGTCGTTCGGAAGGCTCCGGGAGCTATTCGAATGATTTGGTTGTAGATGAACGTAAGATTTATGAAGTTATCTTTTCTCATAACCTCTGCTCCATAGAAAAACAATTGTTGCTTCACCTATGTACAGTAGGGTTTTACGATCTGCTCTATTGGAGATTGCTTTTAGTAGGTTCAAACGAGATAGACAGTCTTCCTTTATTTTTTTTGACGTGTTGGTTAAAAGAGCATTTTCGGTCGAAGTGGATTCCTAGAATTCTTGTGGTCTTCACTTTTTTAAGTGGTGTATTGCCCATCTTAGCCGTGCGATAAGACGCGCGGCTACAAAGCAAGACCATGCTGAGGGTGGCTGGGTTCGATTCCCGGTGCCGATCTAGGCAATTTTCGGATTGGAAATTGTCTTGACTGCCCTGGGCATAAAAGTATCATCGTACTAGCCTCATGATAATACGAATGCAAAAATGAATTAATAACTGTAGAAGTGCTTAATGAATACTAAGCTGCGAGGTGGCTCTGTCCCAGTGTGGAGATGTAATGCCAATGTAATGAAGGAGAAGAAGTATTGCCCAGTAAAAGATTAGCTCCCTTTAAGTGCCATTTTTTGTGGCGTTTCATTTTGCAGCAATGCATCGTTGTTGACTTCGTTTGTGATAGTTCTAGTCAGATGTCGCTAGCCCAGTCGTCTTCAGCGTTTATGGCTTTTTGTAGCCTCTTTATATCAAAACCGACCCTTTTTCCAAAATAAATGCTGACAATATCATCGGCGTAAAGGAATATTTTTACGTTTTTGGGAATTTTATTTACTAGTGTGTTCATCACAAGCAAAAATAAGGACACCGAGAGTAAGGCTCCATGTGGAACTCCGTTTCCTAGATTAAAAGATTTCGACAAATGAGAGTTATCTATGAACTTGTTCATTTTAGAGTCAATATTTACATCAATTATGGGCTCCATCACGTTTCGGTGCCAAACCCTGTCATAGGCTTTGCTTATGTCTAGTGCTGTTCTTTTTTAGCCGCTTCCGTAATTATTTCACTTAATCCTCTACATAGTTTGTCGCACCCTTTCCTTCACGGAAAGTAAATTGGTTGGCGTTTAAATCACCATGCGTTTCCAAAAAAGTAGTTAGCCGATTATTTATCATGCGTTCCATTATTTTCGATAAACAACTAGTAAGTAATATGGGTCTATAGTTGCCTATGTCGTTAGTTTTCTAGACGGCTTTTTTGATCGGAATGATCAGGCTCTGCTTCCAGATTGTTGGGATTTTACCTGTAGACCAAATGTTGTTGAAAGCCTGTAGTAGGCTCTCCTTGTAGTGGAACGGTAGATGTTTTATCATAGGATATCCTATCTGATCGGCTCCAATAGAAATCCCTTTTGAATTTTCAAGAGCTTTTTTTTTTATTCTTTATTAAAGAGGCTTTCAGCTCTTAGCTGGCTCACCTATGGCGATTTTCAAGAGCTTGGAAGAATTCATCCATTGTAAAGTTGATTATAGTTTCGCCGCCAGATTCGAGATCCAGTTCGTCCGCTTCTTTTCTTTTTAGAATTTCCAAAGCTTTCCAGATAGCCCGCATTGGCAGATATAGCTCCGAAGTAATCTGCGAAATGATCGGTGGTTGGAGCTAAACGATATATCTATAGCGGTGAATGATCCAGATGTCGCATGGTAGTGGGAGTGGGTGGGAGCACCTTTATTTAAAACAACAAATTTATTATCTACAGCCCATTCAAGCAAAAGACGTCCTCGCAAATTAGATTTTGTGCTTCCCCGTGCTCCGTGAGCAGCATTAAAATCTCCACAGAAAAGGAAGGGAGGTTTAAGAGTATGAAGCGGAACGTTTAGTTCATCAATCTGTTTTTAACTGTTAAGTTTGTGATGGGCATAAAGTGAAACGATGTTTGTGTTCCAAGGGGATCCTATTCTTCCAATGCAAACGAGTAGATTGGACAGATTACCAATTACTTGAAAACTGATGTTGCGGATTCCGAGACCAACAATTCCCTTACCGAGATTCTCCGGACGGCTGCTTATGTTCCAGTGGTATTTGTTTGTTAGGCAATTATCGATTTTATTCGTCAGATTGTTATCGATTTGTTGTCGTCAACGATTTTCTTGAATTCAGGATAATTACGCTGCGTGTATATTCCATTGCAAAACAAACGTTTCATGACAGTTGGGTATTGTTGATTGAGAGCCGCTAAGTCTACTCGAAGTCGGTCTGCTGTCTTGTAGTGTATTGAGTTTTCTGATTTCTGGTGAATGACTGGTTTCTCGGATCTTTGCCGAATAAAAATCGAAGACACTGAATGTTCTTCTTTGCAAAATGGAGGAGTTACTTGCCTGTGGAGGCAAGTTTTTCTCTGCACCAGCGGCCGCCCTACCTGAGCAGGAAAGATTGGCTCAACAATACCTAATTCTGTTATTGATACTCTGTTATGAACTAGCCCTGCATAAGAGGTAAAATACCAAAGGAATAATCATCATGAGCATGAGCATTATGACTGCACAATTTGTATTTGCTACTCCGTGATTGACTGATCTTGCGAAATTGTACAGAGAACACAATAAATGGGGCTTGAGATTAGCTACCCATTCTCAATGTACACGTTTCGGGAGCTCAAATATTTAAAGTCAATATCGGCGCCTGCCACGTCCTTACCTTTCCCGTATAGGAAGGGAAAGATTGTTAGTCCGACCCTTATTGCTACTAGAGACCGAGTATACCTCTGCATCTCCACGATTATCTTGGGATAGGATATTGTCTTAGTTACAAAAGATGATTTATCTGGATTCACTTTGGTAAGCGATGCGATCTATGGGATGGGAAATGACACTAATACGAGTTAAAAGTTAAAAAACATGCACGCCCGGTAGCATATGAAAGCTAAGGAGATTCGCGTTTTGGACGACCGCACGGAAGCGCAGCACTCTGTACTCACTTGTTCGATGGCTTCAGCAAACTATTGAAGAACTCGCTTTTTTTCGACCGCGCGCGACATGCGCATGAGCCACCGAACACAAGATACTTTATTTCTTTCCCGACGACTAAAACACGCACTGCACTTACTTGTTCGATAGCTACTCTTATTACCGGCCGCGCAATGCAGAACAAATATTTCGGCCGATCGCGTCATCGTTCTGCAGTCCGAAACAAGAGAAATCTCGCACTGAACTGATTTTGATTACCGGCCGCGCAATGCAGAACAAATATTTCGGCCGATCGCGTCATCGTTCTGCAGTCCGAAACAAGAGAAATCTCGCACTGAACTGATTTTTATTACCGGCCGCGCAATGCAGAACAAATATTTCGGCCGATCGCGTCATCGTTCTGCAGTCCGAAACAAGAGAAATATCTCACTGACCTGATTTTTATTCCCGGCCACGCAATGCAGAACAAATATTTCGGCCGATCGCGTCATCGTTCTGCAGTCCGAAACAGGAGAAATCTCGCACTGAACTGATTGTTCTTACGGGCGGCGCGAAGCAGAACAAAGATGTCGGCGGATCGCGTCATCGTTCTGCAGTCCGAAACAAGAGAAATCTCGCACTGAACTGATTTTTATTACCGGCCGCGCAATGCAGAACAAATATTTCGGCCGATCGCGTCATCGTTCTGCAGTCCGAAACAAGAGAAATCTCGCACTGAACTGATTTTTATTACCGGCCGCGCAATGCAGAACAAATATTTCGGCCGATCGCGTCATCGTTCTGCAGTCCGAAAAAAGAGAAATCTCGCACTGAACTGATTTTTATTACCGGCCGCGCAATGCAGAACAAATATTTCGGCCGATCGCGTCATCGTTCTGCAGTCCGAAACAAGAGAAATCTCGCACTGAACTGATTTTTATTACCGGCCGCGCAATGCAGAACAAATATTTCGGCCGATCGCGTCATCGTTCTGCACTCCGAAACAAGAGAAATCTCGCACTGAACTGATTTTTATTACCGGCCGCGCAATGCAGAACAAATATTTCGGCCGATCGCGTCATCGTTCTGCAGTCCGAAACAAGAGAAATCTCGCACTGAACTGATTTTTATTACCGGCCGCGCAATGCAGAACAAATATTTCGGCCGATCGCGTCATCGTTCTGCAGTCCGGAAACAAGAGAAATCTCGCACTGAACTGATTTTTATTACCGGCCGCGCAATGCAGAACAAATATTTCGGCCGATCGCGTCATCGTTCTGCAGTCCGAAACAAGAGAAATCTCGCACTGAACTGATTTTTATCACCGGCCGCGCAATGCAGAATAAATATTTCGGCCGATCACGTCATCGTTCTGCAGTCCGAAACAAGAGAAATATCTCACTGAACTGATTTTATTACCGGCCACGCAATGCAGAACAAATATTTCGGCCGATCGCGTCATCGTTCTGCAGTCCGAATCAAGAGAAATCTCGCACTGAACTGATTTTTATTACCGGCCGCGCAATGCAGAACAAATATGTCGGCCGATCGCGTCATCGTTCTGCAGTCCGAAACAAGAGAAAACTCGCACTGAACTGATTTTTATTACCGGCCGCGCAATGCAGAACAAATATTTCGGCCGATCGCGTCATCGTTCTGCAGTCCGAAACAAGAGAAATCACGCACTGAACTGATTTTTATTACCGGCCGCGCAATGCAGAACAAATATTTCGGCCGATCGCGTCATCGTTCTGCAGTCCTACGAAAGAGAAATCTCGCACTGAACTGATTTTTATTACCGGCCGCGCAATGCAGAACAAATATTTCGGCCGATCGCGTCATCGTTCTGCAGTCCGAAACAAGAGAAATCTCGCACTTAACTCTTTTATTACCGGCCGCGCAATGCAGAACAAATATTTCGGCCTATCGCGTCATCGTTCTGCAGTCCGAAACAAGAGAAATCTCGCACTGAACTGATTTTTATTACCGGCCGCGCAATGCAGAACAAATATTTCGGCCGATCGCGTCATCGTTCTGCAGTCCGAAACAAGAGAAATCTCGCACTGAACTGATTTTGATTACCGGCCGCGCAATGCAGAACAAATATTTCGGCCGATCGCGTCATCGTTCTGCAGTCCGAAACAAGAGAAATCTCGCACTAAACTGATTTTTATTACCGGCCGCGTAATGCAGAACAAATATTTCGGCCGATCGCGTCGTCGTTCTGCAGTGCGAAACAAGAGAAATCACGCACTGAACTGATTTTTATTACCGGCCGCGCAATGCAGAACAAATATTTCGGCCGATCGCGTCATCGTTCTGCAGTCCGAAACAAGAGAAATCTCGCACTGAACTGATTTTTATTACCGGCCGCGCAATGCAGAACAAATATTTCGGCCGATCGCGTCATCGTTCTGCACTCCGAAACAGGAGAAATCTCGCACTGAACTGATTTTTATTACCGGCCGCGCAATGCAGAACAAATATTTCGGCCGATCGCGTCATCGTTCTGCAGTCCGAAACAAGAGAAATCTCGCACTGAACTGATTTTTATTACCGGCCACGCAATGCAGAACAAATATTTCGGCCGATCGCGTCATCGTTCTGCAGTCCGAAACAAGAGAAATCTCGCACTGAACTCAGAGGTAAAATACCAAAGGAATAATATCAAAAATTAATATGCACAATACTTAAGCCATAACATACTCACTTATTAAATTGAATTTCAATACCAAATACATAACCAATTATTATTCGTTTGGTATTGAAATACCTAAGCATTTGCATATAAGTTTTTGGTATTATTTTTTGGTATTTTACCTCTTATGCAAGGCTAGTTCATACCAATTTCTGTTATCGAGGTCTTTGCTCCTGCTCGGGTAGGCTCAGTCCATGCAATGGGAGCATCTAAGGTCGGGCCCGGTACGGGGACTTGCCAGAGGTTTACGGACCCACTCCGTTGTTGAGATGATTGGATTTTTGGGGATTCGTGTTTGGTAGATCTGCGTATCTTCTGATTTCTGATGAATGATTGGTTTCTTGGTTCTCTATGTAAACGCATTGTGCTTCACTTGATAGTGAAGGGGGTGCTGATGTGAACTCGCATTCCTTAAAGTGGTGGTTTGATGAGTTTGATGATTGTGGGTGGTAGTGGTGATGATGTTATTGTCGTTGCTGCTAGTTGTGTAGTTGAGTGCTGTTAACGTTTTGTTATTTTCGTGTAGGTGGTCCATTTTTTGTTGGCATTTCTGGTGTGTTTGTCGTTAACTTCTGTGTCTCGGCGTGCTCCTTGTTTCCGCTGTTCGGGTTGTACGTCTCCAATTTTTCAAGTTTTTCTTCCTTCTGTTTAATCATTTCCATCAGCTGGTTGATTTGCTTACGATTCTCTTCAACGATTGAATTCAGTTGGTCCTCTATTGCTGTTCTTTTATTGTGTTCATGCTCAATATTTGTTTTTGTTTTTTCTCCATTTCTTCTTGTAGCTCGTTGAACCTGGTATCGTCTAATCGTGTCTGTGCTGTCACTTGGGCATAGCTTGTATTTTCTAGTTGACGACGAGTCTGGCTTTAGGATATGAAAGATTTTGATTGATTTTTGGCCGTAAAACATTCCTAATGCATTAGAAAAAAGCTACACATTGTGCATTGGGGTCAAATTTCAACCGATTTTCGATCTTTAGGCACCAGATGAAAGCTATAGGTTCCAAAAACAAGCTCATGTGGTGATTCATCCAAATTGACCACTCTGGTCCCCGGGAAACCTGTATTAAAGAGGTACTGTTTGAGCTTCTCAATTTGGCACCAAATTTTCGAGTTTCGTGTTATGAAACATAAAATTGCTTGCTCTGATGATCCCAACTGTATTTGCTATATTGTATACACCATTTCTGGGGAAATTTATCCTTCTAGCGGTCATCAGAGAGCCCTCTGGGAGATCCGGAATTTCCGTAAAATGGCCAATTCCAAAAGTTCATCCCAGAGCTTCGCGATTTTTCGGAAACCATTCATTCTAAAAAATTGTGGATGCAATCGTAAATGATGCAATAGTAAAAGCCTTCTGTGACCCTCAAATGCCTCAGAAACCAGAAGCCAAAATTTATTCTGGCAAATTGTGGGTGCAATTAATACTGAAGTCTTAAGTGACCTACAAATGCCCCAGGAACGGTCATCCGGATATTTCGAAAAATCCTTAAAAATGGCCAGTTTCAAAAATTCATCCCAGCGCTTCGCGATTTTTTCGAAGCCATTCAAACCGGCGCATTATGTATGTAATCAATAGCGAAAGCGCTCTGAGACCAAAAAAATTCGGATTATCCATAAAAATGGTCAATTCCAAAAGTTCATCCCAGAGATTTTGACGAATAATGGATGCAATCAGTAGTGAAAGTCTTCCGTGATCTCAAAAAGCTCCTTAAACGGCCATCCGAATGATCCGGACCATACGTAAAAGTGGCCAATTTAAAAAAAAAATCTTTTCATAGCTTCGCAATTTACTCAAAACCGAATCGCATGTGCAATCAATTGTGCAAGTCTTCTGCAACCCGCAAATGCTCCCGAAAGGGGCCGATACCACGGAATCATTCCAGAGCATTGCAATTTTATTCTTTATCGTCCATACGGGCAAAATGTGTACGTAATAAATTGTTTAAGTCTTTTGAGATGACCACAAACGGCCTCCGGGAAATCCGAAACATCCGTTAAAGTGGCTAATTCCAAAAGTTTATCTCAAAGCAAATTTTCGAAACTGTTTATATCAACGAATTGATAATGCAATCAATAGTGAAAGTTTATTGTGACTAGAAACGACCACAATACGTTCCTCAGGAAACTCAAAACATCCGCAAAATAGGTTAATCCTAAAAGTTGATCCCAGAGCTGAGCATTTCTGTTAGCATTCATGTAGTAACGGTATATTATATGTGGAGTAAATATTTACAGTCCTTTGTGACCTACCAAAAGTTAATCACATTCGATTTTTTATAAAACAATGTTAACGGCTCCGGTTCTCCGGGAAACTTGGGACATTCGCTAAAATTATTAAATCCTGAAGTTTATCCCAGAAATAGAATGGAATTTTCTATGACGTCTGAATGATGATGATGATGATGATGATGATACTGCCATCTATTGTAGCAAGGCACCTGCCGATAGCACTGGCCATATCTGACGAACGATTTGATCATGATTGTACTATTGTATGTATTTCATCAAACTCCTGTATGAAGGGCCAAAAATGGGTGGGGTGGTTCCATAAGCAAAGACGCCTATGCGAATCCACGGGATGAATAGAGAATCTCCTTCCAGAAGAATGTTCGTACATACAATAATATAATCTAGCCCTCGTTTCCCAGATTGACCCAATAGATAGAGAGAAGAGCCCGCCCTTTATCCACGAAATGTTAACAATTAGAAGTTGGCGATTCCACTCTTCCTATCCAAATCGCTTCAATCAGGCGCCCTGATGGTTTTTTTTATGGTTCATAATAATATAGTTTCAATATAATTTGGTAACAATATAAAATGGAATTCTCTCACCAAGTTTACATTCGCATGTCCTGGATGAATTTTCTTCAACACCAGCTAGTTTTAGATTTATGCTGTCTTCAGAGATGGAAAACCAATAGTTCGTCAAGAAATGTCCTGCTGTAAATCGGGGAATCGGGGACTCAAGGATCGAAAAATAGACTTCTTTATTTCTGAAAGTATGAAAAAAAAAAGACGGAAGGCAGTATCATACATAATAACATGAGAGTTTTGATTAAAAATAAATAATAAATATGCAGTAATGTTTCAAAACTCGATGTTCATCTTCTTTCCTATCTATTATTTATGTAAGAGATGCGAAAGATTCAAACACAAAATATTTCACTTGTAAAAGTATGACTGTTATATAAAATAATGACGAAAATAATAAAATGCCTCAAATCAACAGTTACAAATGTTTGCAGACCTTGAGAATAATGTATAAGCCTTTGGCTATTAAATATTAACTCATTTTTTGCCAACAAACTCAAACGCTGACATTTACGTTTATTACTAAATATTAATTTTTTAAAGCCAGCAGCATGTCCAAACTAACAACAAACTGCTCTACGGAACACACGCCGCACCAGCATGATTGTGACAAAAAAACGGTTACGATTTTGAAGCATTTTAATAATATGGATCTGCAGGGCCTCGAAAATGTGAGAAAATTATAGATTTCCATGGTATACGGCAGAGGTTCCCAAACTGTGGGTCGCGACCCCCAGGGGGTCGTGGGCTGTTCAGTTGTGGGTCGCGAAAGACAAATCTTAATTCATAATTTTGTTACTATTTTGTCCCACAAATCTAATCCATATTTTAAATTAGGATCTAAGTTATGATTGGATGTTTAAAGAACAACAAACCTGACGAGGTCAACGGCCTTTTTTGTTATACGATATTCGGGCAAGTAGAAAGAAGTCCTATACAATCCAAATCTTAGCCCCAAAACGAATCCTAATCCAATTCGAATCCAATCTAAATCAAATCCAAATAAGTTTAAAATCCAATCCAAATCTAATTCAAATCCAATCCAAATCTAATTCAAAACCAATCCTAATCAAATCGAAATTCAATTCAAATACAATCTGAATAAATTTCAAATCCAATCCAAATCCAACTCAAATTCAATTCAAATCCCATCCAAATCCAATCCACATCCAATAAAGAAAAATTGATTGAATTGAAAAAATTGAAATTTGTACAAGTACAATGATGGGGTAAAAAGCAATTTATTATGATTTGTCCAATCTAACGCGAACTCATTTTTATCTAATTTCACAAAAACAATACATTTGGTACCTAGAGGGTGGCAAGCAATATGGGATTCTGCTAGGTGGGTCGCATATCCAAAAGTTTGGGAACCTCTGGTATACGGGAATTAAAAATATCTGAAGATAAAAATTTAGGTCATGACAATGATCTCAATCGGTAAGTTCCATTATCTGAAAGCAATGAGATATCATATTCTGAAACATCACTATCTTCATTGCACCATGTTCAAAACATAGTTTTTAAAACTGAGTACTTTCAAAAGAAAACGGACAATACTCAGTAGACCAGTGAAGAATATTTCACTAATGGAAGAGTTTCCACAACTAGAGCACAAATCATACAATCGCCTCATAATACATTACATATTACATACATAACTCAGTCAACTTAAATAAAAATAAAGCATATCAAAACAACGAGATCTACAAATTATTTTTACTTCACTGAACAATATTATTCAAATCAACAGATATGCATAACCTTTCATACTTGAACGATTTCAACAAAACATAAACATTGAAGAAACTTTCAAGTGGAAGGCTTAATGCGTTCATGTTAAATATACAGAATTGTATTAGGTAGTGAAGTTTAGTAAAAGTATTTATATGTATTAAAGTATTTATATGTATTATGAAAATTAAAATTTATAAATATTAATTTCGCATAATTTCTTTAAAAGTATGATTTTTCTGTCGAAATTTTTCAAATTTTACGATACGGAACGAAATCAGAAAATCAGATTTCGCCATTTTCAAATTCCGTGAAATTCCGCGGAACTTTGTTTTAAATGCCATGAAACGCAATTTTTCGAAATACCGCATATGCTTATAGTTATTTAAGAAATTAAATAGTAAGGAGGTTTGTCATTATCTTATGCTCCATGCACGAAAAACATTGTTTTATTTTATTTTTTTACATACTTACAAAAACCCATTTTTTAGCCATTTCACCCCCACCCAAAAACCCATTTCTATGACGTCTGAATGTCCACAAAACCGTTCTCCGGGAGATCAGGAATATCAGTGGAAATGGTCAATTCCAAAAGTTTATCCTACAGCGTTGCTAATTTTCGCTTGCATTCATATAGGTGAATTATGTATGCAATCAATAGCGAAAATCCTCCGTGATATGCAATGACAATAATAAAAGTCGAGTCAAGTACGAAACACTAAAGACGGCTTTACTGTTAAGGGCGAAATACGTATCCGTCAAAGGTACAATCAAGTGGCGGAATTAAAGGGAATTATACAAACTCGTCTGATGACAAGTAAAGATATTCCACTGATAGCTCAAAATAATTTTCTTATCAATAATAAAATTTCCTTCGTGAAATCCGGGACAACCGTAAAAGAGGCCAAATCCAACAGTTGGCGTAACAGATCATCATTAGCCAGCGACGGCAATGTGGCGGCGTTCCTCATTGAATTCTTCCGAAGCTTCTCCAGAAGCTCCTCTGGAAATTTTTCAAGAACTTTCTCCTGAAGTTCGTCCATAAGTTCCTCCGGTAATCTTTTCGGAAGTTCATCAAATAATCCTTTGGAAAGTTCCTACAGGCATTCCTCTAGAAGTGCTTCTGAGAATTCTGAGAGTTCCTCCGCAAATCCTCCAGAAGTTCATCAAGTAATTCCTTGGGGAGCTGCTCCGGGAACTCCACCGAACTTCTTCCGGAAGTTCCTTCGGGTATTCCTCCGGGAATTTCTCTAGAAATTCTCAAGGAAGTATGAATCCGGAAGTTCCTCCGTGAATTCTTTTTGGAATTGGCACCTTTCACGGATGTTCCGGATCTTCCGGTGTACCATTACATAACAGTACCGAAGACTTTTATTATTGATTGCAAACACAATTCGCCATGATAGGCGGGTACAAAAAATCGCGATGCTATGAGATAAACTTTTGGAATTGCCACTTTTACGAATGAACCGGATCTCCCGAAGGACCGTCTCTTAAGCCCTTGGAGGTCACAGAAGACTTTCCCTAATAATTTGCCAGAATGAAAGGTTACGAAAAAATCGGTTTGGAATTGTGTACTTTTACGGATGTTCCAGATTTTCCGAAGGATTATTTCTGCGACATTCGTAGACCACAAAAGAGTTTCACTATTGATTGCACTCACAATTCGCTTTTAGGAGTCACAGAAGACACGGGGGTTCACTGATTGCACGTACAATTTTTCAGAATGGATGCTTACGAAAAAATCTGGAAAAAGTTCTGGGATGAACTTTTGGAATTGGCCACTTTTATGAATGTTCCGGATCTTCCGGAGGGCCGTCTCTGGGAAATTTGTAGGTCACAGAAGGCTTTAACTATTGATTGTACCCACAATTTGCCAGAATGAATGGTTACCAAAAAATCGCGGAGCTCTGGGATTAACTTTTAGAAATGACCATTTTACGGATCCTCCAGATCATCCGGAGGACCGTTTGTGGGGCATTTGTAGGTCACAGAATACTTCTACTATTGATTGCACCCACAATTTGCCAGAACGAATGGTTACCAAAAAATCGCGAAGTTCTGGGATTAACTATTAGAATTGACCAATGTATTTTAAATTTGTTTAAGAATATAATTGTAAACCTGTTTTGTTGTACGGTATACTGGCAATAATTTGTGTCCAATAGGCCAGTATGAATACTTGTGCAACTTGTACGAACAACTTGTATGCTGTAGAGCAGGTCATTCTTTTTCATGACGTGGACCTTAATAATCTGATCGATATGTAATTTTTCGGAACTCAACGGCCTAATGAAATTTTGGTATTATTTTGGTCAAACAAGTTTCTACAAAAAGTACACCCAACCGGTGATTGTTAGATTTTCTAACAATTCTGTATAAGAACCAACCAAAACTTTTATAAGAACTGGACATATGCTAAAATGCTAGATTCTCATACAAATATTGTATGAGACCTTGACAAGCTTTTCGTACAAAATTTGTTCGTGAGCTTACATTTTTTGTATAAGAATCTAACAACTTCGTATATGCCCAGTTCTTATACAGGTTTTGGTAGGTTCTTAAACGGAAATGTTAGAAAATCTCACAGTCGTTGGTTGGGTGTACCTTTTCCCTCATGGCACGGACTTCAATACCGATTGGAAACAGTGTGCGGACAGGAAATAGGAAACACTATAAAAATGCAAATTTGGCACTATTGCGAAAACAAAGGCCAGTTGAGATGAAGATTATTACGACTGCCTGAGGACCCGGGATGAACCCCGCTGGCGCGCTGGCCGGAATCCACTCACGCCTTGCAGTTTATGCTGATCCAAATCCGCGACTAAAACCCTGGGATTATTCCCCATCGATAAGTGCGCGTGGCGATGGAATGAATTAAAAAAAAACGAGAAAACATTATTGCCCGTCGCCGACACATTCGAGCACATTCCGGTGCAGTTGGGACCAGCGAGGCCTCCGACGGCACACGAGTGCGTGGAAGCCGCGAGGGAGTTCCCGGCCGTATTGCCCGCGCGATATTGAATTGATCTATTTGCAGGGAATTTGCCCTGCCAGATGGAAGTTCATTCTGCCGTGGACTTTTGTTTCGGTTTAATTGATGTTGTTGTTTGTGCTTTCTGTTTTTCTTTTCATTTCACTCGCGTTTACCAGTGAATCGTTTCCGAATTTGAGCTTCATTTCTGAATTCTGTTTTTGTGTCTGTGTTTGATGAGGTTTCGGAGAAGCGTTGATTGCTTTATTTCTCTGCAAGTCAATGATGCGAATGTTTTTTAATTAAATTGATCATTACTGAATCAGATTTGATTGAGTTTTTTTTAGGCCCATGGTAGGCTGTACAAATACGTGAATGAATCATAAAAGGATCAATACCAAATAGGTTACATTGTAAAGTTTGTATAACGTGGAAATTCTGAATAGATTTCCACGAAAGCTATATGGTTCTGAGGATGAGTAGACATAGTAGATACAATGGTAATCCACTCATGCATAAAAATAGGATTGATTGTACAATTACGACCAACTGAGCATGTAATCAAAACTATCAGCAGAAAGTAAGAAAAATTGGTTGGTTTTAAGACTAATGCGGTTACTTCAATGATAAAGTAAATGTTTGAATTATTCTCTTCTCTTTTCAAATTGTGTGTGTGTGTAGAAAAAATTTCAACAGTCTCCAGAATTAGCAATATTGTCCATTATGAGCATCAATTTCAATTGTAGCTACATTACGTGGAAACAATTTTAAATGTTCAAACATTCTGAAAATACTGCATAGCTTGAATGGTTTTGAAAACATTTCCTATGTATGGAAACTCCCACATGAGCAGGGTCAATAAACGCCCTCAGAACTTCATTCATTGATCTATTAACTCACGCCACCATTGTCGCCTCGTAAATAATCCTCCACTACAACAGTTCCATGCAGCGATCTCACACCCAACAGCGCACGGAATCATTATCCGAAAGTGCACTTCAGTTTTTGTATTCGAAAACAAACAATAAAAACCGACTTAAGTTCATACCCCGCCGGCTGCGATTGCTGAACGATTAGCTTAGTTGCAGGCGGCTCAGTCAGTCGGTGTGTGGCACGCTGACTATCTGCACCGCAACCATCATGTTGGATCATCCTAGCCGATATCGCGCCTCCAGAGTGTCGTCAAACGATAGTAAAATCTCCCGAGTCCCAAACAGAAAATTAACAATAGTTGGAAAAACCTGGAAGATCGGTTTTCTGCCTGGCTGCGCCTGCCAAGCATTTACCAGGGCAAAAAAACGGCAATAACGATGATGAAAATGAAGACGATGATGGGACGGTGGCAGGGCTGACAATCGTCATCGTCATAGCACGAAATGCCACAGTAGCGACGAGTTGCATTGTCTTCATTGCTACTCTACGCATCGTCAATGACGCGCACGACGTTAGCTTTCGTCGTGTAACCAAATCGTCCTGACGACATCGAAGAACGAAGACTTCATACCGTTATTCTTCAAGCGGCAGCTGCCATGCGAAGATTTTTACTAATTCTCTGTAATAATGAATTTGAAGCAACGTATGAAAGCGTTATGAATGCTATCGATACATTTATGTTACCAAATTTCCTACTATTTGTTTATTTGAGACGCTATTATGTTTTTAACCTGTCCGTCTATAATGACGTGCAATCAATTGTGTGAAGAAGTGACGACGAAAATCGTCATAACTTTTGGCTGCGCGACTATCGTCGTGGTACGCATGCGGTGCGAAGAAAACGAATAGGTGTTGCGTCGTGCAATGTTATGACGAAGACTAATTTTTTTCGCCTTCTTCATACGACGAGAATGACTATTGTCAGCCCTGGACGGTGGTACCGGTCGGTCGTGTCATTGTGTGATTCCTTCGTCGTTGTTTTAATGCAGCTCATAAATTCAGGAATCTCTCGCTGGGTAGGTATGACTACGCCAGGCCGGTGACGCGTTGCAGAGGTCGTGTTTTGTTTCCAAGAGAGGGCGATGTGAAATATTTACGATTCGCCGTTCACAAGTTCAAGAGTCATTAAAATCTGTGTCGCTCCCCTTCCACCTTCAGTGGAGGATAAGGTTATGCGAGGTCGGTTTTTGACAAACTATTTGTAGACTATCAACTAATTTGCTGCTAGTCGTGCTAAGTAAACATCTTCACGAAATTGCAACAAACTTGAAGTAGCACAAAAAATACAAAACTTTAATAGAATATTGAAAAAAAAACAAATACCTTACGGAATCCAAGTATCAAAGTGCTCGCGTTTGTGCAAAGTGCACACCACTCGGTACGGAAGCAACGCACAACTGTCATGTTTATTATTTTACGCATGCTGCAACGCAGCAAAGCTACATTAACAAAAATGATAGTTATGCGCCGCCTCCGTATTGAGTGATGTGCCCCGAAAACGCGAGCACTTTGAAACTTGGATTCCGTGCAGCGATCTCACACCCAACACCGTGAGGAGTATCCCTAATTGATTTGAAAGCATTAAAGTATGCTCAGCGTTGGGAAAAATCAAATTTTCGAAAAATCGAGAATGATCAAACTCACCCGCGATTTTACTTTTAAATTATCAAGTGATTAAAACTCGCCAGCGATTAAGAATCGTTTGAAAATCGTATCTTGATTTGAAGCATTTACCGTTACCTTTTAAACTATTTTTCCTTACTAGCATGAAACTGTAACGCCAAATAGAAGATATAACGGGACTGTTGACAATTAGCTATTATTAGTGAAGAATAATGATTGAATGAAAATTCTATGTTTATTATCGTTTGAGTACAAAATTTGAGAAGCACAACACTGAGTATGCTTGATATAAACAATAACGAAGAGCCACCGAAATATCAATCAAAGCAATCGTGGTACTTCGTAGTCAACGACATATTATGGTCATCCATCACGGACTGTGGTGACAGTTTATCAGCAGACTTCCGCTTGCCTAGCAGCATGATATTCTCCACAATTCCCATCGACATTCGAGAAGGATTTTCATCAGAATCCGAGAGAAATTCCCATCAGAGTCCGAGAAGAATTCTCATTGGAATCTATAAAGAATTCCTTTCAGAATCATCGAAGTATTCCAACCGGAATCCAGAAGAATTTATATTGGATTCTTTTCGGTATCGTTGAAAGATACCCTTGGGAATCTGTGGGGGACACCCTTCATAATCCATGGACCATTTGCTACAGAATCAATCGTTGATTTGCTTCGGAATTCCTCTAGGGTCGTTCGAAGATTTGTGACGGAATCGTTTGCTTCGGAATTTCTTTACTTCGGAATCGTTTGCTTCGGAATTTCGGTACTTCAACGATATACTTCGGAATCCCTTGAATATTTAATTTCGGAGTCTGTTGGCGTTTTGCCTCGAATCCTTCATGATTTGCTTCGGAATCCCTCTAACGGTTTGCTTCGAAATTCCTCGAAGAATTGCTTTGAAATCATTCGACCATCCGCTTCGAAATCCTTCATTATTTTCTTCGGAATCTCAACGATTTGCTTCAACATCCCTGGAGGATTCCCTTCGAAATCACTGGAGGATTCTTTACAGAATCCCTGGGTGATTAATTTGGAGTCCCTCGACAATTTGCTTCGGGACCCCTCGACAGATTGCTTCGTAATTCTTCGACGATTTGCTTCTACGTTGGAAATCCTGGAGGATTTCCGACGGAATCTCTGGAACATTCCCGTTGGAACTTCTGAAGCATTCCCGTTAGAATTCCTGGAGGATTCCATTCGGAATGTCTAGCAGATTCTTATTGGAATCCCTGAAACAATCCCGTCGTAATCTCTGGAACATTCCCGTCGGAATCCCTGGAGGTTTCCCGTCGTCATCATGGGAAGATTTAGAATTCATGGAACATTCCCGTCACTAAATAAATAATCACTAAAAAAAATCATCGGAATACTCGGAGGATTTCAGTCGAAATCTTTGAAGGAATGTTGCATTATTTTTTCATTCGAGATAGATAGAATATTTATGAAATATGCAACAATATTCACGGCCTCGGTGGGAACCTGACGGCAATCCCTCACATATTGTCCTTTGAGTGTGTGGGACAAAGCCGAGCACTACTACACTTAGACGCAAAAGCCATACGCTACCAATTTGAGTCGTTGTTGCAATCATCGGCTGGTGAACAAACACACTTTGACATTGTGGGCTACAACAGAAAGCACGAGCTTGAGAAAAGAGAATATGGATGAGTGTGATTGATCCGCAATTGCCGTAGATGGTTGGACCTAGGTTGGACCGTATTTATAACATTACCACCAAGATAACTTAATGTGGTGGGGCATCGGGGCTACTTATGGCAATAAAGAAGCGTGATCCTACTCAGTGTGCAAAGCCATGTAGCCAGTAGCATAGTGTGGAGTACGTTATAGCACATCAGAAGAAGCACGCATTGGATTGATTTAAAACACGGTTTTCGTTTTCTTGTTTTTTAATATCTTCGGTCAAAATAAATATTACGTCGCTTACCAAGACCAAGTAGAGAAGGTTACCAATATATTCCCATGGATAGATAACCTTCCCTAATAACCGACAATTCGGGGATCCAGTGGACTCCTCGGTTTTTTTGTATCAATGAGTGGTGACTGTGAAGACGTGGTCGGAATCGTTATTGGTCTTAAATTTGTGAAACTCCAAATCAGGTACACAAAAAAAAAGGATTTTTTTCACTGATAAAGAGTCTATAGAATATATGAGTTTTATAAGTTAACGACCAAATATGATTCGATTTTCTGTTCAATTTCCAACAGTCGCCAAGAGTTATCTCATTTGCACGGGAAATTCTTCTGATGTTGAAAAGTAACTCGATGAAAATGGCTCTCGGCAATTTCTTCAATCTAACGCAAATTCATTATTATTCCAATTACTGAAAATCATTGCATTTGGTCTACCTGGTGGGTCTCACGCAATACGGGATTCTGCTAGGTGAGTCGCATACCCAAAAAGTTTAAGAACTTCAGAATAGAAGTCAATAACTTTATAGTTGTTACACGTGCAAGGCCGATCGTTTGAATGTTAAGCTAAATTGGTTTACAAACTTCAACACATTTTTCGGCCATCTTTCAGACACGCCTTATGGTTTTCTAAACCACAAACCATTTTCCACCGGTCTTTCAGAGGCGTATTGTGATATTGCAAACCTAAAACCTTTCCGACAGTCTTCCAGACGCGTCTTGTGGTTTTTCAAACCAAAAACCTTTCCGATGGTCTTCCAGACGCTTCTTGTGATTTAGCAAACCACATTATATTTTCTGATGGTCTGCCAATCGTGCCATGTCCTTTTTCAAACCAAAAATATCACCACTTGAATTCAACTCACCTTATGAAATTAGCTACACAATCCAAAAAGTAGCCCCAAAATGTGTAGCCCGGAACGTGATAAAATGACCGCGACTCTTCGTGGATGCGTGTGCACGCCCCCTGGGATCTGACTGAAAGAGGCAGAGTCATGGCTTGCTACTCGCCGATTCACACACTGAGATGTGAATCTAAGATCATACGCTAAAAACATTTTACTCAAACCCACAAGTCTTGTTGACGTTGATAGTAGAAGAGTAGTCGCGGCCAGGTCATTTAGCCTACTCTACAAATTTGAAATCTAGGTTTCCTGATTCGTGTTCCTTGGAAATGATATAGCATTACCGAAATAGAGAAAAAAAAATTCGCAGACCAATTGGCAGAAACTTGGTCCTCCCCCTCCATTGTTCTCGATCTTCGAATAATAAAGTTCCAAAATAGAAAATATGTTGTGTATTTTTGCTGACTGGTGCTCAAGTAATCGACCACTTAGTCGCTTTTACCACATTAAGGATTCTGGCATTATCCTAGATAGTGGACTGATATATAGATCTCACTACAATGATAGATATTTTAGACCGGGCTAATCGCCAATAATTATTGAGTTTTACTTTCAAAATCTTCGAAGAATTTCGTTATCCGAATTGCGATTTCCAGCCCAGCTGGATCGTTAGAATTGAAACCGTCCAACGTCTTCGTTTCCTAAAATAGCGTGATCCGGCGAACCTTCCACCGTACGCAGAACACTATCGTTTGATTATCATCCAACCACTAGAAGTAAGACGGATTGTCGCTGTTTACTGGAAAGCTGCTCACGGGCCACATCGGTTGTCCAGTATTACTGTTACAATTACATCTATCCGCACCTGACAGAACTGACAGAACTGCAGGCTAGTAACTATACACTATACGAGCTAATTCGATCTATTAGCATGCGCTTCGACGAATTCCTCGACATGTTCGACTTTGACGAAAAAAAGATGCCCTGTTTTTTTAAGCTTTTCCAAGATCTCCGAAGTCCTTGCCCGGTAGTATGCTTTCGCCAGGTCAAGGTATGCAAGCTCTATATGTTAACCGCTTTTCAGGCTTCACCAGAGTCATCCAGATTCTGGTCAAGGGAAGCAAGATATGCACCAGTGGCAAAGCCTGTCCGCAAAGCGTGCTGTTTGGGATCCAGTTAATTACTCTCTATCAGGTGATCAATCAGTCTGCGGTTGGTCATCGTCTCCATCACCTTTACCACACAACTAATCACGGTAGCTGTCGACTTCGTAGCTATGCGTCTAGCCTGCAGGGAGTGTTTCGTCAAGCCATTCTTTATTAATGCCTTGTAGAAGTTCGGCTTTGCCATTGGGAGGGGGCGGCTTCTTAAGCATTGGATAGCTTTACTCATCTGGCCCCGCAGGTTTCTGTTTCGCGTTTTGTAAGGCGAAGTCCAGCTCCTCAATGGAAAAAGGTCGGTTAAACACAGCTCGTCAAGAAAATCCTTCCAGCCTTTGTCCTTCGCTTCCTGGATGGTTTTACGACATTTGTTATATGGTAGGATTCCAGGGTTTGTATCCTTTCCGGCTGAACTTCCGGTAGCTTCTTTTTTGCTCTTTAATTTGCTCTTAGTGCTTTCCAGCGGGCTTTTACCGCATATCGGGTTTTGACGTAAACTACGTCTAAGGGGAAGACTCTGATACAGGGTGACAAATGAAAATTTCCAAATCCGAGACCGTCACGAAATCATGTAAGATTTTGAACGTTAATAGCGCATTCATCTTTCGATGGATTTTTGAGATTTATATATCAATCGACTCGGAAACTCTCCACCAATTTTCCAGTTATATTGAAACATTTGATTATCAACGTTAAAGTAGGGTATTGAACCATTTTGGCAGCACGTCTTGATTGTGAGTGTGATTGATCCGCAATTGCCGTAGGCTGTTGGACCCAGGTTGGACCGTATTTATCACATTACCACTAAAATAACTTAATGTGGTGGGGCATCGGGGCTACTTATGGCAATAAAGAAGCGTGATCCTACTCAGTGTGCAAATGGCACCTAGCCACTAGCATAGTGTAGAGTACGTTAAAGCTCATCAGACGAAGCACGCATTGGATTAGTTTAAACACTGTTTTCGTTTTCATGTTTTTTGAATATCTTCGCTCAAAATAAATATTACGTCGCTTACCAAGACCAAGTAGAGAAGGTTACCAAGACGTACCCATGGATAGATAGCCTTCTCTAATAACCAACAATTATTTTCATGTGGCGCTCATGGAGATCCAGTGTACTCCTCGGTTTCTTGTATCAATGAGTGGTGACTGTGAAGACGTGATCGGAATCGTTATTAATATTAAATTTGTGAAACTTCCAAAATTTCCAAATCCGAGACCGTCACGAAATCATGTAAGATTTTGAACGTTAATAGCGCATTCATCTTTCGATGGATTTTTGAGATTTATATATCAATCGACTCGGAAACTCTCCACCAATTTTCCAGTTATATTGAAACATTTGATTATCAACGTTAAAGTAGGGTATTGGACCATTTTAGCAGCACCTCTTTTTCCCGTTCGCAACGTGAGTCTCATTCGGCCGTCGTTCAGTGTAGTTGGTTTTTGGGCTCTTCTTTTTGTGCGGTGCTTCGCACCAGTTTGCCAGGGCCAAAGGGCCAAAGCAGTGACCGCAGTCGGCGATATACATGCAAGCGCATAAATATTTGTGCAAAGATAGGATGATCGATTGTTAGCAAAGGCAATGCAATGTCATAATGCGATAATCGCAATGCAAATGAACAAACATGTTCGATTCAAAGATAACTTAGGAAAATGGTAAGCCATTTTATGATAAACTGCAAATTGTGAATTATATGTTTATTATTAAATATGCGCCAAAATCAAAAGATTTCAATTTTAATTCAGGAAGTTTGAATGCACTTCAGATACTCTGTGGGTACAATCATGCGGGGCTTATTGTATACGGCTATAGCTTCGGAACGCATACTTTATTGAAACGGGCTATAGGTTACAATAGAACTATTACTTTCTTGCTCCCGGATCTAAGATTCTTGCAATCATATTGATAATATGGTTGCACGAATATGTTATCCATAATGCCACTGCCTGATAGTGGGAGTTAGATTGTAATAAAATAGCACAAATACCCTATTCCCGTCCGCAGCGTTTACTACTCTGGCGCATCTCAACCGAATGGCTTGGTTTTTGGTACCGTTCTGACTCAAATCCCGAATATGACTCATATTCCGAATACTGACGTTTTAGCGCCCTAAAACTAAAACTGTCATTGGTTTTCCGCACTGAGGATCAAGATAACAAACGAATTCAAACTCCTGTGGAGAAAATTACACGAATGAAGTTAAAATGGGCTTTTAAAAGCTAAAGTTCGGAATATGAGTCATGTTCAGATTTTTTTTTGTCAAAACGGTACATGGCTAGTATTTATTGATTTCTAGTTGACGCAACCGGGTTTTATCGACTCGCGCTTCTTTGTCGGACTCAACAATACGACTATCCCTTCTCTGCCAACTATTCCTGGTCACTCCAAATAACAGAAGGCGGAGATTCTGCCAAAGGTCCAAGGCTCGTATTCTTCCACCAGTGACGACTCGATGCTCTGACTACCATTGGACAGAGGTACCTGTTTGTCCGTAGCCAGAGCAGAGATTCTTCGTTCTGTCGTAAAATCGCTAAATCGTGGCACACGCACTCACCAGTATACACCCCCAGCAACAAACATATTGCACATAGATCACAGTAACTTATATATGCCCGAATTCTCTCACAATATGGTTACTTCAACAAGATTGGCTCAAAGTGTGCTGCTTGGGATATCATAACCAAGTAACGCTAGTGAGTTATTTTTATTTCAGAATAGTATTATTTAATAAACATACTCCACTATATCTACCTATATATTACTACAAATAAACTAGAATAGTGGGCGAAAATTTGGAATGAAACTGAATCCCTACTAATTTTACTCTAAGTCGAATGCAACAGTTGGAATTGCGAAAAGCATTATTACCACTTGGGGTTTTAAAGTTAAAATTTTAAGTTATCGTACCGTCGTCGGGGATACAACGGGTCAAATGGGGGTGAGAATGGGTCACTGTTTCAACTACATAGAATGCTTGTAGAATAGATTTAATGTATCTGAGAACAATAAAACTGAGTGACCTTTTTGAACGATTTTGTTATCCGATCTCTAGACTGTCGGTGAGGGCTCGGACGTCACCCCTGACTACGGTATCCAACATTTTTTTGTATTTTAAGTTATGGTAATTTTGTTCTAAACCAGTGACATAAGTAATCGAATGAATTATCTTAAAATATGACTACATTCCTACATTCTACGTAGTTTACGTTGGGCGGTCGTGTCTTGTACATAACCTTTCAGATTTTTCACTTCACCAGTACAGGGCTCGACGTTCCGCGTTTTAGGAGGTTTTGGGGATTGTGCCCAACGTAACGTTACGTATCCTATTCTTCAAGTAAAGCTAGGAACTCTGGCCCTTTGACTTCATCAAAGCGCCAACGGGAGGTTTGTTAAAAAACTTATATGGACAAGATTTGTTGGCCTTGTGAGGATTATAAAAAAATGTTTTAGTTCAATCTCCGTTGTGAGTGACAATGGTATCTAACATTTGTCCTAATATTTTCATCAAATTTGAATGCTTTGTAGATTTTTCCGCCTTTGTAACAAAGATTCTTTAGATTTATAATTTTTAAAAGGTGTTTAGGAATTTTGAGAAAATTAAGAGAGTCAGAAAGGATTATTGAAGTATTAAATGGAATGGAAGGCTCATATATTCCATTTCCGAAAAATTCCGAAAATAATCTGAATCCATTTCACTTGGATTAATTCAAACAGTTTTCAAAAGGAATAAGTTGTGTTCTTTCTTAACCAACGCGTTATTCATATCTGTTCAGATATAAGTTCTTCGACTGTGAGGACGAAACAGGGATATCGTTCTGTGGCAGATTTGTATTGAGTAGCGTAAACAATTGATTTAGTTCTAAAATGCTTCAGTATTTTTAAAGCAGATCGAAGCTGGTAGCCTAATAGAACAGAAATGTTTGTATTCTTCACAATTATGTTTCTGAACTTGGTACAATCAGAAGAACTTTTTATAATGTATACAAATAAAGTGAAAGTAGAAGCGTGACAAGCTCTGAAAAACCAAAAAGACATATTTAACGTAAATGTCGATATTTGACCCTTCGAGAAAGTGCTTACGAATAACGTCTTGTATTGTTTGAAATAAACGGAAATCAAACTATGCCATGGATGGAAGTCTTATTTATGAAATAGTAATTTTAAATGAGCATCAGTTAGCATTAGCATTAGCATTAGCATTGAGCATTTCGCACAAATTCGTAGGTGGTACAAGCCAAGACTATTGTACGAGAGTAGCATCACTTTCATCCGTTACCACAGATATTAATTTGGGACTAATCACTATCACTTAGATGAAATCAATGCACCCTCCAATAGTCGATATCTGTCCTGGCCACGTCCTTGCGAATGCTGAGGAAGGGGAAGGATGGTTTGTTGGACACCACGACCTCTCATAGGTGACACGAGAGGTTTTGGGATTGTGTGGAAGGTTATAACAGTAGGAATCGTTTTGGTAGAACGTGAAACACAGAAAAAATTAAGATGGAAACAAAGTAGGAAAGGGACGAGCCTGGAATTGAACCCACGACCTCCTGCTTATAAGGCAGAAGCGGGAGCCACTAGACCACCGAGCTCGTCGTAATTTGAAATGAGCATCAGTTATTGATTAATTCCAAAACACACCAAGCGCCAACAAAAAATCACCGATTTTTCTGTCGTTTAGTTGACTTAATTGATCGCAAATCGTATCGAATATCCCTTAACCCCATAACTGAGGATATCATACATCAAGTATACGTATGAATTGATATGAAATTATTCCCGTTTTCCTTGTACGAACAAAATATTACAAAAGCCGCTTAGTGCGGTTTGGCTGAACCCCACCCACTTACATTCGAAGACTTATAACGAACGCATACTAGTGGGATTAAAGTGAGAAATATTTAAATCTTGGCAGATCTGTGTCGAAAACGATCAACATTTCAAATGACTTCAGCTAATGATTTGTTGGGCTTATAATTTGTTGAGGCATGTTCCACCTCCCTGTATAAAAATGGTTAGGCACTCATGCAAATATATTCGCGCAAAATGTTGTGGATTCGCCGGGGATTCACCTTAACACTGATTGTTTAGAAAGCTCCGCAGCTATTACGATGGCAGCAGACTGAAAAATCCCTAGTTTTACTTGGAAATTGTTTTCCATTTTTTTTTTTTTGCAGTTAGAAAGAGATAAAAATTGTCCGTGCAGTGCCCACTGGCGGTGCCAGAGTTCTAGTAAAGGTGGGGCAACCGCATTTTTAGCGTAATTGGTTTATTTAAAATTTAGCGTCAGTAGTAAGAATTATAATTAGAGGCGTCAAGCGATAAATAAATTTGAAAAAATGTCAGGCAGTAACGAAATTTCGATTGTATTTTCTCGTCTATAATTGAAAAGGCCACTACACAATGAAAAAATGAGAAAAATGAAAATGATTTGCTGGAATACTACTAGCAAAGTAATGGTTTGCTGATTTACAGCATTCCTCTTAGAAGTTTACTGAATTTCAGTACTTTTTTTCAGTGGTTTACTGAAAATCAGAATATGGTTCAACAAGACATTGTGTTTACGGAAAATCAGCAATCCTTTTGAAATGTCAATTAGAAATGTCACTCGTTCTCCTTGTGATGTATTTTACTTAGTGTTGTTAGATTCAAGCTATAGCAGTATACAGTGAAATTGAGGAATAAATTGACAGTGCAGTGCAATATTTATGTTTGGTAAGTACTCTTGTACATAAAGTACTTGAAATTTGTATAGTTTCGATAGAGTGGCAGGTTTTTTTTTAATTTCTGCCGAAACGATATTGCGAAATGAGGATCCTGTTGCAAGTCCAGACATGAGGCTTTTTTGCTCCAAAATATGTTGTACTTATTATTAAAACTTCTAAATTATTAAAAGAAAATAAAAGCATGCACATATAATAAAAGAATACTTCATTTTTGTTCGTTAACATTAAGAATTGTTAAATTACAACAAGTTTTTCCGCATATTTTTCTATTCCTGACAGCAATACACGATTGTTTATCATTTGCCGGTTAACCAGCAACATATTTTTTCAATTACTGAACATCAGCAAATTTTCATGTTAATGAAAATAAAATTTACTAGTCGAACAGCAATTTACTTTGGTGGATTGATTGGATTGAGGCCGGAGTGGCCGTGCAATACATAAAAGTCTTCTCCATTCAGCTCGGTCCTTGGCTGCACTTCGCCAACCACGCAGTCTGCGGAGGGTCCGCAAATCGTCATCCACCTGATCGATCCACCTTGCCCGCTTGTTGTACGAACAGCACAAAAAAACAACAAAATTTTGCTTGATTTCAGCGAAGAAAATTTGGTGTGTAGGATTTTTTCCAAAAACTTACCTGTGTGATAATTTGAAGACTGGAATTACGATTTTTAACAAGGCATTCCAGAGTCAAACCCGTGGTTTACTACTGACCTGAATTCTTCAGATGTTCCCAAAAATTCCTGGGGAATTAACTTCGGCCATTTTTATTATTCCAGAAATTTTTTATTTATTTATCATCAGACTAAGGCCGGAGTGGCCTGTGCTGCACATAAAAGACTTCTCCATTCAGCTCGGTTCATGGCTGCACTTCGCCAACCACGCAGTCTGCGGAGGGCCCGCAAGTCGTCCTCCACCTGATCGATCCACCTTGCCCGCTGTGCACCTCGCCTTCTTGTTCCCGTCGGATCGTTGTCGAGAACCATTTTCACCGGATTACTGTCCGACATTCTGGCTACGTGCCCGGCCGCAGTCTTCCGATTTTTGCGGTGTGAACGATGGATGGTTCTCCCAACAGCTGATGCAATTCGTGGTTCATTCGCCTCTTCCACGTACCGTCCGCCATCTGCAACCCACCATAGATGGTACGCAACACTTTCCTTTCGAAAACTCCCAGTGCGCGTTGGTCCTCCACGAGCATCGTCCAGGTCTCGTGTCCGTAGAGAACTACCGGTCTTATAAGCGTTTTGTAGATAGTCAGTTTGGTACGGCGGCGAACTCTATTCGATCGGAGCGTCTTGCGGAGTCCAAAGTACGTACGATTTCCAGCCACTATGCGTCTCCGAATTTCTCTGCTGGTATCGTTATCGGCGGTCACCAGTGAGCCCAAGTACACGAATTCTTCAACCACCTCGATTTCGTCACCACCGATACAAACTCGTGGTGGGTGGCTCACATTGACCTCTCTTGAGCCTCTTCCTATCATGTACTTCGTCTTCGACGTGTTGATGACTAGTCCAATCCGTTTAGCTTCGCTTTTCAGTCTAATGTAGGCTTCCTCCATCCTCTCAAAGTTACGTGCCATGATATCAATGTCGTCGGCGAAACCAAATAACTGGACGTACTTCGTGAAAATCGTACCACTCGTGTCAATCCCTGCCCTTCGTATTACTCCCTCCAAAGCGATGTTGAATAGCAGACACGAAAGACCATCACCTTGCCGTAACCCTCTACGGGTTTCGAAGGGACTCGAGAATGCCCCTGAACCTCGAACTACGCACATCACCCGATCCATCG
The DNA here is from genome assembly GCF_024139115.2 of Armigeres subalbatus. Classification (NCBI taxonomy): domain Eukaryota; kingdom Metazoa; phylum Arthropoda; class Insecta; order Diptera; family Culicidae; genus Armigeres; species Armigeres subalbatus. Next base: position 420,186,206 of record NC_085141.1, read on the forward strand.
TCGCCTTGATCAACCGTATCAGTTTATCCGGAAATCCGTTTTCGTGCATTAGCTGCCATAGCTGGTCCCGATCGATTGTATCATATGCGGCTTTGAAGTCGATAAATAGATGATGTGTTGGCACGTTGTATACGCGGCATTTCTGCAATACCTGACGTATGGCGAACACCTGGTCCGTGGTGGAGAATTTGCCCATAAAACCCGCCTGGTACTGCCCCACGAACTCCCTTGCAATTGGTGCTAGTCGACGGCATAAAATTTGGGAGAGTACCTTGTAGGCGGCGTTCAGCAATGTGATTGCGCGGTAGTTGCTACAATCCAGCTTATCGCCCTTTTTGTAGATGGGACACACGACACCTTCCATCCACTCCTGCGGCAGAACCTCATCCTCCCAAACCTTGGTAATCACCCAGTGCAGCGCTCTAGCCAGTGCCTCACCACCGTGTTTAAACAGCTCTCCTGGTAGTTGGTCAACTCCAGGGGCTTTGTTGTTTTTCAGCCGGCCGATCTCCTCCTGGATTTCCTGGAGATTCGGAGCCGGAAGTCGCATGTCCTGCGCGCGTGCTCCTAGGTTCATTACCATACCGCCACCGTTGTCTGCCATATCGCCATTCAGGTGCTCTTCGTAGTGCTGCCGCCACCTTTGGATCACCTCACGCTCGTTCGTAAGAAGGTTCCCGTTTATGTCCTTACACATATCGGGCTGTGGCACGTGGCCCTTACGTGAACGGTTCAACTTCTCATAGAACTTTCGTGCGTTATTAGCGCGGTACAGTTCCTCCGTCTCTTCACGGTCTTTGATAAGCTCCCTCAACTTAGGTAAGCGACTTCAAAATAAATCTAATCTGGAATATCCAGAAGATGTTCAAAGTTTTTTAGTGACTGAAACTTCTTGCAATACAACAGATTCGAGTTCAGAAAAATATACCATAGCAGATATTTTAATCGATCTTGAAGAAATAAATGATGATTTTGTTGAGGATGTTCATGTACATAATGAATAAATAAATGTTGTTGCAGTATACTTATATATCTTGAAGCTTTTATTGCATGGAGTTCGTTTAGCTTTAATAGAGCTTTATATTGTATTCCCTTTACTTGTTTTACGGGTTAAGAGCCTGAACCAATCTGAAAAATCCTACAAAGACAACCTGTTACGTATGTAGATGCAATGGCCTGTATTTGACGGAGTCCTTGTGCAACTTAGAACATCTGTACAACTCAATTCACATAAAAACAGTATACAATTTTCTAGTTTGAACTCTACAGGTCTGCGCTGCAATAAAATACACATCTATAGACTGCTGTGTACATGAGACATTCGTAGATAAAAGGGATATATTCCATAGAGATCAAACGTCTGTATTCCAGGGAGTTTGGAAACCTTAGAAGTAATAACGACCTGCAAAACAAGTATTTCACATCTTTTAGACAATAATCTACGATATAAGTGTGAAATATTGCAGAAATGAAATGAAAATATTTTCGGCCACCTACTTGTATGGAGCCGCTCCATAGTGCAATGTTAAGCCGCGGCGGACGACTCCGACGCGTGTTGATCACCGTCGAGAGTTTTGAGCGCAGACATACTGCGACGAGGTAGTGGTCGGATTCAATATTCGCACTGCGGTAAGTGCGTACGTTCGTGATGTCGGAGAAGAATTTACCGTCGATTAGAACGTGGTCGATTTGGTTTTCCGTTACTTGATTAGGTGATTTCCATGTGGCCTTGTGGATATTCTTACGGGGGAAGAAAGTGCTTCGGCCTTTTATCCTCAGCTTGCACATCCTTGCGTTGATTGACTGCCACCCAATCACGCGTTGGCGCATCTTTCCCAGCACTATGGAGCCGGTTCAAAGCTCGTTGGTTTTGCAATAGCTTTGGTAGAAGGTAGCCGCTCGATGCCCGCTTTTCCACACTTTCTGTCCTGTCCAGCAGATTTCCTGCAGCGCTACGACATCGAAGTTGCGGGGATGTAATTCATCGTAGATTATCCTATCGCAACCTGCGAAGCCTAGCGACTTGCAGTTCCATGTTCCAAGCTTCCAATCGTGATCCTTTATTAGTCGCCTAGGTCGTTGCCGATTGTATCGAGTCGTATTATCTTCTATGTCGTTCGTAATAGTTGTTTTTAAAGGCGGCTTATTGGGCCTGCGCAAACCTCCTGTCTCATCGGAGGGCCGTCGGGTCAGGGCTGTTGCGCCAGGACTTGGGCTTGTGTGCTTTGAGTGGCACACGGTCGCTTTGGCGGAGCCTTCTTGCGGATACATGCAGCTTTTTATAGAGCTTTAACAGGGCCCACTGTCAAACCCCACCACATCCTAGGCAGGCGGCACAACTCGCAGATGGCATGGGGAGGGATCGTCAAGCCCTTGGACATAGTCCCTGCTGCCCCTGAAATTTAGTTGGAAGATTTTTTTCCGAAAATTTATTGAAAAATGAAATAAGGAAATACAAAAAGGGTGTTCCGAAGAATTTCTAACGGAAATTTAAAAGGAATTTCCTGATAATATTTCGGAAAGTAATTTCCAAATGATTCCTAAAAGAATTTCTGAAGTGATTTCCGAGAAAAATATTAAAGGAATATCCAAATATCTCAAGGAATATCTAATTGCATTTACGGAGGAATGTCCGAAGGGATTCCTGGAAGAAGGATTTCCAAGAATTCTTCCATCTTCCAAGAAGTATCTCTTAAGGAATTACTGGAAGAATTTCTTTAACAAATTCCTGAAATAACTGCTCAAGCAATTTCCGTAGGAATTTCTAAAGCGATTTAAAAAAAAAGTGATTCTCTTAAGAAAATTTTGGGAGGTTTCCCTGATAAAATTTCCTAAAACATTTCCGTAAAATTTCCGTCGTTAAGAAAAGCGTCAAAAAAATTTCGAATGATGAATTTCCGAAGGAATTTCCAAGATGCAAGAAATTTTTGAAGGAATTTTCTAGGAAAAAATCTGAAGGAATTCCTAGAATTCATTCTTTAAATTTTCGAATGAATATGGGTCATTCCATACCAAGTGACCGAACCACTTGTAATCGACTTTCACCGATTTTAATCAAATTTCGTGGATTTGTTTATCTATCGATTATATGTAAAAATCCAAATTTATTTGATGATTGGACAACCCCTCGGAAAATGGGAGCACCCCCCGTTTTTGACGATTTGTAAAAACCATATTTTTGAACAACTCATATCTCGGACAGTTTTTAAGCTACAAATAACTTCTTTTTATGCATTTTGAAGAGAATTCTTCAAACTTTTTGAGAAAAATATCGATTTTGAGTAGAAGTGTTGCCAACTCTATTGTTTTTGCGTTTTAAGTATAAAATCGTATTTTTCTGCCAATGAGTATATTTTTATTTAAAAAATAACACCAGCATCGTGTTCTCCAGAAAATTTTGTTTAAGAAACACTCGAAACCCCAAGGTACTATGAGCCGTTCTCGGGTTATGGAGTTCTGAATATTATATGACTCATATGGAACTTATCAATCACATGAGATTTTGTTATGCATACTGAACCTTTACCTTTTATGGAATTGCCAAGAATTCGAAGATATTGTTTTCTTCAAATAAATTGTAAAACATGTTACTTGAGCCTTTGAATAGAAAATAATGTACTTGGCAACGTAGTCACTTTGGAAGGAATAGCTTTTCTGTATTGTTGTAGAGCGTACTATTAAACTTTTACTCACATAGATACTATTTTATTTCACCTGCTATGGAAAGATTTTTCTAAATTTCACGAATCATTCATTTATTTCGAAAGCTATGTGCTCATATGCTGTTGAGCATTACGGAGCCGAAATTTATTTATTTTATTTCGTCAACCAACGTAGACTAGTACATATACATATACATGTTAGTTTTTGTAATGCTATAGTATAATTAAATAATAGGTTTTTTTTTAGTAAAGTGATGTATAATTTTGATTTTGAATTTATATTGCTGAATTTGTAATGTTTGTTCTTTGGAAATACTGTCTAATGTTATGCCGAGACATTGTTAAGTCAATAGTTTCGCAGTGTTGATTGTAAACGGCCATCATTCGGTTGAGAGGCCCAAATTTGGCGTAATTTGTTCGGCAGTGGTTGGTTAAAAATAATGTTCTATGTCGAAGTAGCCGAGAAGGTATGTAAAAGTTAAATTTCGATAAAATTTCAGTTGAATCAACACGTTGAGAAACTATATCGTTAACAAATGAAACCGTTGCACATTCTCGACGCTCTTTCAAAGTTTGTATATTTATAAGCATGCAACGTGCTTCATAAGATGGAAGAGGAAATGACGTCCAACCTAATTTACGAAGAGCGTATAATAGAAATTGTTTTTGTACTGACTCTATTCTTTCTTCATGTGTGGTTGTATAAGGCGACCATACAATGCTACAATATTCCAGTATAGATCGTACATATGAAATATATAGTGTTTTGATTGTGTAGGGATCCTGAAAGTTGAAGCAAAAACGCTTGATAAAGCCTAGCATATTATTAGCTTTGTGGATGATTGTATTATAGTGATCAACAAGAGTTAGTTTCGAATCTAAAATCACTCCTAAATCCCTAACTCTTTCGTGTCTTTCTACAGTATTGTTCCCTAATACAATTTGTGTATTTGGTGTTATTCTTTTTCTGCTGAATGATATTATGTTGCATTTCTTAACATTCAGTTGCAATAGGCTTTTTCTGCACCATGTATAGAACATGTGTATTTCATTCTGGAATATGATTATGTCGTCTTCATTTTTTATTTCCATAAATAGCTTTATGTCATCGGCATAAATTAAAATCTTTATATTTTTGAGAATGAAGGTAATGTCATTTACATATAATATAAATAAAAGAGGGCCAAGATGAGAGCCTTGTGGAACTCCTGAAGTGACTTGAATGGGATTGGATTTCTTTCCGGCACAAGATAGGAGCTTTTCCATACCCTGGGAATATTTCCGGATTCCAATGACAATCTGAAGAGCCAAAACAAAGGTGCAGTCAGCTCTTTAGCCAGACTCTTCATAAATATCGGTGGAATACCGTCAGGACCAGGGCCTTTAGATGCATCTAAGTTTTTCAAAGCGTTTAGAATATCGTTCACCATGATCTGATTAACACCGATATCCCTAGTGAATTCTGGGATAGGCGCAAAAAAATCTAGGTCGCGATCTTGTTCCGAAAAGGTGGTGTATATTTCTTGGAAGAAATCTCCAAAAAGATTACAGATATCTTCCGAGCAATTACCGACGCGTTCGTCTAAATACATGGTTGACGGAAAATTGTCTGATTTTAATTTTGATTTTACGTAATTGAAGAAGTTCTTTGGACATGACTTTATTTCGTTTTCTGTTTTCGTGTTGTGTTCTTCAAATGCTACATCAATTGCTAATTTTAATTGATCGCAGATGTTCAAATATTTTTCCAAATTTTCATTCGTCTTGTCTAGCTTGTAAGTTTTATGTAATTTTTGTTTGCGATTCTTTAAATTTTTTATTTGCCTATTGTACCAAATTGGATATTTTGAATTTCCGCTCCGTCGTTTTCTTCTATTTGGGACCTCGTCAATAATAATATCAAAAATAATGTTATAAAAGACATCAACGGAAGATTCAATATTACCTTCATTCTCTAAAATTTGCTTCCAGTTAAATCTACTTAGCTTATGTCTTATGTTGTCATAGTTTGCTTTGTTGTATTCAAGGACTTCTTCAAAGTCACAGTCGCTGGGTTTTTTATATTCATGAACGAACACAGAGTATTCGATTGCCGTGTGGAATGTTTCGTTTTTCCATAAGGGATTCAATGATTTAGTCACACAGAAATCTTCTTGAATATTGGTTAGTAGGAGATCAAGGTAACAGTTCTGTTGATTTTTAATGTGATTGATTTGGTTAAGTCCTAGGCTAGCAGTTCTGTCAAATATAAACATGAGTGTTTCATTTTCCCCAGCGACTGGAAGTAGAATTTGTTCGTTCTCTGAATCCGAAATAAAGTCAACGGTGCGTTGGTTAAAGTCTCCGTAAATATGTACTTTGACTTCAGGTGGAAGTCCCGATAAAATTTCTTCTGCAGTTTTTAAAAAACTTTCATAAGATAAAGTTGTTTGCGCATGTTCCGTTGGGAAATACACAGAGGAGAAAACATGGGTTTCTCCTGCAATGTTAGATTTCACCCAAACATGCTCAAAGTTCTTATATTTTTTGTAGTTATTATTTCTGAATCAAAATTGCTAGAGATTGCGATTAGAACTCCACCGCCAGACTTTTTTTGATTCTAAGAAATCGCGATCGTCCCTGAATACGTTAAATCTTTATACTATTTTATTCTTACAAAATAACGTTAGATTAAGTGAACCGAAAGACTCGTGTTTCAATCTGGATTAAGGAATACAGTATCACTGTAGGGAAAGAGGAAACGAATAATACTAAATTTATGACGATGATGAAAACATTGATGAAGTTCTTGTTTCATTACTGTTACGGGACATAGAAATGAAACAAGAATTTCATCACCGTTAAACAAACATTTTCTTAAAAACAACAAAGGAAAAACAGACGAGAGGCAATTACGACAAAAGAAACGATATGGTTAGCTAAAAAACCATGATTAATTTTCCTACCGGTAATGGTGCCTTTCTCGTGCATTATGGAAATAGTATTTTGACCATAACTTTCGAGCCCATAATCCCAACCAGTAAAATTTTAATAGGAAACAATGGGCCAGGATTTCCTGTAAAATGCAACATGGTGCGAACAAATCGGTTAAGGACAAGCCCCTAAATAGTGGATGAGACTTTTTTACGCACACACACATACATACACATACACACACAGACATCACCTCAATTCGTTGAGCTGAGTCGATTGGTATACAACACTATGGGTCTCCCGCCTTCTATAAAAAGATTGTTTTTGGAGCGAACATAAAACATTTCGGTACACTTAGTGTACGAGAAAGGTAAAAATAAATTAGCTCATAAGGAAGTAGACTTTCACTATGTTATTGTGGAAAAATAATGTATGAAAAGGCAAATCATTATGTAAATGGTATTTGTACGTACAGAAGGAGAGGGTTAGTGATTTGTGACAGGTGGGAGGTAAGAGGGTTGAAAATGGCGAAAAACGTTGGATGCAATTTTTAAACGTATTTTGTAGCTATATAAAAGGGAGAAGAAGACCTTAATGTCAATACTAGTCCACTAGAGCAGAATTACCCACGAAAAGTTTTTATCTTACTACTACTTTATCAAACCCACACTTCACAGCACGCAAATGTGATTTGACGATAGCCATGAGCTCTCTCTCACTCACCATGTAATCAAAAATTGTCAACTGTGTGTGTATATTATCAAAGTATGAAAATAGTAGACCAATAACAAACATCATAAAAATGGTCTTCTTTGAGATAATGATTTTATTTGCTGTATTTTGAAAATAAATGGATAATATTTGCTGTTTAACGGCCAATATACTTTCGCTATATTTTTTTGCATTTTTTACTCCTAGAGAATTCAGATTTTCGTAAACCATGTGACATATTGTTTTAATTTTTAATAGTTGACCCTAAGGATGCCGAAAATCTTTGCAGAAGAAGAAGCCTTGCTGGAACGACGACTAGAAATGTTTATTCTACCAGAACTGCCAAACTACGTGTACCAATAATTCAACTGAGTGTTATTTCAAAAATTTTAATCTTTTAGTGCTGAGGAACAAATTGTAGTTATCCAGATCAATTTTTATTGGAAAATTCCTGAAAGAGAAATGGTTTTTCCGTCTAACAAGGACAGTGGGATCAAAGCCCGCCGAAGCGGCGGTTACACTCTAATACCTTTTCCGAACTAAATCTATCACATGTTGTACATATGCATAATCGAGTTTCAGACATAGTAAGGACAGTTGACCAGATAGTGCTGGCAGAAACATTGATTTCTTGCATATGATTTCAACAATCAATCTTCAAAGCGTTGTAATATTTCCAGCAATGCTTATTTTTCAGCAAACTCTTTCAGCATCTCTCAGTATTGAGTCAGATGATTGAATTAACGATAAAATGAAGCCGCTAGGAGCATAAATGCAAAAAAATACATTTTTCTATACTAATCTTCATATAAATTTCAAACGCGATGCTGTAAGTGGAGAAGCAACCAATCGAGCTGTGTATGTGTGTTATGTATGTGTCAATGCGTATATGTGTGTATGTTCGGAAATCAATAAAAAATCTACAATGTTCACAGTGAAAAAAGGACTTTTCATTTTGAAAATCCTGTATCTCAAAATCGGAACATAGTACCTCGGGGTTTTAAGCGTTTCCAATGTAAAAATGGTCAAAGAACACGTTGGTGAGGTTATTTCCTGAATATAAATATACTCATTGGGTAAAAAATGCATTTTTCAAACAAAAACTTAAAAATTGTTCATTTGGCAACACTGCACATCAACAAATTATTTTTTTATAATTTCCTTGAAAAATCTTCTTTCGAATGGTTACCTTAGATTCATTATAGTCCTCACAGTTCCAGAGATATGTACAAAACAATATGATGAGTTTCAAACATTTGTCCGAAAAGGGGGATGGTCTAATTAATCGTGGGGAGGTCCAATCACCACGAAATTTTGGTTTTTGGGGTATAACCCATACATAAACAATTGGTCAAAATTTCATTCAATTCTAAGAAAGTCGATTGCACGTTTGCATTTTTCTCGGTCACTTCATATGGAATGACCCATATCTTTATGCTTTCCAAATGAATTTTTGTATCTATCTCCGAAGTAATTTCCTGAGAATTTGCCGAAAGAATCCATGGCAAAATTTTTGAAGGAATCCTTGGAGGAATCTACAGAGAAATTCAAAAAATCAAGTTCTTTTGGAAACTCCTTTGGGAATTTGTTTGGTAATTTCTGAAAGTAACTCCGGCGGATTGCTATAGGAATTCCTTACGGAATTTCCGGAGGATTTTCCAAAAGAATTCTTAGACGAGTTTTGGAAGAAATTTTCAAAATAATTCATGGAGGAATTTCAGAAGGTATTTGTAATATTATTTGCTGAGACTTTTTGAGGAATTAAGTAATGAATCACTGGAGGAATTACCGATGAATTACTTATAGAAATTTACGATGGAACTCCTGGAGAAATTTTTGAAGGAATGCATGAAAAATCTTTTGGATGACTAATCTAATTAATTCCTGGGAGTATCTTTTTACGAATAAAATATCTGGCTTATATGAAAAATCACCTAAATGAATACTCTAGGATATTTCTAGAAAAAATTCCGAAGCAACTCCTGAAGTAAATTCCTAAGGAATACTTGAGAATATCCGATGAAGTATGATTATGGATCGACTGCAATTACGATAGTTTTGGGTTTATATTTTTGGCATGAAGTTTTATTTCCAGATTCAAAACAGGGTTTTGTTTTACTGCTGTCCGAATTTACGCAAGAATTTTCGAAGGAATTCCTACAAATGTCTCTTACGGAATTCTTGTGAAAGTTTCTAAAGTAATTTCCGAATGAATTCCTGTATTAATCTAGAAGTTTATATAAAAATTCCAGTAGGTATTTCTTTGAAAATTCCATTGGAAATTTTTTCGTGGATGACTTTAATAGTTCTTTAGCAAATTCTTTCAGAAATTCGTTAGGAAAATATTTTCGAAAATTTATTCGGGTGGTTCTTTGTAAATTTATTCAAGAATACATTCTGAAATTCCTCCTGAAATACATTTGGAAACTCCTATCGGATTTTCTTCCTAAATTTCTTTCCAGAAAATCCTTCAGAAATTCTTTCGAGTACTCCTCCAGGAATAAATCCTGAAATGTCTTCAGAAATTCCTTTAGTAAAACCATGAAATGTTCCTTTCAAAATTCATGCAGGAATCATACCGGAAAATTTGTTGAAAGAATTCTTTCGGAAAAGGATTGAAGGTTGTCGAAATTCACAAATTTTTGCGTGACGTACTTTATGGATCCTGCCTAAAGAACTAGCAGAATTCCTATATATATTCCAAAGAAATTCCTGAATCAATTTCCTGAAGGAATTTCCAAAGGCATTCCTAAAGAAACATCGGAAGAACTTATGGAATTTCTGAAGGTATTCCTAAAACGATTTGCGTAGCTATTCCTGGAGGAACTTCAGAAGGATTTTCCAGAAGAATTTCTAAAGAAATTCCTAAAAAAAATCCGTGAAAATTCCTTCAGAAAATCCTTCGGAATTCCTTATAGGAATTCCTTCAAGAATACCCGAAAAATCCTTTAGCAATATTTTTATGAGATCCATTAGATTTCTTTTGAATTACTATGGAAACCCTTCCGAAATTCCTTCAAGAATATTCACAGAAATCGTTTCAAGAAATCCTTTTCTTTTAGGAAAGTTGTTTTTTATGAGTTTCTTTATGAATTTCTTTGTAAATTACCTTAAGATTTTCTTTTTTGTCTTTATTAGCGAGACTTTCAACCCAAGATTGGCTCGTCTGGTCGAGATTTCCTGCAGAAATTGAATTAGGAACTCCTCCATTTTTTTTCAAGATATTGAATCAACAACTATGGAAAGATACCCTCAAACAAATGCTTTCAGCAATTCCTCAGAAAATCCATTCCGAAACTCTAGTAAGAAATTCTTGGATTTTCTTTGAAATTTCACTAAAGAATCCTTCGGAAATTATTTAAAAGAGCTTCTTTGAAAATTTCATCTGAAATTCCTTTGATATTTCCGTTAAAAACCCATCCGAAAATTCCTTAAGAATTTCCTATTTCATTCTTTAACAAATTCCGGAAAAAAATCTCCAACAAAATATCCAGGAAAATTTTAGCAGGAATTTCATATGGTTTTACTAAAAGGAAAAGGAAGTTCCGATGAATATACGAAGGCCTTTCCAGACGATTTTCTGAAGGAATCCCAGGAGGAATGTCAAAAAAAAGGCGTAATATTTTAAATTATCTCTGGAAGGAATTCCTGAAGTGGAAAGAATTTCTAAAGGATTTTCAGAAGAAACTTTCGAAGAAATTCCTGGAGAAAATTCAGAATGAATTATCGAAGAAATTTCCAAGCCTGAAAGATTTTCGGATAGATTTTGCAAAGGAAGAGCTGAAGATAGTTCCGAAGGAAATCTTAGGGGAATTTACAAAGGAAATTCCAAATAAATTACCGGAGAAATGTCTACATGAATTTCTAATTAAATTCCTAGATTTCTTCAAAAATTCTTTTGAAAATAACTCCAAGAAATCCAAGTTTTTCAAGAATTAACCAAAATTCTAGGAAAATATTTTTTTTCTGTAGAATTTTGGGGGATATATGTAATTACTTGTCAAAAGACGAGTTTGTACTATCCCATTTGATTCCGGAAATGGGATACTACAAACTTGTCTTATGACAAGTGTTATAAGACGAGTCGAATCAAGTACTAGACACTGAAAACGGTCTTACAGTTGAGGTCGAAATACGTATCTGTATAGATTAAAATGTGGTGGAATTTAATGGAATAGTACTAAATTTGCCTCATAATAGGTGAAGGCATTCCACTACAAGAGCTTAATAATTTTCATAACAACGAACCTAACAATACAGAATTATTAACATCGTCGCATACCCTTAGCCAGAAGAACATCGCTGTGACATCGGCCTGAATAAACATCACCCGTGGCCGCGGTGTGGCAGGAGAAGGTCGATAATTAAGTGTGGCATATTTCTAATGTCACTTTATGTACGAGTCAATAAGAGTACAGTTGTTCGCAGTCGGTCGTCGTTCTGTAGTTGTTTTGGGCGGATTTGTTCCCGGGTCTTAAAATATGCATGGACTAGAGCGAGCGACCGCGAGGAGGAGCGGTGTAGCGCGCTCCTTCGTTCTGTTGCTGGTTGGGAAACGTCTTGATCTTGGGCCTGTTGTGCAGCGAATGACGAGATTTATTTATGGCCTTCTGGGTTCCATTCCATTCCGCATCGGATGCTGGATTGGTGTTGGTCCTGTTGTTATTGTTTGAATGGCGTTGAATGTGATTTTAATACGCCCTGCTACACTGGTGGGATAATAAAACTGTGTAAGTTTTTTTCTAAAGGTGCTAAATCTGATGTTTATAGCTCAATGGACCCCAACAGCCGACGGAGCGATAGACGGTTGACGACAATATCACTGATGGGATTTGTCCTAATCCTTAAGCGGTGACTTGATTTACGGGTTGACCTTGAACAAGAGCACCTTCGGGTGACATTCGTAACGGAATAAGCTGTTTTTTTGCTGGTTCGGGATATTTGAATCCCCTTTTACTCGTTTATAAAAACATTCAGTGTCGACGTTGTTTTATCCTTTTCTTTCATCATAGCTATTAGCTACTGGAATACATACCTCATATATTGTCCTCATTACTTATTTCCAAAATTACCAAATAGAAAACTAAATCATTAGATGAATGTCTTCATTTATGCAAGGGAATGCAAAATTGTAGAGCTGGCTGTAACTGTCATTGAATGAATTGCTGTCCTGCTTATAATATCTAATGTACTAATAATCGCTTCTTTTGCTTAAGATCCTAGACGGTCAAGGGATTGAATTCGCTGTTACTTAACATGCAAAAAGTCTTTGCTAACAAGGCTGACATCGACTCTACATTATGTTCAACCGTCCTCCTGTAATGCACAACGAATGCACAAATATTGCACATCATTCATCAATCGCTGCTCATTCAGTCATCCCAACAATCCCCTCGACTCATTTACCAAAGAGCTAATCACCACCCGAGTGAAAAACCCATATGTTGTGCACATTAAAATGACTGCAATCCCGTCCCGTTCCCACTCATTGTAGAAGTTAAATTTTAGAAGGTGACAAGTGCAATTCTGCAAAACGTTTGCCACTTCTTTTACGAGCAGCGAACTGTGTGTCTGTGGGACCGAATTATGTCATTTGGAGGGGATGGGTAAATTTTGTCTGGAGTGCATGCGTCTTTTTTTGCACTCCAATGCGCCACAAAACGAATCTTGAATGAGATAAATTACCAAATATGCCAGTTTTATTATAATGGATTCAGGCCATAAATCAGGCATAAACAAATTGTGTTTTTTTTTTCAGTGGGTTTCAGGACATCAGCTGCATACCAAATGGACAAAAAAATGACGATTCACATTTCTGTAACATGAGATCATTATAATTTCATATTCATGGGTCCAATCATCGACGCCAATTATAAATTGCTACGAATAAAAACTAAAGTAAGGAGTCCCACCTAAAAAAGAATCAGATTATCATCATAGTACGTTTGACACTAATTTCAAATCTTTGTTCAAATGTGGTTAGTCCTCAGCTCATGATGAAATTTATGTTTTAATGTTACACTGTTGCAAGAATCGTCGAAAACATCACAATCCAATTAATTAGCTGTTTGCTTCACCAAGTTCACTTCCCAACTGGGTTGAAATGAGAAATTAGTCACTTGAAGTTAATTGAATTTTCTGATAGAAAGCGATCATTAGACCCGCTGCTAATCCAAACCAGTCTGCTAATGATGGATGACTACGTACTTACCCCAAACTTCCAAAGGTCGCCAAACTGTCAAACGAGTTTCTGACTCTTAATAAATTTTGATTGTAAATTCATTCGTCATTGCACGCTGAAATCTGCGATGATATTGTTAGGATTACGACTGTCGGAAACGCTTCATTCACGATGAGTAATAAAATAACGCCGTTTTAGCTGAATGCCGAAACGAAACATTCGCGGGAGGGAGGACTTATTTTATTAATGAGCTGCATTGTCCTCTGAGAGCGATTAAGTTTACCATTTAGGCCTGAATGGTAAACTTTAGAGCAATGCTCAACATGGCCTTAATTCTGTCTGGGTTCTGATGTTGTCGGAGTATAGCTTTTACTGGCCATCGGCTGAAGATTGCAGAAAGACAATGCACCATCATCTTAAACGTGTCTCTGAGGTCGTTTGTTGGCGCTTTCTTCTGTACCTACATATTAAATCAATTATTATCTCCGTCTCAATAAACAAGTCCTCCCAGTAGTCGTCGGGTTGGACGACGCGAGAGGGGCAGAGTAGAAATATCTTCCAACAAGATCTCTCGACCCCTCATCTTGTACCTCCGTGTAGGTGGACGTGTGTTTAACGACATATTCAGCCCCTCATACCCGCTTTTTCATGCGCACAAGTACTAAGCACTCAGGTCATCGTCGTCGCCGTCGTTGTCGTTCGGAACAAGGCTCTTTCGCTTATCAATTATTCTAATCCCATCCACCTAATCAGCATATTTATTCATTCATGAGCACAGACACTTGTGCTGGTCCATGGCGGTCGGTCGGGCCTCCCTCCTACCTGATAGAGACGTAGCAGGGACACAACCTGCGCGAATCCCTCGAGATTTACGGATATCGTCAACTAACCATCGCTTCGTGGCGGGGTCGTCGACGTTGCCATTGTTGTTGTAGGTGTGTGACCTGGCGGTACTACGCTGCCGGCTGGCTGATGACGCTGAGGGCCACGACGTCGGGACAGGCTGGTGGTTATTTCAGATAACATCATGTAACTGCATGTTGCGACAGAATGGCCATTTAACCCTTTCACATGATTTCTCCCGAGATTCATGATTGGCGGTTGGTGGCAGAGTTGGTTGTTCATTGTGAGCTCAATTTCTAAGTACGGCGAAGTTCGATGTTAAAGCTTGATTATATTTACTATCTTAATCACGATAGCAAAGATTTGGTTTGGTAATCCAACGTCCTTTTCTCCTTTTCTTTATTAAGGTGTTTTTTTAATCTACAGACGGTAATCCAACGGAAAACAGTTATTAGTTTTAGGTTTCATGATATTTGGATGACCATACCTAATTATTAATAAACAAATAATAATACAGGTCGGACTCGATTATCCGGAGACTCGATTATCCGGGGACTCGATTATCCGGGGTTCGATTATCCGGAATTTTAGACTCGATTATCCGGAGTATTTTTTTTCTTCAAATTTTTTTAATTCTAAATTTTTATTTTCAGTAGGGTAATATACACTATGATTATTTTAACAATGTGGCGTATCTAGGTTGTGGGAGGGTTGTAAAAGGGTCGTTTTGTATATTGAAATTTGACTATGAGGCATATATCAACTTCATGAATTCAAATGATTATATTACTATTATATTCATACAAAATAGGATTATATGAAGACATATGAACGTAGCTTGTATGGGAGGGACTGAAATAGGGTTGTTCTACATATTAATTTTATTTGGATGAATCAATTATTTTCTTCAGAACATGTCCACAAACTTCTCGCTTTAGGAACTTTTCCGTGGTCGGAGAAGAGCCAGCCTCGGGCTAAAAGTCTCCCTAATAAAGAAAGAAAAAAAAACATTTCCGTGGAAGCCTTGCCACCATGACACGATGTGTTTGGATGCATAACATTGGTTGCAGAATTCACTCTTAATTTATAATTAACGACGATGGACATAAAAGCTAAGGGCTTTTTCTTTATCATATCAAGACATGAAAACAAATTACTCGTCACCTGATACAAATGCGAGAAAGGGCAGAGAAATATTTCCCCCACCGACGTTGTGATAAAACGCTTCGTTCTAGTACAATTGCCATTGAAGATGATGCAAAACAAGTCAAAATGCTCCATCAGCTCCAATAATGACCTTTCAATTGGAGTTATCCTAAAGGAATTTATCTTGCAGAATATCAACCTTTAAGGAATAATCCATTAATTACGTAACGCAAAAATCGCGAATTTCCAGGAGAAAATCTTCAGCAACAAACGGAAACACGTTACCAAGAAAAGATTGCAAGGACCTGTAAATGGTTATTTGATGCGCGGATCATTGCCTAATATTTGATTCAAAAGAGCCCTTTTTGTCTCCCTCGGACACAAAGTATACCGAAAGGCTATTTGTTTTCTCAAAATCAAACATATTTTAGATGTCTCGAGCTTCATAGAATTATATACCGATCATATATGGTCGGCGAATTGGGGGTCCATTTTTGGCACTTATCCTTATCCAATTTGCTTGCGACTGGTTGCATTTAACGGGAAATCTTATTAAGTTCCCCTAACACACGTGACTTTACCGAAAAATCGCAACGCGATTCTAACACTTGGCGAATGCGATTCTGTCGCCGTTGGAGTGGAAGAGTAACTGGAACATTGCCCAACAGCGACCCAACGATAAAATCGTGGTGACTAGTTTTCGCCGTTGCGGCGATGAAATCACTCAGGTCTGGGGAAGCCTTTACATTGTTTCCTATTGACAAATGGATAGATCGGACAATTGACTCAAAAGTTTTATAGCTTTTTGTTGAAAATTGACTAGATCAAACTTTGGGTTCAGAAATAATGAACAAAATACTATTTTTTGTACAAAGGTGCGTAAATAGTCTAGTTATTTTTTTTGGCACCTATTCTCAACCATCAAGTTCGATTCAAATGGGACTCCTGTCTCATCATTTCATATTGAAAATTGGCTGGATTGGATGGACTCAAAAGTTATGGCAAAAATACTATTTTCCATTGTATACCAGAAAATCACCGATACCGTTAGGCGGATTAATCAGGGTTTTTCCAAAATAATTTCTGACTACACCACTGCAAATACAATAAAACATAATTTTTTCGTCATTTAATTGCAGATTTGATTTTTTTCTAGTGATTCGATTATCCGGAGGATTCGATTATCCGGAGTGAAAAAAAAATCGATACTAATACCTAATTACAAAATTTAAGGCTTTTTCCATTCGTCATTAGAACGCTTCTTTACAATGGTCAAACAAAAAATCCTTCTTCACAAAGGACCAAACAAGAATAATGATATTGCAAAATATTTATTTCTTTTCAAAATTCATTACTTCTTAGACGATTTTTGTGTTTGATGATTAAAATTAGACTCAGATTTTCAGTTTTACAGTCGACTCTCCACATCTCGATGTTCTGTATCTCGATATCTCTCCATATGTCGATGGTTTCCTCAGTCCCTTCAATCTACATACATTTGGGCTTTCTGCATCTCGATAATCTCCCTATCTCGATATCTCTCTATCTCGATGGGTTCTGATCATATTTTGTTCAGGATTCACTCTCCTTATGTCGATATGGTCAAATTTTTAGGCTACTAGACCATCTTTGGACAATAACAAACACATCAACAACAGGAAACGACATTTGTTTTGTTGTCGTTTTTCATAGCAACGAGCTTTTTTGAATCTAGTACCCATTTCAATTTTCCTTCCATTCCTCGATCTCTCCCTATCTCGATGGTCCCTTCAATATCGAGATGTGGAGAGGCGACTGTATTTAAACGAAATCAAATAATGACTTTTGAGCTTTTAGCAACAGGATGCTTAAATCAAGATCGAAGCAGGCCTTGACCGAAATGGATAGATTTTTTCACTGTCATCGATATTCTCTAACTTTTCCCTAATTTCAGACTTCACGAAGACTGTTTACAAACAATAGGATTTTGAGGAATTCACTCATGAGAAAACAACTGTGGTCCTGATTATCGAGTTAGCAAAAGGAATATCGTATTCTTACAAACGATTGATGCGATAGTTCGTTTAACTTCGGTTAGGAGTTTGTTAAGTATCATTTACTTTTTTAACCCTCTAATTGTATTTCCATGTTAGTTTGTTTTATGGAAATTCTTTGCTTGGATTCGGATTGATATAATCTTCTTGTAGTATGTAGTTCCTTATGAATGGAGAGGAGCAGAATAGGTCAAAGTTTCACGTTTTCTTTTTTCTATTTCTTCTTCTTCTTCTTATTGGCATTACATCCCCATACTGGGACAGAACCGCCTAGCAGCTTTCGGAAATTTACAAAAAAAATTAATAGAAAATACAAAATGAATTCTCGGAAGCGTTTCTCACGGAAATTTAAAGGAATTCCTAGATTAATTTCCGAAGGAACTCTTGAAGATATTTTTGAATTATTCCTGAAATGATTTCTGAAGAGATTTACAAAAAAAAAAATTTAAAAAAATATCCGAAGTTCTACAGTTGAGTCTTGAGTTTAGAGACTATACGTTAGAAAGCCTCTATTTGAGAGACATGAAGTATTTTTTTTTCGAAAAGCTCAGTTGCTTCTCGAAAGCCTCCTTCTAAACACCTCCGAGGACTACTTTCAAGAGGCTTGGAAGTCTTCTTTCAAAAGGTTCGGAAACCTACTCTCAAGAGGTTCAGAGGCCTCCTTTCAAGAGGCCCGGAAGTCCCCTTTTAAGAAGCCCAGAGGCCTTCTATCAAAAGCCTCGGAAGCCTTCTTTTAAGAAGTTCGAAAATTTTCTTGCAAGAGGCTAAGACACCTCTTTTCAAGGCCCGGAAGCCTCCTTTCAAGAGGCCCGGAAGCCTCCTTTCAAGAGGCCCGGAAGCCTCCTTTCAAGAGGCCCGGAAGCCTCCTTTCAAGAGGCTCGGAAGCCTCCTTTCAAGAGGCCCGGAAGCCTCCTTTCAAGAAGCCCGGAAGCCTCCTTTCAAGAGGCCCGGAAGCCTCCTTTCAAGAGGCCCGGAAGCCTCCTTTCAAGAGGCCCGGAAGCCTCCTTTCAAGAGGCCCAGGCCTCCTTTCAAGAGGCCCGAAGCCTCCTTTCAAGAGGCCCGGAAGCCTCCTTTCAAGAGGCCAGAAGCCTCCTTTCAAGAGGCCCGAAGCCTCCTTTCAAGAGGCCCGGAAGCCTCCTTTCAAGAGGCCAGGAAGCCTCCTTTCAAGAGGCCCGGAAGCCTCCTTTCAAGAGGCCCGGAAGCCTCCTTTCAAGAGGCCCGGAAGCCTCCTTTCAAGAGGCCCGGAAGCCTCCTTTCAAGAGGCCTGGAAGCCTCCTTTCAAGAGGCCAGGAAGCCTCCTTTCAAGAGCCCTGGAAGCCTCCTTTCAAGGTACCCGGAAGCCTCCTTTCAAGAGGCCCAGAAGCCTCCTTTCAAGAGGCCTGGAAGCCTCCTTTAAGAGGCCAGGAAGCCTCCATTCAAGAGGCCCGAAAGCCTCCGTTCAAGAGGCCCGGAAGCCTCCTTTCAAGAGGCCCGGAAGCCTCCTTTCAAGAGGCCCAGAGCCTCCTTTCAAGAGGCCCGGAAGCCTCCTTTCAAGAGGCCCGAAGCCTCCTTTCAAGAGGCCCGAAGCCTCCTTTCAAGAGGCCCGGAATCCTCCTTTCAAGAGGCTCGGAAGCCTCCTTTCAAGAGGCCCGGAAGCCTCCTTTCAAGAGGCCCGGAAGACTCCTTTCAAGAGGCTCGGAAGACTCCTTTCAAGAGGCCCGGAAGCCTCCTTTCAAGATGCCCGGAAGCCTCCTTTCAAGAGGCAGGCTCGGAAGCCTTTTTTCAAGAGGCCCGAAAGCCTCCTTTCAAGAGAGCCGGAAGCCTCCTTTCAAGAGACCCTGAAGTCTCCTTTCAAGAGTCCCGGAAGAGTCCTTTCAAAAGTCCCGGAAGCGTCCTTTCAAAAGTCCCGGAAGCGTCCTTTCAAGAGTCCTGGAAGCCTCCTTTCAATAGGCCCGGAAGTCTCCTTTCAAGAGGCTTGGAAGCCTCTTTTCAAGAGGCCAGGAAGCCTCCTTTCAAGAGGCCCGGAAGCCTCCTTTCAAGAGGCCCAGGAAGCCTCCTTTCAAGAGGCCCGGAAGCCTCCTTTCAAGAGGCCTGGAAGCCTCCTTTCAAGAGGCCCAGCCCTCCTTTCAAGAGGCCAGGAAGCCTCCTTTCAAGAGGCCAGAAGCCTCCTTTCAAGAGGCCCGGAAGCCTCCTTTCAAGAGGCCCGGAAGCCTCCTTTCAAGAGGCCAGGAAGCCTCCTTTCAAGAGGCCTGAAACCTCTTTTCAAGAGGCCCGGAAGCCTCCTTTCAAGAGGCCCGGAAGCCTAATTTCAAGAGGCCCGGAAGCCTCCTTTCAAGAGGCCCTGGAAGCCTCCTTTCAAGAGGCCCGAAGCCTCCTTTCAAGAGGCCCAGGCCTCCTTTCAAGAGGCCCGGAAGCCTCCTTTCAAGAGGCCCGGAAGCCTCCTTTCAAGAGGCCAGAAGCCTCCTTTCAAGACGCCCGGAAGCCTCCTTTCAAGAGGCTTTGAAGCCTTCTTTCAAAAGACCTGGAAGCCTCCTTCCAAGAGGCCCGAAAGCCTCCTTTCAAGAGGCCCGGATGCCTTCTTTCAAGAAGCCCGGATGCCTCCTTTCAAGAGGCCCGGATACCTCCTTTCAAGAGGCCCGGAAGCCTCCTTCCAAGAGGCCAAGAAGCCTTCTTTCAAGTGGCCCGGAAGCCTCCTTCCAAGAGGCCAAGAAACCTCCTTTTAAGAGGCCCGGAAGCCTTCTTTCGAGACGCCGGAAGCCTCCTTTCAAGAGGCTCGGAAGCCTCCTTTCAAGAGGCTCGGAAGCCTCCTTTCAAGAGGCTCGGAAGCCTCCTTTCAAGAGGCTCGGAAGCCTCCTTTCAAGAGGCTCGGAAGCCTCCTTTCAAGAGGCTTTGGAAGCCTCCTTTCAAGAGGCTTTGGAAGCCTCCTTTCAAGAGGCTTTGGAAGCCTCCTTTCAAGAGGCTTTGGAAGCCTCCTTTCAAGAGGCTTTGGAAGCCTCCTTTCAAGAGGCTTTGGAAGCCTCCTTTCAAGAGGCTTTGGAAGCCTCCTTTCAAGAGGCTTTGGAAGCCTCCTTTCAAGAGGCTCAGAAGCCTCCTTTCAAGAGGCTCGGAAGCCTCCTTTCAAGAGGCTCGGAAGCCTCCTTTCAAGAGGCTTTTGAAGCCTCCTTTCAAGAGGCCCAGGCCTCCTTTCAAGAGGCCAGGAAGCCTCCTTTCAAGAGGCCCGGAAGCCTCCTTTCAAGAGGCCCTGGAAGCCTCCTTTCAAGAGGCCCGGAAGCCTCCTTTCAAGAGGCCTGAAGCCTCCTTTCAAGAGGCCCGGAAGCCTCCTTTCAAGAGGCCCGGAAGCCTCCTTTCAAGAGGCCTGAGCCTCCTTTAAAGAGGCCAGGAAGCCCTACTTTCAAGAGGCCCGGAAGCCTCATTTTCAAGAGGCCTGGAAGCCTCCTTTCAAGAGGCCCGGAAGCATCCTTTCAAGAGGCCCGGAAGCCTCCTTTCAAGAGGCCCGGAAGCCTCCTTTCAAGCGGCCCGGAAGCCTCCTTTCAAGAGGCCTGGAAGCCTCCTTTCAAGAGGCCCGGAAGCCTCCTTTCAAGAGGAAAAGGGGTACCTCCAATGATGCAGAAGTTCGAAAGGGTACCTCTCAAGCAGAAGTTTGAGAACCGCTGTTTTAGACCTTCATAGATTCCTTAAAGTTCCTTCAGAATTTAATTTGAGCATTCTTTTGTGAATTTCTCCACAAAATCCTTTAGTAATTATTTTAGGAATCCTTCGTGAGTTTCATTTGGATATTATTTTGGGAATTTTTTTGAGAATTCTTTCAAAAATCCTCACGATTTTCCTTCGGCAAATCCTTTGAAACTTCCGTTAAAAACTACTTCGAAAATTCTCTTAGGATTTCCTATTTCATTCTTGCATAATGTTCCGAAAGAATTCTTTCAACAAAATTTCCGAATAATGTATGCAGGAATTTACATTGTTTAACTAAACGAATTTCTGGAGAAATTTACAAAGGCCTTTCGGGAGGTTTTAAGAAAGAATCCCTGGAGGAATATTCGAATGAACTACAGAGGGAATCCTGAAATAATTTCTGGAGGTATTTTCAAATGTATTTCATAAGGAATTTCGGAAGAACAACCTGAATAGATTTTGAAC
Organism: Armigeres subalbatus; assembly: GCF_024139115.2. NCBI lineage: Eukaryota > Metazoa > Arthropoda > Insecta > Diptera > Culicidae > Armigeres > Armigeres subalbatus. Next base: position 420,207,814 of record NC_085141.1, read on the forward strand.
AAACATTTCCAAACAAATACCTATTGAAATTTTCATTACACTACAGGACAAAGGATTTCTACAGGAATTTCTTCGTAAATTACTCCAGAAACTCCTGCACGAATTCGTACATAACCAACTAACTAACTACCGTAACATATGAAAGCATTGCTTCGGGAATTCCTTCAAAAATACGGACAGTAGTAAAACAAAATACTGACTTGAAACTGGAATTAAGACTTCTTGGGAATTTACTTCAGAAGGTGCTTCGGAGATTTCTCCAGGAATTACTCAAAAGTTCGTTTGGAAAATCATTCAGACATTTTTTTTAAAAATCCTGTAAGGAAAACCTTTAAAAAATCCATGCAAGTATTCTGTCTTGAGAATTTCTTTCGGAAATTCCTTAACGAATTTTTAAATTATATCGGAAATTCCTTTGGAAATTTGGTCGAAATTCCTACTGGAAATTCTTCGGAAAAACCTGCGGAAATTGTTTCAGGAAAACCATACGAAACTCGCTTAGGAGAATTCTTTCGGAAATTACTCTTTTATTTCTTTTTGGTTTAGAAATTTATTCGGAAATTCTTTTTTTTTAGGAATTGCTGCAGCAATCATTTTAGGAATTTGTTTAAGAAATTCCTCCAATATTCCTTAAGAAATCCTCAGAAATTATTTTTGGAGTTCTTACGAAATTTCTCCAGAACTTCATCAAAGAAATCTTCCGATTTTTTTTGGGAATTTCTTCCAACATTCCTCCGATATTTAATTAGAAATTCCTTGAGGCCATCAGATATTCCTTTAACCGGAATTACTTCAGAAATTCATTCAGAATTTTTTTTAGGAATCATTCGGAAATTACTTTTAAAGTTCTTTCTGAAACGTTATCTGGAAATTCATTGAAATAACCGTCAGAAAACTTTAAAACAATATTTAAGTATTTCCTTTTTCATTCTTTAAAATATTTCTGAAAAAAAATTCTTCAGACAAACTTTCCGGAATAATTCCTGCAGTTATTTTGGAAGACATTTTAAATAGGGGGGAGAAGTTCTCAAAAGAAAAGGATTTCCTAAAACTTTTTCATTGGTATTACATCCTCAACTGGAACATTTCCGCCTCGCAGGTTAGTGATTATTAAGCATTTCCACAATTATTACACGATAATGTTTTTAGGACCATGAGAGTCAAAAAAATTTCCAATCCGCGAGTTCGAATCCTGCTCGAAGAGAGTTAAAGAATGTGTTCCCTTTAAATATGAAAATAGAATAACGATTTAATTTGAAAAAAAGCTATGTACAAATAGAAGTAGAAAAAAAAGTGCCGTTGATAAAAACTTTTTTTCCTTTTTTTTTAAACTAAGCATTTATTCAGCATTTAGGAAGCAGAATAAATGCTATTTGGCAAAATTTCTACTTTATCAATAAAGTAGGATAAAGCACCAAAACCTGCATTAAAATAGCATTAAAGGCGACTATATTGCTTATGAGCATTTAAGGTTTTGCCGTAAAGGCGCATATAATACCACTTCAGTGCTTTAATTAATGCTTACTGGTTACCTGGGTGGTCATGGTTTGTAGCCGCGCATCTTACCGCACGACTAAGGAACATATTCCGAAGAAATTATGAAATCAATTTCCAAACAAATTCCTGAAGGAATTTCCGAAGGAATCCCTTGAACAATTTCTGTAGGTATTCCTGAGGAATATCCGAAGGATTTTTCTTAGGTTTTTCCGAAGAAATTTCTAAAAGAATGTCTAGAAAAATTGCTTTAAAAAAATCCTTAAAGAATTCATAAGAGAATTTAAAAAAAATTATATTTTCTGTTTTGAATGTCTTGAAGAATTTTCAAAAGATTTTCTGGATTTATCTCTGAAGTTATTTCCTGAGGAGCTTTTAAAATGCTGGTGCCCTAAATAATAGTGGTTCTGGCGTCGCCAATGATTTTTGCAGCATTGCACTGTCGGAATTCTGCGAGGGGTAGGGATTATATAAAAAGATAGTGCCCCTGTTTACTGTCATATGCTACGTTGTTCATAACGACATCGAAATAACATCCTTGCTCCTTACACATAAACCAAATTGACCTTAAACTGACGAATCATTTTCATGTTATATACTGCCGCTAACCGCAAGTCGAGCACATCTGTATATGGGCGTCCATATACAGATGTGCTCGACTTGCGGTTAGCGGCAGTATAGTATAAGATAAAAATTCAATCATTGTTTTTTTTATAGAAATTAGATTTTCTGCAACTGTTTACTTTTTGACAAAGTGGACAGCATTAGGTGCAGCTGCAGCTCTGTGATCAATATTTTGTAACGTTTGCAGCGCTCAGTAGTTTGAAAAGTATCAAGAGTAATACGATCAACTTAATAATCACTCATCAAATTACTAATATCTGATGTAAAAAAAAATATGCAAGAATGGTGAATTTTCAAAATTTAGCGTCATTACTGCACGCTGCTTTGAGCAATCTCAAATCCAGTATTGTACGCCCATTTGCAACAAAATGTTCATCCTTTGTGAACAAGAGCCAATCACAATACACGAGAGACCATTGACGATGCTCGTTAACGCACACACAATGCACTGAACCGCTTAATTTTGCATTCACTCCCAGTCACATCTTCCCCGGAGCTATCGGTCATGCTTGCAGCGACGGTGCAGGACTTCGAAAAACAGACACCGGAGAAGTGTGACTGCCTTCACTCGCAATCATCGTCACCCATCGCAATTGACTTCCTTTTTGTCCGAAAGGGCCCCTCAGAAAGGGGGGAACGCCACCCACTCACTGGCAGGCACACATGTTCTTTTGCCCATCATGAGGTGGCTACCGAGAAGAATCATGAATATTCATTGTGCTGGACTTTTTGCTCCCGGGCCACCGATTCCCACAGAACTGCAGCCAAACCATCTCGGTTCGTTCGATCCGAATGCCATCCATCGCAGCATCGCCCCAACAACCAACTGACTAAGCGAGCGCCGCAACGCTGCGCTGCGACGAGTCTGTGCTGATGGATTTGCACCATTTGCGCCCATTTCACCGCACACAAAGTCAATCAGTCGGGAGATAAATTGATGCAAATTATCATTATTTTTTATTAAAAGGCTGTAAAACGAATCAAAATATATTGCAATGGCCATTGTGTGTGTATCTGTTCGGGTGGAAAAGTTGTGGAAAAAAGCTTACATGCCATCACAATCATCATCATCAACGGGCCCATCCAGCCGGCAGCCTACAGCTGAAAATAGCATAAAGTCAGCCTTGATTCAGTTCCGATTTCGATAGATCGGTAGCCCACTCGAATGTACGAGTAGTGCTGCGAAAAAAAAGGTGCCATGAAAGGAAAGCTTTTGTTCGAACCATTCACGGGGATGGTATGTATTTGGTGTTGTGCTGCTGTGCCCTGCAGTGTGCCTACCGGGCGAAGACAAAAAATCAAAAGTGAAAAAGTGTTGTTCCGCTTGCCGGGCGCCCTTTCCCCACCGATATGATGCACTTTTGGTTGCTTACTGTTGCTCCAGGCAACAGCAGTTGCTCTGTTGGACAACATAGAGGGGCAGTAACCATGCATAGGCTCAATTGAGAAGGTTCACATCTATCGCACAGCACGGACCGGATCTTGGCCCTTGTTGAATCGAACCCGTTCGATTCACATATGCGGCCGTTGGATTTGGGGTATTTATGCAGATGCAGATGCCTACCAGTTCCTTGTGCCGCAATCCATGAAAGAAGTGGGTGGAGAAAGTGTGCAAGACAGCATCAGAGCTGTGTGCATTAGAGTGTCCGAAAAAAACTAAGAATGCAAATTTATGCTACACTAGCTGTATGTACCCGGCCTTGCTCGGAGTTGCCAGTTTGATTCGCAGTTTTTTCACAATCGGAAAATGAATAAACCAATTGGTCAACAGGATAATGGTCGTGCGATACGAGCCATCAAAAATATTGCCCTCCGCTTGGCCATGGCCATTTTAAATGAAACTTCGATAATTTTATTTCTATAGTATCCCTGTAGTTGATATTCCGTCCACTAGAAGCGGACAAAGTCAAAAAAAAAGGAATAGAAAATTAATTCACACTTAAACATATTTTTTTGCAAATCGTTCTCATAATGCTTCTGCAAAATATTTCATTAGCGATTGTTAATAAACATACTTTTCGCTATGAGAACCCCACTCATATACACAGCAAAAAAAGTTGTTGAATATTACAACCCGTTGAATGCATCGATTGTGTAAAATTACATTCTTCGATGTACCCGCGAGCTTCCTGTGTAATCCACGAAACCGTGCAACGTAAACAAAGCGATGTAATAAAATTAAGTTGTAAACAATCCTCAAATTTTGCTCTTTTAATAAGAATCAAAACAGATCAGAACATTATATTTTATTTATTATGTTTTTATAGAATAAACCGAGGGACAAACAATGTTCCGCAGAGTGTATTTTGGAGTATTTAAATATTTATATTCTTCAGGGCAAATGTGTACCTCAGTGCCAGTAGCCATCTTGTACCAACGCAGATTGTGTACCATGTCGCTCATCAGCCGGTCGAACTCCGGTCGTTGTCCTGATGGTATTAAGTGTTCGGGTGGAGGAACTGTATTTGGCCGTGTAGAGTATCATGCGCACCAATTGTAGCCAGCCTCGGAATGTTGACACCGCAAGCCTACCGAAAAAAAATATTGACAAAATATGTCGTTAGCACGAAATGGGGTTTTAAATCCTCTATGAATCATTCCCGGATTCTCAATAAAGAGTTCACGGATTCGAAAGGAAACGCTTCCCGAATACCTAACGGAATCTCGACGGAAATCCTTCAGGAATCGCTTAGAGAATTCTGAACAAATCGCGACAGGAATACTTTCGGGAATCCGTTCGGGATAGCGGCGAGAATCCTTTCGAGATCGCAGCAGGAATGCTTTCGGGATCTTGACGGGAATTCTTTTTAAATCGCGAAGGGAATCCTTTCGGGCTCGTGACTGGCATCCTTCCAGGATCGTGACGGGAATTCTTTCGGAACCGCAACGGAAATCCTCTCGGGATCTCGACAGAAATCCTCCCGGGATCATTACGGGCATCGTTTCAAGATCTCAAAGGAAATCCTCTCGGAAACGCAATGGGAATCTTTTTGGAGTGCGACTGGAATCCTTTCGGGAAAGTAATCCTTTTGGGATCGCAACGGGAATATTTTCAGAATTGAGATGAGAATCTTTTCAAGATTGCAACGGTAATCCTTTCGGGGTTTAGGCGTGAATCTTACTGGAATCACGACAGGAATCCTTTCGGGATCGCAATTGGAATACTACCAGAATCGAGAACGCGACGGGAACTCTTTCCGGAATCTCAGCGATGGGAATCCTTTCGAGATCGCGACGAGAAACTTTTCGGGAGAACGACGGGAATGTTTTGGAATCTCAACGGGTTTCCTCTTGGGGTCGCGACTGTAATTCTTTCGGGATCTCGAAGAAAATTCTTTCGAGGTCGCGGCGGGAATTCTTCCGGGATCGCCATAGGAAGCCTTTTGGAATATCGATGGGTTTCCTTTTGGGATCACGACAGGAATCCCTTCGGGATCTCGACGGAAAATCTTTCGCAGTTGCGGAGGAAACCCTTTCGGAAGCGCGAAAGGAATGTGCTCTAAAAAGGTTCCCGTTGCGATCCAGAAAGGATTCCCATCGAAATCCCAAAAGGATTCTAGTTGCGATTCCGAAAGGGGTTTCCGTCACGATTTCAAAAGGACTTTCGTCGCGATCTTGACAGTGTTTCCATCGCGCTCTCGAAAGGATTCCCGTCGTGATTCCGAAAAGATTCCCGTTGCGATCGCGAAAAAAATCCCATAGCAATCCCGAAAAGATTTCCGTTGCGCTAAAGAAATAATTCGCTTGACGATCTCGGAAAAAATGCCCGTCGTGATTCAGAAAGGATTCCAGACGCGATCCAGAAAGTAATCCCGTCGCAATCCCGAAAAGATCCCTGTCGTGATCCTGAAAAGGTTCCCGTTGCGATTCCGAAAGGATTTCCGTCGCGATCTCAAATGGAGTTTCGTCGCGTTCTTGGAAGATTTCCGTCGCACTCCCAGAAGGATTCCCGTCACGAACCCAAACATATTTCCGCCACGATCGCGATCTCGAAAGGATTCCGGTCGCGCTCCAGAAATAATTCGCTTGGCGATACCGGAAAAATGTCCGTCGCGATTCAAAAAAGATTCCAGAAAGTAATCTCGTCGCAATCCCGAAATGATTTCCGTCGCGATTCTGAAAGGATTCCTGTTGCCACTCCGAAAGGGTTCCAGTAACGTTTCCGAAAGGATTTCCGTCGCGATCTTGAAAGTTTTTCCGTCGCGCTCCCGAAATGATTCCCGTTGCAATCACTAAAGAATTCTCGCCGCGATCCCGAAAAAATGCCCATCGCGATCCCGAAAGGATTCCCGTCGTGATATTGAAAGTATTCCCCTCAAAATCTCAAAAGGATTCCCGTCGCGACTCCGGAAGAATACCATTCGCGATTCCGAAAGCATTTCCGTCGCAATTTCAAAAGAAATTTTGTCGCGATCTTGAAAGTGTTTCCGTCACGCTCCCATAAGGAGTCAAGCTCCAGAAAAGATCCCGGGAAAATTCCCGTCGAGATTCCGAAACGATTCCAGACGTGGCCCAGAAAGTATAATCCCGAAACGATTTCCGTCGCGATCCTGAAAGGTTCAGCGTTGTGATCCCGAAAAGATTCCTGTCACGACTACGCAAGGATTCCAATAATGATTCCGAAAGGATGTCCGTCGTGATCTCAAAAGGAGTTTCGTCGCGATCTTGGAAGTATTTTCGTTGCGCTCCCGAAATGATTCCCGTCGTGATCCCGAACAGATCCCCGTTGCGCTGCAGAAAGAAATCGCTTGCTGATCCCGGAAAATGCTGTCGCGATTCAGAAAGGATTCCAGACGCGATCCCGAAATAATTCCAAAAAGATTTCCTTCACTATTCCAGTCGTGATTCCAAAGGAGCTTCGTAACTACATTGAAAGTGTTCCCGTCGCGCTGCCGAAATGTCGAAATCACTAAAGGATTCTCGGCCCCTAGCAGCACAATTCACGTTGATTTGGTTGAAATAACTCATACATATATGACCAAATTTAGTCGTATATGAGAATAATAGACTGATTTACAACATGTGTGTTGCTCGGGGCGCGATCCCGCTAAAATGCCCATCGCGATCCCGAAAGGATTCCCGTCGTGATCTTGAAAGTATTCCCATCAAAATCTCAAAAGGATTCCTGTCGCGACTCCGAAAGAATTTCATTCGCGATTCCGAAAGCATTTCCGTCACGTTCCCATAAGGATTCCCGTCGTGATCGCGAAAGAATTCCTGTCGCGATCTCGGAATGATTACCGTCGTGATCGCGATCTCGGAAGGATTCCCGTCGCGTTCCGGAAAAAAATTGCTTAACGATCCCGGAAAATGCCAGTGGCGATTCCGAAACGGCCCAGAAAGTATAATCCCGTCGCAATCCCGAAAAGATTCCCGTCACGATCCTGAAAGGATTCCCATCAAAATCTCGTCGTGATCTCGGAAGGGATTCCTCCGCGACTTCGGATTCTAGTATTGCGTATCCGAAAGAATTTCCGTGGCGATCTCAAAAGGTGTTTCGTCGCGATGTTGAAAGTATTTCCATTTGCGCCGACGAAATGGTACCCGTCGTCATCCCGAACACAATTCAGAAAGGATTCAAGACGTAATCCCGAAAAGATTTCTGTCGTGATCCTGAAAGGATTCCCATCAAAATCCCGAGAGGATTCTCGTCGTGCTCCCGAAAAGATTCCCATCGTTATTCCGATAAGATTTCCGTCACGAAAGGATTTCCGTTGCGATCTTAAAAGGAGCTTCCTTGAAAAAGTTTCCGTCGTGCTCCCGAAATGATTCTTTTCCCGATCCTTGAAGAATTCTCGTTGCGATCCCGGAAGAACTCCAAACGCGATACCGAATGGCTTCCTGTCGCGATCCCAAAAGCATTCCTTTAACGATCTTGAAAGGATTCCCGTTGCGCTCCATAAAGAATTCCCGTAAAATCCGTCACTATTCCGAAAACATTCTAGTCGTGATTGCAAAGGGATTCCCGTTGCGTTTCCGAAAGAATTTCCGTTACGATTTCAAAAGGAGCTTCGTCGCGATATTAAAGAGTTTCCGACGCGCTCCCGAAATGATTCCCGTCACGATCACTAAAGAATTCTCGCCGCGATCCGAACGGATTTCCGTTACGAGACCGAACAGATTCCTGTCGCGTTCCAGAAGAAAATCGCTTGGCGATCCCGGGACAATGCCCGTCGCGATTTCAAAAGGATGCCAGTCGCGATCCCGAGATGATTCCCGTTGCGAGCCCGAAAGGACTCCCGTCGTGATTCCACAAAATTCTCGCCGCGATTCTGGAAGATTTTTCGCTGCGATCCTGAAAGATTCCTCGCAGCGATCCCAGAAGAATTCTCGTAGCGATCCCAAAAGGATTCTCGTTGCGACCCCGGAAGAATTCCAATCGTGATCCCGAAAGAATTCCTGATGCGTTCTCGGAAAGATTTCCAGCCGTAAAAGAAAAAGATTTTCGTAAAATTGCGTAAAGTATACTTACAAACAACTATTTGCCATACCTGAATATTTTGCATAAGCTATGCAAATAATTTAAATTGAAGAAAAATTAATACATACTGCTGCCGTTTTGAAAAAAAAAATCTGAGACGATAAAATTACACCGAACGACCAATCTGACCGAACAAAACAAAGTCTGAGTCAGTGTTCTAGATTCAAAAATTCATTATCTTCGAATGTGATTTTACATCAAACTTGTGTAATACTACACAATCTCATCAGAATTGCTTGGTTGCATCTGTTTGTATGTAATATGCTCGTCCTGAATATGTTATTATTACACAAATGCAACGTGAATTCGACTGGCGATTTTTCTTTTGTGTAATTTATAAGCAATGTAATATTACATGAAAATAAACGCTATACTACATTTTTTTTCAATGCTTACATCATTTTTTCGTCACATCGTGTGAATTACGTCGATGCATTTTACAATTCTTTTTGCTGTGTATTTTTCATACATTTATTTTGAGTAGAATTCACTAAAAGAGTATATAGATATTATTTTCTATGTTTTCTAATGAATTCCACTACATTTCTTATTAAGATGCACTTGTGATTTGAGTAAGTTTTATTTGATTCCAGTAAGGCCGATGAAAGTTTCGATTTTTAAAGTCTACATGACTTTTTATAGTGGGATTAAAGTGACAATTATTTTGATTGTACAAACTATAGAGGAAGACTCTCGCTGTCGTCACTGGCGAGGATAAAGCTATCAGTACACTGTTTGTCAGGTCCCAACGCACAAAGCAAAAAAAAAATTGTAATATCACATCAGATTAGATGCACATCATCGCCGTCGTAAATCGCGTGTATTATTACATCTGTTTGATGTAACAAAAAATGACGTAATTGGTATTTTGAAACCAAAATGAAACGATGTAAAACGTAATATATTCGACGTAATGGGAAAAACGACGTAATAACCAGCCAGCAGAAACCTCGCATTCGGCGGCTGGATTAGGGGTGATCGGGAATTTTCTTTCATGATTCCCAAATGCTTTTTAAAATAATGTTGAATTTTAATTTAATTTTTTATAATTTTGCTCGTCGATATAACAAAATACAAATGGAATTTGTTTCACTATAACAACAAAATTCTGGAAGTAGTAAAAGTACTCTATACAATATTGCTTTTCCGGTATATATTTTAGTTTTCGGTTTCTTAATTTTTTTATTCTTGGATTTTCAGTTTTCATGCTTAAAGAATAGTATTTTAAGATTTTTGGATTTTTAGTAGACTTGTGCGCCAATAGAAAAATTGTCGGCAGCGGCGTGATCGAATATTTCCAGCCGATGGTGACGGTGTGGGTTGGTGTGGACTTATTTTATACATTAAACATTTTTTTTGTCGATATTAGACTTATTTCACTTAAAAATTCTTTCGGAAATTTCTTGAGGAATTTCTCCAGAAACTCCTTAAGAAATTTCTTCTCAAATTCCTTCGGAAACTCGTTTAGAAATTCCCCAAAAAATTCTTCAGGAATTCTTCCGGCAATTTCTCCTGCAGCTCCTGCAAAATTCCTTCACGAGTTCTTTCGGAAAGTCATCCAGAAGTTCATTCGATAATTCCCCCAGGACTTCTTCGGAAATTCTTCCATTTTCTTTGGAAACTCTTCCAAGAATTTCTCCGGAAATGCTTTCAGGAGTTCCCGAAATTTCTCCAGAAGATCTTCCGGAAATTTCTCAAGAAGACTTTGAGGACATTTGCCAGGAGTTCCTTCGACAATTTATGCAGAGTTCCTATTTCATGTCTGCCAGGCAATTCTTCCCGAAATTGATTCAGGAGTTCCACTAAAATTTACACCAAAACTGCTTCGTATATACCTCCGCAAAAGCCTCCAGGAGCAGTCTCAGAATTCCTCCAGGAAAAGTTCTTCCGGAAATTATTTCAGAAGCTCCTTTGGAAATTCCTACAGGAACTCATCCGGACATTCCTCCAGAACTTCCTTCGTAAATTTCTTTAAGGATATCTTCGGTAATTCATTCAAGAGCTCCTACGGAAAGTCTACCAGAAATTTCTCCTCAAACTACTCCAGGAGTTTCTCTGAAAAGTTGTAACCTGCACACTTCCAACGGCCTCGCGAGGGCATCAATGTAGCCCCTATGTACCCTTAACTAATTGAAGCAGAAATCAATCTTATCATGTTAAATACACTACACGTACAACACACAACAACAGAACACGAATAAAGTCCAAATATAGATGAGAACAACGTTGAGAGAGTCCACATCCAACCGAGAAAGGGACTATGGAAAGATTACGAGCTGAAATGCTGCCCTACATACGAACCAATTGGTGCAACCTACCATGAGATACCATAAATCGACATCAGTAACCCTCTGCCCACGATCATCTCACAGCATCCAGAGATCTCTCGCTCCACATCAATCGCTGCTCTTATCACTTCCCCAAGAGATAAGAGAATTAGCTCACCATCAAAGCCGAGACGAAGGCACCGACCAAGCAAATGTTGGACTAGTTGTCGGTTAACTGCTAAGCAGGCAGCACGCGTGATTAGCAATAGATTGCAATCAATCAAGTCAAAATTACAAAGTGCTACGGTGCCTGACCGGCAAAAGAAACGGTGAAGGTGAAACTCGGTGGACAAGTGATTAGTGGCGGGCTGGGGCAAGGTAGTGCACCCCAAAGTAGTGAAATTCACGGCTAATTATTTTATTCACTCTTTAGCCACCAATGCCCAGTACTGAGTTCTATCTGATATGCCACCGTAATGCAGTGCTAGAGTGAAGACGGATTACTTGAGATCTGTAAGGGGAAGAGATAAAGCAATTCCGAAATATGTGATGCTCTGTGGTGCAGTGAAGTAATCCGTTGTGTTTCCTACGACAGGCCTATCTTTTCACCGCCAACACCAATCACCCGGCGGAATGTGGCGCAAAGCAGCAGCTATGGAAGGCCGGCAGATTGCTGGTGCAGTTCATCGGTCTGCCCGGGCAGGCATTACGTTCCATCGTCGCCGGGGGATACACTTTCAACACTGACACACACACAAATTAACACTTTTCCCTAGGTTTAAGCTGAAATAGAACGTAAGTAATTAATAAACACTTCTTTTAATTTGCATGTGAAATTTATGCTTTAATTTTATTAAAAGCGGCTCCGAGTACTTTTCGCCATTGGCTCCACTTGTTCGAACCATTTCTTTGTTTCAGGCTGATTGTGGTAAGTGGGTCATGGGGACCAGTGCCATCTTGACCGGCCTTTCTTAACTTTTTGTCCTCCGTTTCATGCGGCCTCCACTCCCAAGGGGGTGGTGACAAAGTCCTCCAGGAGTTTTTTCGGAAATTCGTCCAAGAGTTCTCAAGGAAAGACCCTTAGGAATTCCTTCAAAAATATCTCCCGGAAAACCTCCAGGCGTTCCTCTGGAAAATACTCCAAAACTGTACAAAAATACCTGCACCAATTTCTCCTGAAATTCCTTTAAAAATTCCTCCAGGAGTTCCTCCGGAAATGCCCACAAAACTATCTTCGAAAATTCCTTCAAAAGATTCTACAGAAATTCCTCCAAGAAATCCTAGATAAATTTCTCCAAGAGTTCTTTCAGAAAGTTCCAGGAGTTCCACCAAGAAGTCCTCCGGAAGGATCTCTAAGAATTCCTCCAGAAATTCCTGTGGAAGTTCCTTCAGAAATTCCTGCGGAAAGCCCTCCAGAAATTCTTGCGGAACTTCCTCCAGTTATTCCTGCAGGAGTTCCTCCAAGAAAAATTGTGGAAGTTCCTCCAGGAATGCCTACGGAAGTTCCTCCAAGAATCCCTCCGGAAGTTTCTCCAGAAAATTCCTCCAGAAGATCCTCCAGGAATTTCTGCGGAAGTTTTGGAAGTTCCTTCAGGAATTCTTGCGAAAGTTCCTCAAGGAATTGCTCCCGAAGTTTCTCCAGGATGTCCTCCAGAAATTCCTCTGGAAGTTCTACCAGGAATTGCTCCAGAAATTGCTCCAGAAGTTCCTCCAGGAATACCTCCGGAAGTTCCTCCAGGTTTTTTTGAGGAAGTTCCTCCAAGACTTCCTCCGGTAGTTCTTTCACGAATTCCTCAGGAAGTTCCTCCAGTAATTTCTAGGTAAAATCATCCAGGAATTCCTGTGGAAGTTTCTCCATAGGAATTCCTTCTGAAATTTCTTCAAGAATACCTGCGGAAGTTGCGTCAGGAATTCCTGTGGAAGATCAGTCAGAAATTCCTGCGGAAGTTCCTCCTGGATTTCCTGTGAAAGTTTCTCAAGGAAATCCTGCGGAAAACCCTCAAAGAATTCCTCTTGAAGTATTTACATGAATTCCTCCCGAAGTTCCTCCAGGAATTGCTTCCGAAGTTTCTCCAGGATATCATTCGGAAGCTCCTCCAGGAATTCCTGCGGAAGTTGCTCCAAGAATTCCTGCAGCAGTTCTTACAGGAATCCCTGCGGAGATCCTCCAATAATTCCTTCCGAAGTTGCTCCAGGAATTCCTGTGGACGATCCTTCAGGAATTGCTCCGAAAGTTTCTCCAGGTATCCTGCGTATTTGCCTCCAAAAGTTCTTCCGGAAGTTCCTCCAAGAATACTTCCAAAAATTTTCTCCAAAAAAATCCTCCGGAAGATCCTCCAGGAATTTCTGCAGAAGATCCGCCAGGAATTGCTGCGGAAGTCCCTCACAGAAGTAATGTGATAGTTTTCCAAGGAATTCCTGCGGAAGTTCCTTCAGAAACTCCTGCGAAAGTTCCTCCAGGTGTTCCTGCAGAAGTTCCTTCAGGAATTCATGCGGAAGTTCCTCCAGGAATTTTTCTGGAAGTTCTCTCAGGAATTCTATAGGAGGCTCCTCTAGGAATTTCTCAGTCTGTTCCCCCAGAAGGTCTTCCGGAAGTTCCCCAAGGAAATCCTGCGGAAGATCCTCAAGGAGTTCCAGTGGAAGATCCTCCAGGAATTTCTATGGTAGATCTTCAAAGAATTCGTCACAAAGTTCCTCCAAAAATTTCTGCGGAAGTTCCTCCAGGAATTCCTGCTGAAGTTCTTCCAGGGATTGCTCTGCAAGATCGCTCAAGAACTTTTCAGAAAGTTCCTCTAGGAATTCCTCCAGAAGTTCCTCCAGGAGTTCCTTCGGAAGATCCTTCAGGAGTTCCAGCGAAAGATCATACAGGTATTCTTGTAGAAGTTCCTCTGATATTTGCTGCAGAAGTTCCATCAAGATTACCTCCGGAAGTCCTTCAGAGAATTCTGCGGAAGTTCTTCCAGAAATTACTGCGGAAGCTCCTCCAAGAATTCCTGCGGAGCTTCTTCCACGAACTCCTGCAGGAGATCCTCCAATAATTTCTTCCGAAGTTGCTCCCGGAATTCTTGCGGAAGATGCTTCAGAAATTGCTCCAAAAGTTTCTCAAGTTAAAAAAATATTTTGAGCTTTTTAGTGGAATGTGGAATAAGACGAGTTTGTACATTTAATGCCACCACTTAATTGTACCTTGACAGATACGTATTTCGACCTCAACAGTAAGGTCGTCTTCAGTGTCTCGTACTTGACTCGACTTAAGTAAGTGGTGGAATTAAATGGGATTGTACAAACTCGTCTTATGACAAGTGATTTTCTCAAGGTTTTTTTGAGGATGTTCCTATAGGAATTCCCCCGTATGTTCCTACGGAAGTTCCCCCATGATTCCCTCCGGAACTTCTTCCAAGAATCCTTCAGATAGCTCTTCCAGAAAACTTCTCCGGAGGATCCTCCAGGAAATCCTGAGGACGTTCCTCAATGATATCTTGTGAAAGTTTTTCAAGGAATTCCTGCAGAAGTTCATCCGGAAATTTCTTCGGAAGTTCCTCCAGGAATTGCTCCCGAAGTATCTCCAGGATTTCCTTCGAAAGTTCCACTAGGAATTGCTCCAGAAGTTCTTCCAGGAATTGCTTCAGAAGGTCCTTCAGGAATTACTCCAGAAATTCATCCAGGAATTGCTCCGGAAGTTCTTCCAGGTTTTTCGAGGAAGTTCCCTTACGAATTCCTGCGGAGGAACTTCCGCAGGAATTCCTATAGAAGCTTCCGCAGGAATTCCTAGAGAAGCTTCCGCAGGAATTTCTGAAGTAATTCCGCAGGAATTCCTTGAGAAACTTTCACAAGATTTCTTTGAAGAACTTCCGCAGGAATTTCTGAATGGATTTCCACAGACATTTTTGGAGAACTTTCAGAGGAATTCATGAGCAATCTTCCGGAGGAATTCCTGGAGGGTCTTCTGCTGGAACTTCTGGAGGATCTTCCACAGAAATTCCTGAAGGAACTTTTGACTGAACTCCTGGATTAACATAAGGAGGAATTCTTAGAGGAGCTTCCTAGAAAGATCCTGCACGAACTTCTGGAGAAATTTCTGGAGGAACTTCCGGAGCAATTCCTGGAGGAACTTCGAAAGGATATCCTGGAGAAACTTCGGGAGCAATTCCTGGAAGAACTGCCGCAGGAATTCTTTGAGGAACTTTTGCACGAACTCCTGGAGGATCTTTCGCAGGAATTCCTGGAGGAACTTCCGAAGGAGCTTCTGCAGAAAAATACGGAGGAATTCCTTGAGGAACTTCCTGAAAAAATCTCAAGGGAATTTCTGGAGTAATTCCTTGAAGAGCTTCCGCAGGAATTTCTGGAGGAACTTTTTGAGGAATTCGTTGAGGAACTACCTGAGGAATTCCTAAAGCTTCCTCAAAAACCTGGAGGAACTTCCGGAGTAATTCCTGGAGGAACTTCGGAACTTTCGGAGGAAATTTATGAGAAACTGCGGGAGAAATTCCTGGAGAAATTTTTATTTTTTCTAATTTTAAATTTTTTAAATTTTAAATTCTTTAAATTTTAAATTTTTAAATTTTTAAATTTTTAAATTTTTACTTTTTGAATTTTTGAATTTTTGAATTTTTAAGTTTTTAAATTTTTAAATTTTTAAATATGTAAAGTTTTAAATTTTTGAACTTTTAAATTTTTCTGATTTCTTTAAAATTAATTAAAATTTTTATTTTTTTAAATTTCTAAATAATTATTTTTTTTAATTTTTAAACTTTCAAATTCTTAAATTTTACATTTCGATTAATTATTATTCAATTTTCTCAAAATCTCAATTCTTGATTTATAAATATCAATTTAAATTGAATAAACAAAATTCAATCAATAATTTTCCTAATAATTTCATAAGTAAAATAAGACGGCGAAAGATATTTTTTTCTTGTATACGCGAATTTGGCTGGGTAAATAAATAAGATGTAATATTTTGGGTTTTTCTTACCGGCAAATCGTTTACAATCAGGTACAAACTATTTTCCAACAGAGCCACAAAAAAACATTGGGAAAATAACAAGTATATCTATCGAATATTTTCCAGTCCAATTTAAATGTTTGTGCCTTGAGGGTGTTACCTGTTTTCTCGGATTGAAGCTGGTCGACATTGACTAAGCGCTTTGACTCGCTGTGCTTCACTGGGTCCGTTTATCGGTTCGGTTTATTATTATTTCACATTTTCCAGGCGCCCCTGCTCGTCTCCTGCTCCTGCTCCATTATTATTCTTGTTTATCCCATTAATAAGATGAATCACGAATGATTCTGCCGTATTTGTTCTGAAACAAGTTGAAAATATGCTGGAGCTTTCGTGCATCGGAGATAATCTTACCTGTTGCTCTGGATTCGTTTGTTCTGGAAGTATTCCGATTTCTCACAAAACAGACTCCAGTCAATCGAGTGTCCGTGAGATGGCTACAAGACGAATTGTCATCCTCAAGCTTTTTCACTGTCCCAAATTACTTTTTTTTTCGAAGAATATAACTCGGAACGAAATACAATTCAAAATGGAAGGAAACTTATCGCCTGACTGAAATGACAGTTCTGATTCCGTTTCGTAATATTACATAGATTTAGCGCAATAATAACACATTTCAATGTAATATTTTGTTTGTTCTGAACAATAATGATGTGCAGCATTTTTAATGTAATAAAATACATAAGTAAAGAGGTAA
Organism: Armigeres subalbatus; assembly: GCF_024139115.2. Lineage (NCBI taxonomy): Eukaryota > Metazoa > Arthropoda > Insecta > Diptera > Culicidae > Armigeres > Armigeres subalbatus. Next base: position 420,224,379 of record NC_085141.1, read on the forward strand.
TTTAATGTTAGTTTAACGCAGACATAAAATCATTTTCGCCAATTAGATTTTACGTTGAGCGTTGTACAAACCCATCGATATGACATAAAAATACGTAAAATCTATGTTTACATCGAATAATTGGTTACGTCTTGCAAAGTTCCGTCACGGCATATTAATATTTTTTTTGCTGTGCACCATCTGTTCGTTGATTTCAAGGCGGCATACTACAGTATAGATCGCGTAGAGCTATGGACAATTATGGACGAGAACAGCTTCCCTGGGAAGCTTACCAGACTGATCAAAGCAACGATGGATGGTGAGCAAAACTGTGTGAAGATTTCGGGCGAACACTCCAGTTCGTTTGAATCGCGCCGGGGACTAAGACACGGTGATGGACTTTCGTGCCTGTTGTTCAACATTGCGCTAGAATGTGTCATGCGGGTGTAACAGCCGGGGTACGATTTTCAACAGATCCAGTCAATTTATTTGCTTCGTGGATGACATGGACATTGTCGGCCGAACATTTGCAAAGGTGACAGAACTATACACCCGCCTGAAACGTGAAGCAACAAAAGTTGGACTGGTGGTGAATGCGTCAAAGACAAAGAACATGCTTGTGGGCGGAACCGAGCGCAACAGGGCCCGCCTGGGAAGAAGTGTTACGATAGACGGGGATACCTTCGAGGTGGTCGAGGAATTCGTCTACCTCGGATCCTTGCTAAAGGCTGATAACAATGTTAGTCGTGAAATACGAAGGCGCATCATCTGTGGAAGTCGGGCCTATTATGGGCTCCAGAAGAAACTGCGGTCAAAAAAGATTCGCCAACGCACCAAATGTGTCATGTACAAGATGCTAATAAGACCGGTTGTCCTCTACGGACATGAAACGTAGACAATGCTTGAGGAGGACTTGCAAGCACTCGGAGTATTCGAGACACGGGTGCTTAGGACCATCTTTGGCAGTGTGCAAGAAGACGGTGTGTGGCGGCGAAGAATGAACCACGAGCTCGCCCAGTTCTACGGCGAACCCAGTATCCATAAGGTAGCTAAAGCCGGAAGGGAATGATGGGCAGGACATGTTGCAAGAATGCCGGACAGCAACCCTGCAAAGATGGTGTTCGCTTCCGATCCAGCCAGTACGAGACGGCGTGGAGCGCAGCGAGCGAGATGGGCAGACCAGGTGCAAAACGACTTGGCGAGCGTGGGGCGTATTCGAGGATGGAGAGATGCGGCCTCGAACCGTGTATTGTGGCGTCAAATTGTTGATTCAGTGTTATCTGTTTAGATGTAGACTAAATAAATTAAATAAACACTGTTTGTCATAATGACAAATATTTAAATTAGCTGATTTTACCGTTAATTGACAGTTTTTTGAAAGTGACAGATTCGGGTTTGCGCTATGTCTGTTGTAAGCAAGTTTATTCTCGGCAGCATCACATGAAAAGGCCTATTGTTGGACCATCTGACGACCACCACCGATGTTGCTCGTTTTTGATGTAGCACCATTCATAGCAGTGCTGATAAATTTCGTCCCATTCCTTTGAAAGCTGAAAAGTAAATCTAGTAGGCCATTGTTTGCCCTGTCATTGTCAACAATGCATTGAAAAGGATTTTGATTTGTTTCTTAGTTTTGTTAAGAAGAGTCAAGTACGAGACACTGAAGACGACCTTACTGTTGAGGTCGAAACACGTATCTGTCAAAGTACAATCAAGTGGTGGAATTAAATAGGATCGTACAAACATGTGTTATGTCAAGTCTTATTTTTGTGATTTTTTCAGCAGTGAGCACACATGTTAGCAAAAAGAAGCGACGAGATTGGTGCTGTATTTTTTTGCTTTTCGATGAGATGAATATCTGTTCAGTGAGATCGAAAACGGAACAGTCCCCTATGCATATGTCAAATGTCTTTTGAAAACATTGTAACTATTTAGTGGATTACGAAAGCCTGAGAATAAATTGATACAAAACAAATTTTATGTCACATGCCGCATACTAAATCTGTTTTCTTAAACTGCGTCGTCTTCTTGTTTTCATCCTTTTCACTATACACTGTAATGCACGGACTTTAACAATTACCCCAGAACATGAATAGGAGTAGAATGTATTGCCAGAAGAGGTTGAATGCAATCACAACTGTCTCGAGCCTATTGGTAGCCACTTCAGCCAACAGCCCACCCATCTGGTTGTGACAACCGTGATATTTACGCAACCTTTACGCTACAAAAAAGACACCAGTCCACACAGACAATAAATTCCGATCCGTCCAATATCCGTTAATTATTTATGCAAATGAAGCAAGACACACGACCTCCGATGCTGTTCTGATCGTCGCGCGCTCCTCGCACAGACACACCAACACGACATCCTCGGAGGAGCCATCATCACCATCCGCACTGGCTGCCATCATCGTCGGAAGCACCATGTAGAGCGTCGTGTTTCGGTAATTTATGGACTTACAGCACGTTCCCTTATTGCCGCTTGTCCCAACTTGTAGAATCATCCCGGAATCGTCCAATCGAATTGGCTCATTTACTCCTTTCAATCCGAATAGGCCACAACGCGGCTCGAGCTCGTGGTGTGGTCAACGCTCATCCCGCTTGCAGTGTCCGGAACTCAGCTGGACTGGAAAACGATTTCATTTCTCGGGACAGGGCCATCATCCATATTGAACTCATCGTCGTCGGACCGTGCGCTGCTGGAGAGTCCGATTCTCCGTACGAGAAGAATAGCTAATAAATATTAATTCATTAGAAGTATCCATCGATAAAGGGGCGATGAAAGAATTCTGCAGCGAACGGAAATTGTATGAATCATTCTCTTCATTTAGTAGGAAGAAGGGTTCAGCTTTCGAGATGGGGTAGCAGTCTATAAACCAGACGGCTTTAAATTCGCGTCTGCTGTGGCTCTTCATCCTTCTCCTAATCATTTGCCCATAAAAGTTAGTGTGAAATGATTTGACCATAATCATCGCAACCGAACACTCACTCACACACATCCCATCAGTTATTTTTTACGATCAGGCTGAAATCATTAGCAAGCTTCTCACTCTGCTCATTTTGGTCGTTTTTAGACCCCAGAAAAACCAGCAACTTGTGGAATAATTATCGAGAATTTATGAATCCGCTCGGAGCACCGCCATAAACCACGTTCACTCAGGCAGGGCTTCGCTCGACAAATCTTCCACCAGCCAAAAATAAGTTATAAATTATGCCAAATTATGATCGCAAAAGCATATCGCGCAAATCCGTCCGCGGAGAAAGCGCCTAACCAGATGCTATCGTATCGTCTGTATTTTTGTTGGTGGGTACGTGATTTACCAGCTCTTTCTGAATCACACAACCACGCTACCTTGCGAAAATGATATCCCATTCCTTGCTCCTTCATCACGGCAGTCGGCCTTGAAACGCAAACGGTTCCAGCCGCTTTTTGTCTGCGCCACCGCCAGAAACGCAAATACGAAACTGCTCCAACTTCAAAAGGCTCGCACTCTATAATTTATCAATTACAATCAAATTACTGCTCTCTGTAATAAAAATCATGCTTTTTCAATTACTTTGATTAGCTTCCTTTGGCTTTGGCCGCTTCCATGCTGACGGATGGCGAATGGGGCGGGCGCCCCTTTCGGTTTTCCGCTTTTTCGTCGTTATTATCCCCTGAAGGTATGTGATGTGTGTGAGTCTGAACGAGAGCATGCTTGAACTGGAGAAATTTTGGTTTCATATCCTTCTGCGTTCCAGCGAATATGGTGACAAAGATAAACGGACATAACACTCATTGTGCACCAGATAATGAGCCAATTTGGCCAACCAAACGATCAGTGATGGTGTGTGAAACAGTTTTGTTTGAGTTTGATGTTTGCCCTTTACCATCAGCTGGTTTCTGATTGTTAGGTCTGAGTTACAGATGACGATGGATTATAAAGGTCAGCAATCCATTGAAATGTAAGCATTCCATCATCTGCTTGTCTGTGGCGAATAGTTTGATTCTCATTTCAAGCCAAGTTTTCGTACGAAATTTGACGGTTTTAAAAAGATGAATATCATTCAATGGTAACAGACGCAATTTTCACTGTTCGCAACTTACATTTTTTTATTTTCCAAAAAGGCGTAAATTCTGCTCGATTTCTCGAAAATACTGTTCCCATTTCCATTTCACTGAACGAATCTGTGTCAAAAGGTCGGAGGTCAAAAGGTCGAAGGACAGCAGGTCGAAAGAACAAAAGGTCGAAAAAACAAAAGGTCGAAAGGACAAAAAGTCGAAGGACAAAAGGTCGAGTGGATAAAAGGACGAAAGGACAAAAGGTCGAAAGGATGAAAGGTCGAATGTCAAAAGGTCGGAATGTCAAGAGGTCGAAGGAAAAGAAGGTAAAAAATAACAGAAGGATGAAGGAAAAGAAGGTTGTGAGAAATGAATGGGTCAAAAGGTCGAAAGGACGAAAGATCTAAGAGACAAAAGCTCGACAGAATAAATAGTCGAATAGACAGAGATTGGAGGTTTCATGTTTTTAATCATTGACTGTTCCTACGAGTTATGTCATGTTTTTTTTATTTTTTTATTTATTAGGCACTCTGTGTTACTTAACCGCTACTGTACCGAGATCTACTGTGGTATTCTGCTGTGCAGAATCCACACAGAATCTATTTTTAGATTTCCATGATTCATTATTGTTTTCATTGGCAGTCCATCTCATCGTAAGTTCATTGTGTTCGATTATCCATGTCGTGTATCCAATGATCGTTGCGTTGTTCAGTTGAAATTTTATCCGAGAAACGTTAGAGGAATGCCTCCGAGAAGAACAAGTTGTCAGTCGTCATCAGGCAGCCGGGACGGTAAGGCGCGTACCCTTAAACGCCACCGTATGGGCTGCAGATCTAATGACTGACGAGGGTTTGGTGGAGGGAATCAAACTCATAACCATCCACCCTACTTCACAGCGTAACGTAAGGGTTTCTAACAACAAACATAAATTTATTATATTCGTTTATATTTACCTCAAAATCAATTGAATGAAATAAAAAAATGAAAATCAGGTGCAACAAGAATAAATATAAATTTGCGATACTCGAAAGAAAAGCCTATGATTAAAAGAAGGCAAAATTCTACATTTAAATATTATCAGGTGCAATACGAATAAACGTAAATGTGCAAAAGAATGGTTGATTATTACTCGACGTTTTTGCCGTTTTGCCGACGTTTCCTTTGAGGCAATATAACTCACGAACGGGATGACCGATTTGCAAAATTTCCTCACCAATCGATTCGTCTTGGGCTCTCTGTGTTTTTAAAATACAAATGGTTTACAAATTTGATGAGGAAAGATGAAATATTGTCAAAATACAATATTAGGGCGAGTTAGGAGGAAACCCAATGCGAACGCACAGAAAATTGATCTAGAGCGCGGCAAGGAAAAAATCGAAAATTGACATTTAGAATGCCCACAAACCCGAGCAACGCAGGGTACGTTCGACTTGTTTTATATAATTTCAACCTCGTATCCCATCTCATCTTTTAACCCTTCGATCTTATGACCTTCGACTTTCTGACCTTAAACCTTTTGTCCTACACTCATTAATTCTACCTTTTGTTCTTTCGACGTTTCGTCCTTTCGACCTTTTAGCTCAGATTTTTTGTTTTGACCTTTTGTCTCTCGATCTTTTGACCCTTAGACCTTTTGACCCTTAGACCTTTTGATCCTTCGACCTTCTGTCCTTTCAACCTTTTGACTTTCAACCTTTTGTCCTTCGGTTCAGATTTTTTGTTTCGACCTTTCGTTCCTTCGACCTTCTCACCCTTCGACCTTTTGTCCTTCGATCTTTTGAATCAGATTTTTAGTTCTGGCCGTTTGTCCTTTCGACCATTGACCTTTTGATCTTTAGACCTTTTGTCCTTTCGACCTTTTGACTCAATTTTTTTGTTTCGACCTTTTGACTTAATTTTTTTTGTTTCGATCTTTTGTCTTTTCGACCTTTTGATCCTTCGATCTTTTGTCCCTTAGAACTTTTGACCTCCGACATTTTGTCCTAAAACCATTATTTCTATATTTTGTTCTTTTGTCGTTGCGTCCTTTCGATTTTCTGTCCTTCGACCTTTTGGCTTCGATTTGTTTTCAACCTTTTGACTCTTTGACCTTTTGACTCAAATTTTTTGTTTCGACCTTTTGTCCTTTCGACCTTTTGACCCTTTGACCTTTTGTCCTTTCGACCTTTTAACCTTCGACGTTTTGTCCTTCGACCTTTTGACCTTCGATCTTTTGTCCTACAACCCTCTGAACATATGCTCATCTCGATACGAATGGAAGAAACGCGACACCACGTCGCTGTTTTGGCCAACATGAGTTCTTACTCCTGGGGCCTTGCGAGAAGACCTGTGCGCCGATTGAACATTTGTCGACGGTGGCGTGATAGGTCATTTTCAGCCAGCGGCGACGGACGAATTCCTCCGGGAATTCTTCCGGAAGCTCCTCTGGAAATTCCTTCAGAAGTTCCTCCGGGATTTCCTCCGGAAGTTCCTCCGGGAATTCCTCCAGAAGTTCTCGGGAATTCCTCCGGAAGTTCCTCCGGGAATTCCTCCGGAAGTTCCTCCGGGAATTCCTCCGGAAGTTCCTCCGGGAATTCCTCCGGAAGTTCCTCCGGGAATTCCTCCGGAAGTTCCTGCGGGAATTCCTCCGGAAGTTCCTGCGGGAATTCCTCCGGAAGTTCCTGCGGGAATTCCTCCGGAAGTTCCTCCGGGAATTCCTCCGGAAGTTCCTCCGGGAATTCCTCCGGAAGTTCCTCCGGGAATTCCTCCGGAAGTTCCTCCGGGAATTCCTCCGGAAGTTCCTGCGGAATTCCTCCGGAAGTTCCTCCGAAATTCCTCCGGAAGTTCCTCCGGGAATTCCTCCGAAGTTCCTGGAATTCCTCCGGAAGTTCCTCCGGGAATTCCTCCGGAAGTTCCTCAGGAATTCCTCCGGAAGTTCCTCCGGGAATTCCTCCGGAAGTTCCTCCGGGAATTCCTCCGAAGTTCCTCGGAGTTCTCGAATTCCTCCGGAAGTTCCTCCGAATTCCTCCGGAAGTTCCTCGGGAATTCCTCCGGAAGTTCCTCCGGAATTCCTCGGAAGTTCCTCCGGGAATTCCTCCGGAAGTTCCTCCGAATTCCTCCGGAAGTTCCTCCGAATTCCTCCGGAAGTTCCTCCGGGAATTCCTCCGGAAGTTCCTCCGGGAATTCCTCCGGAAGTTCCTCCGGAATTCCTCCGGAAGTTCCTCCAGAATTCCTCCGAAGTTCCTCCGGGAATTCCTCCGAAGTTCCTCCGAATTCCTCCAGTTCCTCCGGAATTCCTCCGGAAGTTCCTCCGAAATTCTCCGGAAGTTCCTGCGGGAATTCCTCCGGAAGTTCCTCGGGAATTCCTCCGGAAGTTTGTCCGGGAATTCCTTCAGAAGTTCGTCCGGGAATTCCTCCGGAAGTTCTTGCTGGAATTCCTCCGGACGTTCCTGCGCGAATTCCTCCGGAAGTTCCTGCGCGAATTCCTCCGGAAGTTCCTGCGGGAATTCCTCCAGAAGTTCGTCCAAGAATTCCTTCGGAAGTTCCTGCGGGAATTCTTCCAGAAGTTTGTCCGAGAATTCCTCCGGAAATTTCTGCGGAAATTGGTTCAAAAGTTCCTGCAGGAATTCCTCCGGAAGTTCCTCCGGGAATCCCTCCGGAAGTTCCTCCGGGAATTCCTCCGGAAGTTCCTCCGGGAATTCCTCCGCGAGTTCCTCCAGGAATTCCTCCGGAAGTTCCTCCTGGAATTCCTCCGGAAGTTCTTACGGGAATTCCTCTGGAAGTACCTCCAGGAATTCCTCTGGAAGTTCCTTCGGGAATTCCTCCAAAAGTTCTGCCGGAAATTCCTCCGAAAGTTCCTTCCGGAATTCCTCCGGAAGTTCCTCCCTCCCGTTCCTCCCGGAATTCCTCCAGAAGTTCCTCGGAATTCCTCCGGAAGTTCCTCCGAATTCCTCCGGAAGTTCCTCCGGAATTCCTCGGAAGTTCCTCCGGGAATTCCTCCGGAAGTTCCTCCAGGAATTCCTCCGGAAGTTCCTCCGGAATTCCTCCGGAAGTTCCTCCAGGAATTCCTCCGGAAGTTCCTCCAGGAATTCCTCCGGAAGTTCCTCCAGAAATTCCTCCGGAAGTTCCTCCGGAAGTTCCTCCGGAAGTTCCTCTGGAAGTTCCTCCGGAAGTTCCCCCCAGGAATTCCTCCGGAAGTTCCTCCAGTTCCTCAGGAAGTTTCTCCGGAAGTTCCTCCAGGAATTCCTCCGGAAGTTCCTCCGGAAGTTCCTCCAGTTCCTCCGGAAGTTCCTCCGGAAGTTCCTCCGGAAGTTCCTCCGTTTCCTCCGAAGTTCCTCCGGAAGTTCCTCCGGAAGTTCCTCCGGAAGTTCCTCCGGAAGTTCCTCCGGAAGTTCCTCCGGAAGTTCCTCCGAAGTTCCTCCGGAAGTTCCTCCGGAAGTTCCTCCGGAAGTTCCTCCGAGTTCCTCCGGAAGTTCCTCCGGAAGTTCTCCGGAAGTTCCTCCGGAAGTTCCTCCGGAAGTTCCTCCGGAAGTTCCTCCGGAAGTTCCTCCGAAGTTCCTCCGGAAGTTCCTCCGGAAGTTCCTCCGGAAGTTCCTCGGAAGTTCCTTCTCGGAGTTCCTCCGGAAGTTCCTCCGGAAGTTCCTCTGAAGTTACTCCGGAAGTTCCTCCGGAAGTTCCTCGGAAGTTCCTCCGGAAGTTCCTCCGGAAGTTCCTCCGAAGTTCCTCCGGAAGTTCCTCCGGAAGTTCCTCCGAAGTTCCTCCGGAAGTTCCTCCGGAAGTTCCTCCGGAAGTTCCTCCGAAGTTCCTCCGGAAGTTCCTCCGGAAGTTCCTCCGGAAGTTCCTCCGGAAGTTCCTCCGAAGTTCCTCCGGAAGTTCCTCCGGAAGTTCCTCCGGAAGTTCCTCCGAAGTTCCTCCGGAAGTTCCTCCGGAAGTTCCTCCGAAGTTCCTCCGGAAGTTCCTCCGGAAGTTCCTCCGGAAGTTCCTCCGGAAGTTCCTCGTAAAGTTCCTCCGGAAGTTCCTCAGGAAGTTCCTCCGGAAGTTCCCTCGGAAGTTTCCTCGGAAGTTCCTCCGGAAGTTCCTCCGGAAATTCCTCCGGAAGTTCCTCCGGAAGTTCCTCCGGAAGTTCTCCGGAAGTTCCTCCGGAAGTTCCTCCGGAAGTTCCTCCGGAAGTTCCTCCGGAAGTTCCTCCGGAAGTTCCTCCGGAAGTTCCTCCGGAAGTTCCTCCGAAGTTCCTCCGGAAGTTCCTCCGGAAGTTCCTCCGGAAGTTCCTCCGGAAGTTCCTCCGGAAGTTCCTCGGAAGTTCTCCGGAAGTTCCTCCGGAAGTTCCTCCGGAAGTTCCTCCAGGTTCTCCGGAAGTTCCTCCGGAAGTTCCTCCAGAAGTTCCTCCGAAGTTCCTCCGAAGTTCCTCCGGAAGTTCCTCCGAAGTTCCTCCGGAAGTTCCTCCGGAAGTTCCTCCGGAAGTTCCTCCGGAAGTTCCTCCGGAAGTTCCTCCGGAAGTTCCTCCGGAAGTTCCTCCGGAAGTTCCTCCGGAAGTTCCTCCGGAAGTTCCTCCGGAAGTTCCTCCGGAAGTTCCTCCGGGAATTCCTCCGGAAGTTCCTTCGGGAATTCCTCCGGAATTTCCTTCAGGAATTCCTCCGGAATTTCCTTCGGGAATTTCTCGATCTTTTAACTCAGATTTTTATTTCCGGCCGTTTGTCCTGTCGACCATTGATCCTTCGACCTTTTGTCCTTTAGACCTCTTGACTCAATTTTTTATTTCGACCTTTTGATTTAATTTTTTTGTTTCGATCTTTTGTCTTTTCGACCTTTTGTTCCTTCGACCTTTTGTCCTTTGGATCTTTGGATCTCCGACCTTTTGTCCTAAAACCATTAGTTCTATATTTTGTTCTTTTGTCGTTGCGTCCTTTCGATTTTCTGTCCTTCGATCTTTTGGCTTCGATTTTGTTTTCAACCTTTTGACTCAAATTTTTTGTTTCGACCTTTTGTCGCGACACCTCGTCGCTTTTTTGGCCAACATGAGTACTTACTCCTGGGGCCTTGCGGGAAGACCTGTGCGCTGATTGAAAATTTGTCGACGGCGGCGTGATCCTCCGGAAGTTCCTCCGGGAATTCCTCCGGAAGTTCCTCCGGAAGTTCCTCCGGGAATTCCTCCGGAAGTTCCTCCGGGAATTCCTCCGGAAGTTCCTCCGGGAATTCCTCCGGAAGTTCCTCCGGGAATTCCTCCGGAAGTTCCTCCGAATTCCTCCGAAGTTCCTCCGATTTCCTCCGGAAGTTCCTCCGGGAATTCCTCCGGAAGTTCCTCCGGAATTCCTCCGAAGTTCCTCCGGAATTCCTCCGGAAGTTCCTCCGGATTTCCTCCGGAAGTTCCTCCGGGAATTCCTCCGGAAGTTCCTCCGGGAATTCCTCCGGAAGTTCCTCCGAATTCCTCCGGAAGTTCCTCCGGAATTCCTCCGAAGTTCCTCCGGGAATTCCTCCGGAAGTTCCTCCGAGAATTCCTCCGGAAGTTCCTCCGGGAATTCCTCCGGAAGTTCCTCCGGGAATTCCTCCGGAAGTTCCTCCGGGAATTCCTCCGGAAGTTCCTCCGGGAATTCCTCCGGAAGTTCCTCCGGGAATTCCTCCGGAAGTTCCTCCGGGAATTCCTCCGGAAGTTCCTCCGGGAGTTCCTCCGGAAGTTCCTCCGGGAATTCCTCCGGAAGTTCCTCCGGAAGTTCCTCCGGGAATTCCTCCGGAAGTTGCTCCGGGAATTCCTCCGGAAGTTGCTCCGGGAATTCCTCCGGAAGTTGCTCCGGGAATTCCTCCGGAAGTTGCTCCGGGAATTCCTCCGGAAGTTGCTCCGGGAATTCCTCCGGAAGTTCCTCCAGGAATTCCTCCGGAAGTTCCTCCAGGAATTCCTCCGGAAGTTCCTCCAGGAATTCCTCCGGAAGTTCCTCCAGGAATTCCTCCGGAAGTTCCTCCAGGAATTCCTCCGGAAGTTCCTCCATGAATTGCTTTGGAATTTCCTCCAGGAATTGATTCGGAAGTTCCTCCAGGAATTTCTCAGAAAGTTCCTCCAGGAATTCCTCCGGAAGTTGCTCCAGGAATTCCTCCGGAAGTTCCTCCAGGAATTCCTCCGGAAGTTCCTCCAGGAATTCCTCCGGAAGTTCCTCCAGGAATTCCTCCGGAAATTCCTCCAGGAATTCCTCCGGAAATTCCTCCAGGAATTCCTACGGAAGTTCCTCCAGGACTTCTTCGAAAGTTCCTCCAGGAATTCCTCCGGAAGTTCCTCCAGGAATTCCTCCGGAAGTTCCTCCAGGAATTCCTCCGGAAGTTCCTCCGGAAGTTCCTCCAGGAATTCCTCCGGAAGTTCCTCCAGGAATTCCTCCGGAAGTTCTTCCAGGAATTCCTCCAGAAGTTCCTCCAGGAATTCCTCCGGAAGTTCCTCGTTACAGGAGATTTCTGGAAAATTCCCTTGAAAACTCCTTCGCAATATCATAAGAAAAATACTTCGAAAATTCTCCAGCTTTTTCTTCAGACTTTTTCTAATAAATTCTTCAAGAATGTAGAATGTTGGAATGTAGAGCCGTAGAAGGAGCAGAGTCCTTACTGCTGAAAAAAGGGATGCAAATCAAATTCCTTTTCATTGTTGTGTTTTTGATGGGATGATCATAGGAGCTATTAGATGAAGTCCAGAGCCAGTAACCCTATATGTTATTTTGTAAATCCATGCAGGAAGCCATGTAAAAAGTTTGAGTGAAAAACAGAGTTGATTGTACATGGAAAATAACCATCACAGATTGGTGGATTAATTTGAAATTCTGAATGTGCATTACACTGAATATTTTTCAACAAATTCAAGTCAGACTTAAAGCGATATAATCTGCACCCCAATCAAGACAGAACAATACACATGTGGTTATGTCCTCTCATACCGAAACACGCCCATGCACACATACACCAAATCGTACAAATCACCTACAACAGCACAATTTACAATTGGATGCACTTTTTGCTGTAATCTGGTCCACCCTCGGATGCAACATTTGAATTTACCTACCAACCACCTAAGCTGCCGTGGGATGGAAGCTGCTCGACCGAGAAGATAGATCAATTTGAGAGTAAAATACGAGACGTGACGTGACTGTGCATGACTTGCACATAAATCGTCCCTGGGTTTGACCAACCAGTCAACAACAGCTTTAGCAGCTCAGTTCCCAGCTCAACTCAATTCCTGGCGACGAGGACAACGGCGATGCAGCACAAGAAAACGTGTCGAAAGTTGGAAGGCAAAATCGATTTCGAATTATGGGAGACCGAATCTTGGGGTACCTCTGGCAAGCGTTTCGGGGGAAGCGGTGGCGACAGGATTTGTTGTAATCTTTCGGTTTTGTTCCTGCAAGTAAACCATCAGAGCTGATATGGCAACCCTCCCGAGAACAGTAAATCTGGGTAACTTTCTTGGTCCAGCAGAAACCACTGTGTGCCATCGTCATCACTGGGACCATAACTGCAATTTATGTAAATTACATCGGAGGATGAAGATATTTTCCGATACTGTTCCTGCTAGCTACAATAATGGTCAGATATTTATTTATTTCGCCTTCGCTTGCACTCCTCCATAATAAGAGACGATTGGAATTGCAATCCGGTCTTCTCTGTCCGCCCCGAGGCCACCACCCACAGACCGAGCTGAGTTGCATCCAAGGGTTATTTCTATCGACAGTGCGAGGATAGAGATCAGAAATGCGTCCGTTTGCTTTGGTCAGCTTCTTCTGAGTGAAAAGCACTCCATTGGCGCAGGAGCATCCTGAAGATGGTTGGGAGGAATTTTCGATAAGCAGCAGAATCCCATTTACTTGTGCCATCAGCAGGTCTCGCTTTCGGATTCGTTCAATTTATTACGGCTAAATTATCATAATACTTTGTTTCGCTGGAACACTCATTGCAGCTGACCAGCTCCGAGAAGATCCGATTGCGTTTCGGAAACTGATGAAGCTTTAATGTTTAAATTAAGCGTGAAATTTAGTTTCGCCATCACCACCTGACTGGGGGCAAATCCTCCGCAGCGCCATAAGCTGCTTGATGTCACTGGATGGCTGACTGACTGGCTCTGTGCCACCGCTCTATTGGCTGCGATCGACGAATCATGCAGAAAATCTTTCTCCAGGTCGGCGTGCGCGCGGTGGCAGGATGCAATCAATGGGTGCAATCGTGTGGATTAAAGAACAGAAAGACGGTCGAAGTCTTTTGCGCTCGAAGCTCGCAGGAACGGCAACTTCAAGACGCTCGGTGTCGGTGTGACGACGGAGAAAACGAGCCAAGACGAATGAGAGAGAAAATTGAACATAATGCACATGATCGGAACTAATGCAATGATTCTTCTTTATTCAAATGAAGTTTGCCGGTTTTGGCTTGGATGGATTGGATCTTTGATCGAAATAATGGTATTCGGTGCGGTGCCAGTCAGCAGAAATAGAACTTGTCCTAGTTAGTGCACATGATGGGGAGTGGTTTTTTTCGTGAATGATTTTCTGTGGTATTTCGTATAAACAAGAACTGGTCTCAAGAAAATTATTTAGCTCTTTTTTAGTGGAATGTTTTCACTGTCATAAGACGAGTTTAGTACAATTCTTTTTAATTCCACCACCTCGTATTACTTTTACATATACGTATTTCGACCTCAACTGCAAGTCGTCTTCAGTGTCTCGTACTTGACAGAACTGGTCTGCAACTGGACAAGCAAGCTTGTAGAATTCCATAGACGGCAAGCTTTATAATTAACTGTTCAGTTTTTATATTTTATTTCCAAGTGCAATTCATCGCAATTTCTGAACAAAATCCTTTTGAACGAACATGGGAATTTCGACCTAATTAGGGTAGCAAATTCTACTAAATTATCTCGAAGCAATTTCCTATAAATATCCATGTAAAATCGTTCTGAAAATCAAGAGAAATTTCTTTCAAATCTGCGGGGGAAAATCTCCTGAATGTTTACATTTTTTTCATTTCCAGAGAAAATTTTCCTCATATTCCAAATTTGCATGAATAATTCTTTTATTTTTTTTTACAGTAGCCATCAAGAAGGCAATCTCAATAAATTGATTACATAGTATGCAACAGCAGAAATACGCTTGTTGGTGAAACACGTTAGGTGCGCATGCGCGTCGTTCAAAAAATATATAGCTAACCAAGGCGAGTTCCATTAGAATTCCTTCCCAACTAACATACAAATTTCCTTCCAGTGCGCTCATGGAGCTGCAGAGGATTCATCGGTCTTTTGTAGCAATGAATGTCGAACTAATTTTCCTCCCCTAATCCTAATTGATCGTGAGGATGTGGCTGGCATCGTTATTTGGGAACTGTGCACATTTGTTGTTTCTCGGCCAATCACGACTAGCAACTACGATGTGTACAGTCAATCAAGCTAATCAAGCTAAGCTAAAAATACTTTGTTTAGAGTCATTTAGAGTAATTTGGTGTCGTACGAAGGGAAAAGTGAGATGTTCAAAGGGGGAAGGGTCGTTTGGCCGAAAGGGTTATTTGGCCGAAAGGGTCATTCGGTCGAATAGGACATTTGGCCGAATAGGTCATTGGAAAAGTGAGAAATTAGGAATGAGAAGAGAGACTTCTCATTCTTCATTTTTCTCTTCTCACTGGAAAATGGTGAGAAACGCGAAATGAATAGTGAGGCGTCTCACTACCCACTTCGCACTACTCACTTTTCACAGTGAAAAGTGAGAAATGAGGAGTGAGAAGTGAGACGTGTCACTTCTAACTCCTCGTTCATCACTTCCCGCTGTAAAAAATAAGAAGCGCGAAGTGAGTAGTGAGACGTCTCACTTCTCACTCCTCATTTCTCACTTTTCCCTGTGAAAAGTGAATTCCTAATTTCTCACTTTTCCAAAGACCTATTCGGTCAAATTACCCTTTCGGCCAAACGACCCTTTCGGTCTAAAGACCCTTTCGGCCAAATGACCCTTTCGGCCTAATGGTCTGTTCGGCCAAATAATATATTCGGTTAGACCGGCGGTTCTCAACCTTTTTCTTGAGAGGTATCCCTTCGAACTTTTGCATTAATTGAGGTACCCCCTCTCGAAAGTAGGCTTCCAATCCTCTTGAGTCATCCAAGCCTCCAAGCCCTTTGAAGGGATGCTCCTTTCAGTTTTTGAATCCCTCTAAAGTAGGTTTCCACGCTTCCAAAGGCTTCTGAGCCTCTTGTAGATAGGCTTCCAATCCTCTGGAAGGCGGTTTTCGAGCCACTTAAAAGGAGGCTTCCTTTGCATCTTGAAAGGAAACTTCTGAGCCTCTTGGAAGCCTCACACTTCCAAGCCTCTTGAAAGAAGAATTCCGAGCTTCTTGAAACGAGGCTTCCGAGCCTCTCAAAAGGAGGCTTATAAGCTTCTTGAAAGGATGCACCCTGCACTTGAAAGGAGGCTTCTGAACTTCTTGAAAAGAGGCTTCCGAGCCTCTCGAAAGGAGCCTTCCGAGCCTCTTGGAAAAAGGCTTCAGAGCCTCTTGAAATGAAGCTTTTGAGCCTCTTGAAAGTAGGTTTCTGAGCCTCTTAAAATGTGGCTTCTGAGCCTCTTGAAAGGATCTTGAAAGCAGGCTTCCGAGCCTCTTGAAAAGATATTGAAAGGAGGCTTCCGAGCCTCTTGAAAGGAGGCTTTTGAGCCTCTAGAAAAGAAGGCTTTTGAGACTCTAGAAAAAAAGGCTTTGAGCTTCTTGCAAGGAGGCTTCCGAGCTTCTTGAAATGAGGCTTCCGAGCCTCTTGAAAGGAGGCTTCTTCCGAGCCTCTTGAAAGAAGGCTTCCAAGCCTCTTGGAAGGAGGCTTTTAAGCCTCTTGAAAGGAGCCTTCCGAGCCTCTTGAATGGAACTTTTGAGCCTCTTGAAAGGAGGCTTCCGAGCCTCTTAAAAGGAGGCTTACGATCCTCTTGAAAGAAGGCTTACGAGCCTCTTGAAAGGAGGCAACCTAACGACTTGAAAGGAGGCTTCTGAAGTGACCAGGAGGCTGCCGAGGCTCTTGAAAGGAGGGCTTCGAGCTGTTCGGAAGAAGGCATTCGAGAAGCGTAGAAGGATGCTTCTAATCCTCTTGCAACGAAGCAAACGAGCTTTAGTGAAAAATCAAATCATTTTGTTCATTTGACGTTTTGTTCGTTTGATCTTTTGTTCCGCAGTCCTTCATACATTTTGCTGGTTGTGGAAGGCAGGATTCAGTTGGGATTTATTGATCGCATTGCATATTATGTACAATATAAATTTTTGAAATAAAAATACACAATTATCAAAACTTTATCAATGAGTTTTGATTGGAATTGTAATACGTCCGCCATTACGCATTTTTGTCCGAGGTACCCCCTAGATCCAGCAAAGGTACCCCCAGGGGTACATGTACCCCAGGTTGTCACTTACACTCACACTCAAAACAGCCTCCAAGATTTTTTTCACATACGTCGCTCCGGAGGCTCAATGAGTGCTCTTTCGCTCGATGCCTTACTCACGTGTGTTTTTCTTTCGCTTTTTCTCACTTTGTTTTTTTGTACCACTGCTTTTTTACGCTTCCACTCAATTGTGAGGATGCGAAGGCAGGATTTTGCTGATGATGATTTTGTTGACTCTAGTGAGTGTGAGAAGTTTTGTCAAGCCGGTACAAGAATACAAGGATAACTGGGACCCTGGCAACAAAGATTCAAAAAATCCAAGCAATTGTTTCAGAAACATGTTTTTCCCCACAAGAACGAAACAGATTTTCGTCGAATTTAAATTTTCTAGATTCGATATTCTGAAACCACAAGTGTTCTTTAGCTCAATGCGGGTTCGTCCTTATTAGATCTTGAAGATATCGAGTAAGAGAGGTAACATCCTGCCCGACTTTTTCTAATCATTTTTGTTAACCGCTTCGATGCCAAATTTTCTTAAAAGCTGATACTTATCCAGTATCTATCCAGTTTTCCACGAGAGATGACGGCTGCAAACTTGTCTCTGGATTGTTTCAAATTTGAAGATCCTGGAGGTACTCTGAGCATTCTGAACAATGTGGTAAATACGAAGGCGTGGATGCAATAGATCTACACTTTCTTATCTGCTGCATTGCTCAGATCTATCCTTCTCACTACTTTCTTCTTCATTTTTCTTTTCTCTCTTTTCCTTCCAGATTCTTCCTTCTTCTCCCGTTGAACTTTTCTCTTCTCACTTCTCGCATCTCACTTTTTACTCTTCACTTCTCACTTTTACTTCTCTCTTCTCACTTCACACAATAGTAATATCCCGATTAAATCACCCCCTTGGTGAGTTATGGGTTGATAAAATAGGGAATGAGACCAAATCAAATGTGACGGCTTTTTTTTCTATTTTTAATTTTTTAAACTATTTCACAAATTTGAATCAGTTTAAACCTTGCGTGAACAGTAGGTACCCGCTAGTTCTTGTCAAAAAGGCATACAAAATTATTGACAGTTACTTAGAAATGATTTAAAATTAACGTGACAAAAGCGGGACGTGATGAAATCGGAGGTGGACAAAATCGGGGAGTGCCAATATGTGTCACTTTTCATTTCTCTCTTCTCATTTATTTTATTCTTCCCAAGTTAACTTTTCACTTTTCACTGCTCACTTCTCACTATTTACTCCACACTTGTCATTCGACCTAATGACCCAGCATCGGTCCCACCTTCTTGGAAACATGTTTCCGAAACAATTCCAAGAATTTTGATGCCAGGGTCTCTCTTATATAAGATTGTGGCCACTTAAGACCCCACGGAAACCTGTTCCAGGATGACTGTTCCGGTTGTTATCCATCCTACTCGGGTAGAAGCCATGATATTGATAACAAAACATGATATGAACTTGTTTGAAATAAGAGTAAAAATAACAAGCTAAAATAACAAAAATTTGCGCTAAAATATCATAAAAATATCAGATTTTGCTGCTATTAACAAGAACAAACTAATAGCTCAAGATATTGATAAGTTCTTGGTAATGGCAAAACCTGATATTTTTATGATATTTTGGTGCAAATTTTTGTTATTTTAGCTTGTTATTTTTACTCTTATTTCAAACAAGTTCATATCATGTTTTGTTATCAATATCACGTTTTACTGTTAACCTTTGCATCCCCAACCTCTTTTGTGCATCCAAATTTTGGGGATGTTTTTTGCTCTAATTCATTAATTTTTTTACCGATTTGTTTGAAATTTTCAGACATGAATCAGAAATAATCATAGTTTCAAAAGATTTATCGATTGGACATGTCGGTCTATCGGTTCCGAATTTATACGGAATTCCAGTGGGGTCTGTCGGGTGGCCATTTAGGACATTTTTTACTTTTATGTTTGTTATTTGTACCAATATCGTCTTTGTATACCCGTATCGTGAAGAAAACTTATTTGCGATGCTTCTGAACGAATTTGGAATCATGATGGCCACACTGAAACCGGTTCCGGGGCTCTAACTTGGGACATATATCAGAGTACTTCGGAATGTATCATGATCGGCATTTTTTGGCGAAAAATATTTTGAAACTAATTTTAGATTTCTACTATCAATTTTGATCCAGTTGATCCAAACATCCCGGGACACTTGGAACCAATTCCAAAAATGCAGGATCACATTTTTTAGATTCTGATTCTACTTATGGCCACTTCCGGAAAATCCGATAGTTCCTCCAGGAATTCCACCGGAAGTTCCTCCAAGAATTCCTCCGGAAGTTCCCCCTGGAATTCCTCCGGAAGTTCCTCCAGGAATTCCTCCGGAAGTTCCTCCAGGTATTCCTCCGCAAGTTCCTCCAGGAATTCTTCCGGAAGTTCCTCCAGGAATTCCTCCGGAAGTTCCTCCAGGAATTCTTCCGGAAGTTCCTTCAGCAATTCCTCCGGAAGTTTCTCCAGAAATTCCTCCGGAAGTTCCTCCAGGAATTTCTCCGGAAGTTCCTCCAGGAATTCCTCCGGAAGTTCCTCCAGGAATTCCTCCGGAAGTTCCTCCAGCAATTCCTCCGGAAGTTCCTCCAGGAATTCCTCCGGAAGTTCCTCCAGGAATTCCTCCGGAAGTTCCTCCAGGAATTCCTCCGGAAGTTCCTCCAGGAATTCCTCCGGAAGTTCCTCCAGGAATTCCTCCGGAAGTTCCTCCAGGAATTCCTCCGGAAGTTCCTCCAGGAATTCCTCCAGAAGTTCCTCTGGGAATTCCTCCGGAAGTTCCTCCGGGAATTCCTCCGGAAGGTCCTCCAGGAATTCCTCCGGAAGCTCCTCCAGGAATTCTTCCTGAACTTCCTCCAGGAATTCTTCCGCAAGCTCCTCCAGGAATTCTTCCGGAAGTTTCTTCAGGAATTCTTTCGGAAGTTTCTTCAGGAATTCTTTCGTAAGTTCCTCCAGGAATGCCTTCAGAAGTTCTTCCAAGAATTCCTCCGAAAGTTCGACCAGGAATTCCACCGAAAGTTCCTCCAGGAATTCCTCCGCAAGCCCCTCCAGGAATTCCTCCGGAAGTTCCTGCAAGAATTCTTTCGGAAGTTCCTTTAGGAATACCTCTGGAAGTTCCTTCAGAAATTCCTTCGGATGTTCCTTCAGCAATTCCTTCGGAAGATCCTTCAGGAATTCTTCCGGATATTGCTTCAGCAATTCCTCCGAAAATTCCATCAAGAATTTGTCCGGAAGTTCCTCCAGGAATTCTTCGGAAGTTTCTTCAGGAATTCTCCAGGAGTTCCTTCAAGATTTTTTCCAAGAGTTCCTTCAGGAATTCCTTTGGAATTTGCTCCAGGAATTCCTCCGGAAGTTGCTCAAGGAATTCCTCCAGAAGTTCCTTCAAGAATTCCTCCGGATGTTCCTTCAGGAATACCTCCAGAAGTTCCTTCAGGAACTGCTCCAGGAGTTCCTTCAGGAATTCCTCCGAAAGTTCCTCCAGGAATTCCTCCAGAAGTGTCTTCAGGAATTCCTTCGGAAATTGCTCCAGGAATCCCACCGGAAGTTCCTTCAGGAATTTCTTCGGAAGTTCTTTCAGCAATTCCTCCGACCGAAAGATCCTTGCTGCAGCATTTCCCCCGGAACTTCCTAAAGGAGTTCCTTTAGGAATTCCTAAGGAAGATTATAAAGGAATTCCTTTAGAAGTTTCTTCAGGAATTCGTCAGGAGTTCTTTTGGAACTTTCTTCAGGAATTCGTCAGGAGTACTTTTGGAACTTTCTTCAGGATTCCCTTCGAAAGTTGCTTCCGGAATTCTCCCGGAAGTTCCTTCAGGAATTCGTCCGGAAGTTCTTTCAGGAATACCTCCGGAAGTTCTTTCAGGAATTCCTTCAGAAGTTCCTGCAGGAATTCCTCCCGAAGTTCATTCAGGAATTGCTTTAAAAGTTTCTTTAGGAATTCCTCCAAAATTTCTTCCAGAAATTCCTTCAAAATTCCCTTCAGCTATTACTTCGGTAGTTCATTCAATAATTTTATCGGAGTTTCTTTCCAGAATTTTTCCGGAGTTCTTCTGGTAGTTCCTTTAGGAATTCGTTCAGAAATTGCCCCTGAAGTTTGTTCAGGAATCCCTGAAGTAACTTCCGGATGAACTACTGAACTGAACTTTCGGATGAATTTCTGAAGGAACTTCAGGAAGAAATTCCTAAAGGAACTTTCGTAGGTATTCATGAAGAAACTTCCAGATGAATTCCTGAGGGAAGTTCCAGAGTGATTCCTAAATTAACTTCTAGAGAAATTTCGAACGAAATGATGCAGTAGAATCTATACCATTTCGTCGAAAGACATTTCGTCGAATGACATTTGGTCGAATGACGTTTGTTCAAAAGCGGATTCTCGAATTAAAAATCTTGGTACATTTAGTCTAATGATGTTCCGTCGGATGCCTATTTAGAAAAAAGAACTTTTGTCAATAACAATAAAAAAAATGAATTATTTATTGTAGTGTTTGTAAAAGTCACATAATTATTGCTCCAATATTGTCCAAAGAATGATGGGTTCATAAAAAAATAAATAATACGAAAACGGTGAATATTCCGAGAATATTCCCGACTGGACTTGACTTTGGCGAACCCCTCTAACCGACTACGATGAGTCTGTTCCACCTGGTGAAAAGAAATTCAGTCGAATGATGTTTCGTCAATATACATGACGTCGAATAGATTAGGTCATATGACCATTTGGACGCAATTAAATTTTCGGTTTTATGGTTGGAATTTTATTCTGAACTAATTATTGTCTAAATATTGAGTGTAAGAAAGAGTTTCAATGAAAAGAATAAAAAAACCATTAGACTGAATTGGCAAAATAGCATTAATATCATTGGTTTTTGACCATGTGCCGAAAAATAGATTAGAGGGTATCTCACCATCAGTACCTAATATTTTGCTATTTCTGTAGGTTTTCAATTTTTCTATAATCCACCAAGGTCTCCAGAAGTTTTCTGTTAGCTCAGGTAAAAAATCCTCATTGGCATCCGTATTCGTTTCTTCTGCTGCTGATTGAAACTTCCTGAATTATTTATTCAAATTCAACCAAAATTCTATTGACGAATTATACATTCAACTAATTATCTATTACTGATTAAACACTTCCAACATTCGACTTAATTTCCATTCGACTAAATGTCTTTTCGACTAAATGTCCTTTCGACTTAATGTCCTTTCGACTAAATGTCCATTCGACCTAAATGTCCATTTGACTAAATTTCCATTCGACTAAATGTCCATTCGACTAAACGTCCCTTCGACCAAATGTACTTTCGACTAAATGTCATTCGACTGAAGGTCATTCGACGAAATGTCATTCGACGAGCTGTCCCAAAGCCGATAATTTCTGGTTCATGTCTGAAAATTACAAACAAATCGGTAAAAAATTGAGTGAAGTAGAGCAAAAACATCCCCAAAATTTTGATGCACAAAAGAGGTTGGGAATGCAAAGGTTGACGAGCTATTATTGTCTACCCGGGAAATTGTCTATTTGGATTGGAAATTGGATTATTGTCTACATGGGAAAAATGTTTCCGAAACAATTCCAAGAATCTTGATACCTATATTGCCAGGGTTTCTTCTTAATGAATTTGTGGCCACTATAGGGCCCACGGGAACCTATTCCGGGATGTACGTTCCGAGACCAAATTATCAGAGCCCAAATGGTCCCAATACGTTGTGAAGTCATAATCCTCGAATTGTCTACGAAACTGGTAACTCAGGATACAAGAAATCATAATTTGGTTTCTATAGCATCAACTTATCCATTTTCGAGACATGGTCTAGCAAATCCGGAATTCCGGTAACCAGGTAATCCGAATCGATTCTACATATGAGGCGTGGATCATATAGGGGACGAATTTCTTAATCCATATAGGTTTCATGACAGTTGGTCAACCCCAGGGGCTTTTTGTTTTTCAGCTGGTCCTCCTGGATTTCCTGGAGATCCGAAGCTGGAAACCGTCTGTCCTGCGCGCGCTCCCAGGCTCGTCCCTATACCGACATCGTTGTCTATACCCATTAACGTCTTTTCATTGTCTCGATCTTCCTACTGGCGCTTCTTCCTCCGGAAAAAACAGTTTTGCCTAGTATGTTCCCGTTTGTATCGAACTTCGTGCAGTGTAGCAGTCATCTTGCCCATGTTTGCATTTTTTTCTCCTCCACTAACTGCTCACAGTCGGGATCAAATCGAATATCTTTCAAACCACCTTCAAGAGAAGCTGCTCTTCCGTTGAGAGTGCCACCTCCAGTTGCTGCGCGTAGTCTTGTGCTAGTCTACCGTCTTGTAGTCGTCGAATGTTAAACCGCGATGTTCGACTTTGACGCGTGCTGTTCACCGTCGAGTTTTGAGCGCAGGCATACTGCAACGAGGTAGTGGTCGGATTCAATATTCGCACTGCGGTAAGTACATTTCCTCCCTTCCTACCTGAGCGTTCGTGTCGACGTTGTCGACGGGTCGGCCTTCGTACGTTAAAGATGCAATAGTTGAATAAACAACCTCTGATCCTCAGCTTACACATTCTTGCGTTGATTAGCTGCCACACAATGAAGTCGGCTCGTTGGTGATGCTACAGCTTTGGTAGAAGGTAGCCGCTCGATGGCTGCTTTCCCACTTGTTTTGTCTTGTCCATCAAATCTCCTGCAGCGCTACAATGTCGAATATGCGGGATGTAATTCATCGTAGATTATTCTGTCGAAACCTTCAAAACCTAGTGACTTGCAGTTCCGTGTTTCAAGCATCCAATCGTGATCCTTTATTCGTCGTCTAGGTCGTTGCCGATTGTATTAAGTCGTATTATCTCTTATGTCGTTACAGGCTTATTGGGCCAGCGTGAACCTCCTATCTTGCCGGAGTGCCGTCGTGTCATGTTTTTTATTGTCCCCCCAACCTTAGAACTTAGGCTAGTACGGTATGAGCAGCACACGGTCCCTTTGGTGGAGCCTGTTTGCGGATACATGCAGGGCAAACTCTCAAATCCTATCGTACTCAAAGATTTTTGAAAAGAAAATCGATGGCTTAGGATTAGAGGTATTTATATAGAAACTGGATAATTCCCTTTTTACTATAGAAAATATTAAGAGCGAAAAATCTAGTAAATAAATTTTGTTGAGCTTACTACAAAATTGGTTTTTAATAAAAACGTCATAATGAGTATTCTCAAACATTTGCATTATCGTCCGCACTTTGAAATAGCTCAAATATATTCACAAATATTAACGAGTCAATATAGTCAGTAGATAAGAAGGCATTTCGTTATAATAATTTTAACACCTTCTATAGCTTGGACGACTTTACTCCCTTTTCCTAGGAATGAAATTTGTTTTTCCTTCGAAATTCATGCAGCTGAGTTTCGGTTCGCTACGAAGCTATGAGACGTTGCGTCACTACAAAAGAAGCCGAAACAGATGCCAACAACGGTAAGAATTACCCATTAGCTTCGTATGTACATCATTCTCAATTCAAATCACAACTTGACCGGAGTTGATTCGATGATGATATACAGTGTGACCCATTACGACACCGCCCTTCCCGAGTCGAGTGCCCAGCTAAGTGACACGGCCGACCGACGACAACGACGGCAGAAGTGAACATCAGAACTAAGCATTTATTTCGGTTTCCCATAAAGTGAGCGAGTGACCGGAATGCAGACAAAGACACATGAATTTATCATCGCCTTGAGTAGTTCGTGATGGAATTGCATTAGATTCAGTACGGTTTTTCGGCGAAACTGATGCACTCCGAACAACGCAACTGCATTAGAGCTGATGTTATTGAAGACCGGGTTGTGGAACCAAATCGTTCTTACTTGCGATTGATGAGTTAATTGACTGATTGATGACTAGTTTTGAAAGAGGGGCTGAGATGTCGTCGGTTTTGCGAAGTGCGATCGGCGAATCCAATTGCGGATGCCGTCGATCATAAATTATTATTCCATATTATTAATTTTCCAATTAGTGATTTTGAATGATGTGAACGACTCAAATAACACTCGTTTCATTAATACAGAAAGAAAGAAAACAATTCCACTACTAGAAATAGCTTGAAAGAGCTCCCTCTCGTATTGCGTTAAGCTCACTGCAAACCGCAGTAGGCTTTATCGCAAGTACAACCGCATTAGCACACTTGGATCGTTATTCAACCTTAAAATGCATTTCCTGATTGTTCGACGAGCGAACCCTTCTTCTGGAGAGCAGCACGGAGGAGGGACTGTTTAAAGTCACAAACACACACGCACATAACCTCGCACGCATCCACCCACGCGTGCCTGAGCAAATTCGCCTTCCGCGCTCGAGAGAGTGCCGGCGCTTCTGGCGATGTTTGTTTTAGCCGAGCATATTTGCATATGATAAAGCGATAATATTTACCAAGCACTCTGTCGAATTAACCCTTTTCGCCATGTCCCTAATGAAGTGGTCGGTCTTCGTAGGCATGCCAAGTTGGCCCGGTGGTTTGGGGAGGCTCGGGCAGGGAGGTCCTGTAGTGCCACGCCTTCCACCCCCGCTCAAAACTTGCACGCTTTAATCCTTTTATCGCTCCCGACACATTGCAGTTTTGCGGTTGAGCTCAATTGCAATGAGGACTTGGTTCGGTACCCGCAGTTGATGGCGGCGCCCTACTAGTTTACAATGGATTATGGCGGAAAACAAAAACGCCACTTCTTATGACAAAACAACAAAAGGCACATGGCACTTCATGAAACATTAACGGCGTTTGTTGATCTTCGCTTCAGGACCGGAGGCGGTGGTGGCACCGCATTTTCGATATCTCAAAAGAAGTCAACTGCAGTGGCCAAGGAGAAAGGACACGATTGTATTTTCCCATCATCACTGCTTAAACACTGCACAGCCACAGCCAAGATACCCGTGGGGTTCTTTCGCTTTTTTCCCTCGTTCCCAATAGCTCCCGACCGGAAAATTATCAAAAGCAAACCGATGAAAGGGGTAAATAATTAATTCCTTTAATTTATGCAGTTACACACTGCGATGATGACGGGCGTTGGGGAGATGGTCTTATCGCAGTCCAACCCAGGAGGCACGTTGCACCACTCCGATCCGAGTGCTCCTGGGTGCTGCTCTTAATGCCGAACAACCGCAAAGTGGACAATGTGGGCCTTGTTGTCGTCTTTGTTGTTGTTGCTGCTGCTGCTACCCGGTCGAGATAGGTTCATGTGAAACACTTAATTGTGGATTCTTTCTGGCCAGCGCCAGTAGTGAGAATATCAAGAACCAAGTGTGTGTCATGAATGTGATTAAGGGCAGTACGTGCGCATGGTTTTGATTTAGTGGCCGGTTTGTTTGGTTCGGTTAAATACGACGAATTGATTTGCATATTGTTGTTGCACCGTTAACCCGAATTTTGATCAACTTTAATTCTTTATGTATTTCACGTCCTCTGATGAAGAAATGAAGGAAGTGAAGGTCTAAAAACTATGAAAATTACTTAAAAGCTTGATATACTGAAAATGATTTTACAGTCAAGGTGGAACTGTGGCGTATATCTGCATCAAGCATTTGGTATAAAATCTAGTATGCAAACTGATCATAGAATGTTTTCTGCCTTCAATTTTGTAGCTCAGCGCATCCTTGGGTCTAGCAGCACTTCTTACCTAACTTCCTGATTAGCCAAAATATAAAACCGATGATAAGCTTTTCTTTTGCATTTTAAGAATATTATTTCTATATCCACATGATAAAAGCAAAATTAAGTGACTTCCTTACGCATGAAATATATCCAGTGCAAGACATTATCCAAATCCGACACAACCCACGCGTTCCGTTGGGATCCGCTGTGAAATGCAGTAGTTTGGTGGCTCCAGCACACGGCTTCTGTCGCATCCATCGGAAACGGCTCAACATGTGGTTAACATAAATTTCTCTCACAACAACGGTCCAAAAACCACACAGCGAGGCAATCCGATGCGATGCTCTACACGCAAAGTTTTAATTAAAAAACTTTTATGCGTAAGGATTCACCCCGGGCTTCTACTTTGCAGAGAACTCTTCAACGTATTCGAGCAACTGTTCACGTAAGAGCAGAGAACTCATGACAGCTAAACATATGCAACATTTGAATAGGGTTTTTGAGCAATAGGCAGATACTTACCTCATACTGTGGCTTTCTGCAGGATTAGTGCGAAAATCATTTGCGACAGTCAACCGAAACAGAGCCACGTTAATCTCAGCTACGGAATCCCTATAACATGACTCAACTGATTAAAATCCTCACATTTGCCTAAAAGTTGGATTTTCTCTTTTTTTTTTCATTACAGGTTAGTATAAAAGAGCACTTTCGTTCCGCACGGAAAAGCCAACCCATTCGGCGAGAGGTCGTAACCGCTAACGTGAGTAAATGTTTCACCACCTTGCACGCGAAGATGATTCGCTCGGCGCCCCCTTATCGATGTGGGTAATCGAAATGTGCTACAAAGTTCCGAAACCAATAAAACAAGACTGGAAAAAGCTTTCACCACGAGCGCCGAAGAAAGTCAAGCAGTGGGCCACTCCGGCTTGGGATTTGTTTCCCAGCGCGAAGGGATTGGCTGCCCTCAAGGGCGGCGACCGAGAGGAGCTTTACAGGTCGAAATTGGCCCCGAACCGGTACCGTGGTCGGGAAAGGGAACCGGCCACATAATGATCATTAACTGTGCTCAGCAGGTTTTTTGCATTCCAAATCCTCACACACAGCGTTTTGTTCTTTTCGGAGGATGATGATGGCGATGGTGTGTATCCGGGGAAGGAAGTAGGAGTGGAAAATCTCGCAAAGATATAAAAACACAAAAGATCGAAGCAATAAAAACAATCTTAAAAGCCTTCCAATAAAACTCATCGGCTTATGGTTCCCTATCCAGTATTGGTGCGGGAGACTGGACTCAGACTTTTATCGTATTAAAACCAGTTGTTTTGAAATTAAATTATTTTGCTTTTGTCGTATACTAAGTATACGTTAAGGCTATAGGAACCGAATTTGTGATAAATGGTTCGGAAACCCATAGTGTTACATACAAATCGTCTAAGCTTGATGGAATTGAGGTAATTTATATACTGGCCCAGCACACGTGATATGGTAGATGCCAACCTACCTCCGTGCGCCGAAGTGTGGGAATCCTCCAGCCGTGACTTGCCCTATATACTAAATCCACCTTGGGCACCAACCATAATTCCCCCGAAACTACCTTTCAGTATTTCTTCTGGGGATAGGCAGAACTTAACGTACTTCTCCCAAAACGACACTTACTCAGATAGTCCCTGGCGGCAAATCTATTCTACTTCGACGGGGAGTCCCGACCCGTCTCAACAGAGTCGAGAGTGTCGAGTTCAATCCAAAGATTCCGGGTGGAGATAGACCCGAAGCCGGTGCATTCGCACATCATAGTCTACTTAGTCGGTTCCCGGCGGTGGCCTCCGATAACTGATTTACGATGCCCTTGGGCATCTCATTCTTTGAGCCATTTAGCTACCACCTTGATCGCGATCGCGCACGACTTGGATAGTCATAGACGACGGATCTAGCCTACTCCGACGACAAATTCCGCGAGAGTGGGATCTCCTCGAAACCAACCAAAGGTGCACTCGCCGAAGGCTAACAAAACTTGCATAGTTGGTAGCCAACGCGTTAAGATCCAACCCAAACATTATTGACATCCTTCTTTCGGGACGGTATAGTCATGGTCCGCTTTTCCCAATGACGGGTTGCTGCTGCTCCGTGCGCCAACCTCGTGGTAGTATGTCGGCTATCCAGGTCGTCACTCTTGCGATCGCTTTCTGCTGTTCCGCGCTCTGGCACATTCTTCAGACGATGCTATCGGTGGTAATGTTCATTCTGCATGCCTCCAACATCGCGCTTCTCTCCGTTTCGAACCGGAGATATGTGAACAGGATATGCTCATCCGTTTCTGTCACGCATTGTGGACAGGTGGGAGAAGCGATATGTCCGACGCATGCCCGAACCTGGCCTGATAAGATGGGTCAAGCCAAAGTTTAGCTCTCCATGAGGTCTGCTAATCCATGCCGAAACACTTGGGACTAGGAAATATGTCCACCTGCCCTTAGTCGAGTTACCCCACTCCCTCTGCTATTTGGCTACCGTAGCTGCTTTGATATTCCTTCGGGGGTTACCGGTACTCCTCGTCTTCCTTCACCACCACCACCGCCTTGCAAGATACGGTGCGATATGCGCTGATGACTCTCAGGCACATCAGCCTATTTGTACTCTCCAGTCTCCAGCTTTCGGGCGTTGCAGTTTGTGCTCAACGCCAACACCCAGCCTGGACCCAGCCATGGCAACCTGTTCATGATTGACTTCTCCAGTAGCTTTCCTACAGTGTCTATTAGACAGATTGGGCTGTACGCTAGGGGTCTCCTGATGACTTGCCAGGTTTCGGCAACAAGACCAAACATTGTTTTTGCCATGTATTCGGGAATGTCCGCGCTCGTCCTGATACCTCTGCATGGATGACCTGAACTTGTCCGGATTTGTCATTATGGCTGCCCTTAACGTCATGTTCGGATTCCCGTTCGGACCAGGTGCCTTACTTGGGAATAGGGACTTTGCCACTGTCATTAGCTCCTCTACAGCCATTCACGCCACTTTTTCATCGTCTGCTCCTACCATACGCTGCTGGCGGTCAATGTTTTGCGCCGTGGTGCGGAAATAGTACTTCGATTATCTTCTTCGGCCTCATTGGACATCGCTCGGGAGGATCCAGTGCCATCATCACCCGCCATCGTTTTGGCCATCACCACCCGCGAGGCATCTCCCCATGAGTTCGAGTTGGCGCTTTGGCACAGTCTGTCGAAGCAGTTTTTCTTGCTCTCTTTGATGGCCTTGTTTAGGGTCAGCCTCGCGCGTTTAATAGCGCGAAGCATTCCTCCTTCACTTCCATCGAGCATACCCTTGATGTCTTCTTCTAACCCTGAGGAAGGTTGCTCGAAGGGGTGCAATTTGTTCACTCCACCAGTATACCTGTGACCTGCAATTCCGCGGTCGCACCTTCATCGGCTTGTAGCGTCACACGCTCGTGGCAGCACTACAACCAGCTCATAACCGATTAATCTTCCCACGTTTGCCTCCAGATCCACAGCCTCACTGAAGGTCCCACTGTCAAAGTGAATGACCTTCTACACTCGGGCTGTAGGAGTAGCTTCCCGGCGTTCGCTCTTTGCCTCGCTGCTTATCCTGTACCGGATATCCAAATAGTAACTGTGGATGAAACCATCGTCAACCCTCCACTGCAGATCCCCGACCAAACTTGGACTGCAGAATTTTACGTCTATTATCGATTTCACTCCGTTTCGCTGGAAGGTACTTCTCGAGCCATCGTTGCCCAGCACGACGCGACGTCCAGCTTGGCTAAGGCGTTTGCCCTCTACAGTTAGTACAGCGGCCTCCCCACTCTGTCGCTCACGCTTTAAAGTCACCTCCAATGATTACTGGCTTGCGACCCACCATCCATATGAGTGAACTGTTCAATGCATAATTAGAATTAGAAGATCACCCAGCCACTATCCCCAATCTAGTAATACATAAAAAAATAAAACCCATATCAGCAGTCATATCAGCAGTAGTACACAGGATTTTGTTTTTATACGATTTTTTTCGCTCGTATTTTTCATCGTGTGACTTCAATTTGCCACCAAACTCTTCGCAACATGTTTCAAAAAATCCAGAATAAATCAAAGACATGATAATTAATATACGTTTAATATTTAGGATGAGTGGAAAATTGTGAAAATGTAAATCGTGTAAAAACAGAATCCAGTGTATACTCAATTTTTCTTCGCTATGACTGCGCTCTCGCTATTGTGTTTAGTTATTGGTCTTTTTTTTTTATCTATTGTGTCTTTTTTATCTATTGCACAGCACATGTTTCGATATGGACAAATTGACATAAAATTTGCGAAAAAGAATCCACGTGTCTTGGAGGGACTCGAACCCTCAACCTCATACTCTCTAGATAGGCGTGATAACCCCTACACAACAAGACCACTTGAAGTTCATGTTTGCGGAAAAGCCATCAGAATCCGAGTACCAACCTTCACCGCGGTTAGCTCTTTTTTGCAAATTGGATATCTTTCGGATACTTGATTATTATTCGAGAGCATCTCACTCTATGCCCCCAACAACGGACTGTGTGGATTTGTGTAGAATACGAATCAATCACACTCTGCTGTGCCAAAGGCTTGCTTGGCTAAAGCATTTGATGAGTGTGATTGCTCTACACGTGTGGACGACTAATGACGGTAGAAGACCGACACTTGATTACAACTAATTGCATATTATTCGCAACTCGGCCGTACGAAAACCATTTTTTTGTTAAATATCATAGCTGTGCATATGCGTTTTTAGCACAGCGTCTAGATTTTTCCTGAAAAGGCAGACGAAAACAATAGATTATACTTTTATGATTACACTTTCTTCCCAAGTAGGGTATTTAGCCTAAAACATAGCTTAGATAACGGACTTGGTGGTCGTATGGATACCACTGCTGCCTCATACACAGAAGGTCGTGGGTTCAATCCCAATCCATTTAGAATATACCCAACTTTTTATTGCTATTACATTGGCAACCCGTTAACCGAGACGAAACTCTGCCATAGCACCTAACCCCAATGATTCCTATAGAATTCAGCATAAACTCGTGGCGAGTGCAGAGGTGTTCTCGGCTTGCAGAGGGCGAGTGATCGCATCATCAACTCCTTCCGTGAGGACGTGGTCTGTGCCGTTTTTGACCATTTGAAATACTAGAGCTCTCGGATTGTGCACATTGCGGTTGGAGAGCCAATCCCATGCTTCTATCCATTTGGTTCCCTGTGCAATTGCGATTGTTCTGGTCAATCACGAAGTAGCAACCAGAGCTTGAAATATTCATCTTCATGATGCAACTTCGGTCCGAATTATGACAAGCATCGCATGACATAGAATGACGTAGTCAGACGACTACTCCACCAACTCATTCATTCGACTGTCACTGAGTGTGCTTACCATGTGCAAAAAAAAAACATAATTAGCATTGTTTATGTTGATGTTTACCATTGAAAGTGCTTCGCGGATGAAAATCGGATTCACTATTAACGTGTTGGGTTTATTCTGGTTTTATAAAAGTCTTGAAGAGTAAATTATGGAATTTAAGAGCATTACAAAACTTAAAATGTTAAAATGGGTTCAGTTCTATGTGATAAATTACTTTTCTCATTTGAAACGTGTTAAGATTTTAGATAATTTACCGTTTCGTCTCGAAGTCCGGACACCTAAGCACTGCTGAATTGTCAGTTCAATATTTCAAACGAAATTAAGTACTTGACACTGAGTGATAACATACCCTGTCCAGATTAACTTATCAACTTTGCTGTAAAATGTACTGAAAATTACATTTTGTATGCACGAAATAGCTTATATAATCGAAAACATTGAACATCGCTTGCTTCGAAATCCGGACACAGTATAAAATACCAACAATTTTGCTTCGAATTTCCGGACACTTCGAGTTTGGCTATATTGATTCTCAAATAGCCAATTTAATCCGTTCAAAGACAACTAGGATATAACATTTATTTATTTATTTATTTATTTTTAGTTTTAACAAAAAAATTGGAAGAGGAAAAACTCCTTTGAGTGAATTATTGAAGAATTACTTCTTAAAAAGGCACAAAACCTCTTCATCTTTTCAAATACCGCTACAAAATAAAATTTAAAATTAAAGGCTCATGCGGCGTAAATCCATTGAGGAGCCAGGTACTTCAAGCGAAAATATCACGATGATGTTCATTCTTCACTACACTTCGGAAAACTATATGATCGATATCCTCATAAGATTGACCACACTCACATAAATTAGAGTCTTTGATTATTTAATCTATATAAATGGCTATTACAAATATAAAGATTCGATATTAACCTAGAAAAAGTGCAAATAAAATTTCTACTAATTAATAATTCAGAAAACCATGGATTTTTATCAACTATTGGCAAAATAGAATGACACCAACGACCTTTATCACAAGAGTCCCAAGACAATTGCCAAGTATTTTTAGAATATTGTTTTAGTTTAACAAAATATTCAGAGGATGATATATTGCGATTAAAAACAACACCACAACGCACACCCAATTTAGCTAAACTATCTGCCTGTTCATTGCCGTAAATTTTACAATGAGCAGGAACCCAAACCAGTTTAATAATGAAACCTTGTAAATGTAATTTAAACAACAATTCATTTATTATTAAAACTATATAGTGAGTTTTAGATTTAAAACTATTAGAATTAATTGCTTTAAGACAACTTAAACTATCAGAACATATTACAAAAAAAACTGGAGAAGATTTCTGAATTAAACTACATGTAAAAAAATATAGCAGTTAATTCCGCAATAAATATAGAACAAGGAGCTTGTAAGAAGTTTGTAATAATGGGCTGAAAAATGATTATAAACACCAAAACCTGTAACATCTTGAGTAAAAGACCCATCCGAAAAGTAAAATTTATTGGAATCTAATACAATAAATTTACGCTGAAAGAAAATGTTTGCAAAGCGTGAATACTCATGATAAGTTAATTGCTTCATCTCTTCATATAACGTCAAATCAATCAAAGGATGAAATGAATGTACTTCCATGCTATAATTATAAAATCCAAGTGAGAGGTTTGAACTTAAATTTTGAGAAATACTGTAACGAAATGAATCCAATATTCTACAAGTTGGGTTTATTTCAGATAATAATTTTAAAATATTTATTATAGTATGATTATTGGAAACACAATTTAATAAATATTTACAATTTAGTTCGCGTAATCGATTATTAAGAGGTTCAATCCCAGCCAATATCTCAATAGATTTGGTATGAGTAGAATTCATCAATTCCAAACAAATACGTAAGCACCGAAATTGATTTTTTTCAAGCTTAGCAAAATGTGTTGGAGAAGCACTTCCAAAAGTAAAATATCCATATTCAAGGACTGAGCGAATGGTTGTTTTATAAAGCGTAATTAAATCAGATGGATGAGCACCCCGCCATGTTCCTGTTATAGATTTGAGAAAATTAATACGCTTGGAACAGGTTTTATTTATATATGAAATATGTGTTTTCCATTGCAATTTTAAATCGAACCATATCCCTAGATATTTATAATCTGAAACTTGTTCAATTTTCAAACCATTAAGAAATAGGGTAACCGGCGGTAATGTTGGCCCTGGATGTAACATTGGCTCATCACGCAAATTAATCAATATTTCAGCGATAATACGTCGATTTGTAGGGAGATATTAACCACTGCTTCTTTAGAAAAGTGTATCAAACATATATCTGCTTCATAACTCTAGATTCCTAAACTTCTTAAACTATAAAAAGCAATTATCTTGCGTGAAAAATCACTTTGACTCGGTTTTTAGCAGCCATGTTTTCGTTGACTTATGCAGGCTGGCTGTGCTAGAGTTTTTCTTTTGCCCAATAAAAGAGTTTTATGAATGAACATACCTGCTTTCGCACATCAGATGGATGGATAACAACCACACTATGTCAGCTATCATTTTTATTTCACAATTTCCATTAGTATAGCGACATAATTAACCAAAACTTTTTGGGACAATACTGGGGGCACCCGTAGCCAAATGATGGCATGCGCTTTCGATTTGTAGCACTACGTTAGTATTGGTGAAACTCTAAAATCAAAACATTCTCACCAATAACCCGTACTGGAGAAAATAACCGAAAGCTGCAGATAGAATATCCGATGCTTGCGATTAGGTTGCTAAGAATTTTTGTAAAAACAGGTTAATCCACTCAGCGGTTAAGTTTCATTCGCAAATAACATAACGCTAAGCTCAACCTACACCAAGCCTCTAGTAATGTTTCCTGTATGGTAGGGTCCTGCAATTTATAAAGTCCTTAACGCTCAGACAAGTACCTTCCCACAACCTAAAACGTCATTTAGTTTATAAATGGGCCCTCATGATGCTTTTCTCGAATCACGATATAATCCCTTTCATTCGCAGAACATACCAAAAATAATTGCCTACCTTACGGCCTCCAAACACGATTCAAGCAAAAGCGATTCAAGCATCAACCTTTCGTGGTTCGATACACCATTTTCTTCATAAATTCTTCAAAATAAATTATTCTAATAATTAACACTAATTGTGTAAGAATATTTAGTTTTATCATCTTTCGCACGAATCCATTTCTAATTGAATAATGGAAAGATACAATGGATCGTATGTTTCATTAGATAAACTTTTAACATCATTTCATGGGAATAATTTCAAGTCAAATTACTTGACAAATACCTTCATCATAATTTAGATTTATTATTGCTTGCAAAAAGTATTTTGACCTGTAAAATGATACCGAAAAAGTATTGTCTCAACTCGGGAAGTTGAAACACGTGAGAGTTTTGAGAGGATTCACAACAGCTGATCGATATAGAGAGGAGTGGAATCAAACGCACGTACCAATCATGAAACTTCAATGCAGGCAGAGTTAAAAACAAGCATCCAATAATTATATTTATGAATAATTGTGTAATAATATCAGGTAGTTGGCACAGTTATAACTGTTTATGCACAGTACAAAGCAAAGAATTGCCTTGAATAAGTTTTACAATTGGCTTTCTTCAGTACTGCGTTATGCATCATCCCCACCTAAAGCATTGTTTACGTTTTGGAAAAAAGTTTCTTTGAGAGTATCGCGAGAGCGAGAGCAACACAACTGCCATGGTTTCAACTAGCAGTAAATCTCAAAATTATGCGGCAGCCAATAATTAACGTATGCAATTTGTTTGAAGGCACAACATGAGGGCTAGAACATGTAGCCTTTTTGCAATTGCAGTTTTTAATACAGTTTTCATTTTTCTAAACTATTTCACTTGCAAATATGGTGAATATTTGGGAAATAAATGATTCATATAATAGTATTTTCGTTAGCATGTCCTTGGTAAGCGTGCTATTGGGGGAATCTGAAACGCACTCTCACAATCAGTGTGGTAGTATTTTACATGCAAATAATTAGAACTCACGCTCAATAAGATGATTTGATTTTCTCTGTTTGTTTGCATGCTGCCTTTATTCAACGCAAGCAAAATGACTGGTACTATAAACAGCAACCCATCTTTATCTCTCGTATGTTCGAAATCAACAATCACTCGTCCCAAGTGGGCTGAAAAAATATCCACTTGATAGGGACAAGGATGCCGACATTTTGTCCATTTCTCTCGAGACTTTTGCTGGTTTTAATGAGATGTTGCGGACATTCATCGTCGTTTTTTGCTATTTGGCGTCAAAACCAAATATAAGCAAGCCGGCTGGTGGAATAATTCTGGTTGAAAACGCAATATATGAAGATTTATAACGATAAATGTGCTCAACCGTAGCATAATGGGCCAAGGTTTGAGCCGTTACCCCTAAATCAATTTTGTTGGAAGAATGTTTACGTGAAAATGTAATAAATTTTTTTGTAATATTTCCCTATTTTTGCCACTGATAGCAATAACATTATCATCAGCAAATTGGTAAAATATGCAAGCATTAGGAATGATAGACATCATATCGCTCGTGAATAAGTTATATAAAAATGGACTCAAGCACGAACCTTGAGGTAGTCCAAAATAACTATAACGAATTAATTTGGAAGATCCATTATGGAAAAAGTTCATAACTTTGAATGAAAATAGATTGCATAAAAAATTAGATAATAAATTTGGAATTTTATAGCTATTCATTTTAGAGAATAACAAATCAGGAAGAACAGAATCATAGGCACCGGAAACATCGAGGAAAGTAGAAACAACATCTTGCTTCATATTGAAAGAAAGCTGAATTTGTGAGGCCAACAAAGCAGTACAATCACGAGTACCACAGCCTTTTCTAAACCCAAATTGAGAAGAGGAGAAAATTTTATTGTTTTCAGCCCACAACTCAAGACGATTAAGTATCACTCTTTCCATTAATTTTCGAAGACATGATAATAAGCTAATAGGTCTACGACTATCAACTAATAAAGGATCTTTACCAGGTTTGAGTATATTTATAACCTTAATTAAACGCCATTCTGAAGGAATAATGTTTAAAAACAAAAAGGAATTATATAAAGATAATAAATATTCTTTACCATCAATTGGTAAATTTTGTAAAACAATAAATTTAATATTATCTATACCAGGAGAAGTATTTTTAGTAAGAGATAATGCTAAATCCATTTCTTCTAAAGAAAATGGATTACAAAGATCGGGAAAATAGTTTATACTTTTATTAATTTTGAATTTTATTAACTGGGGCACAAAATCAGGACAAATTTTAGAAGCAAATTTTTGTATCCATTCATCAGAATATTCTAAAACAACCGGAGTGGGGGAAAACTCATAATTTCTTAAATTCCTGGCTACTGACCATAAAGTAGTCAATGATGTATCTCTATCAAGATTTTCAATAAAATTTCTCCAATAATTTCTCTTTTTGAATTTTGTAATACGAATAAATTGCGCTTCTGCTTTGCGATATGAAATATAATTTTCTCTAGATCCTACACGACGAAAGGTTTTAAAAGCTTCAGATTTATTTTTCAAGGCAACTGAACAATCATGATCCCACCAAAATGTAGGACGTTTAATCTTAATTAAATTTGAGTTTGATTTTTTTTTTCATTGATTTCATTAAACAACGAATCAAAGTTTTGGAAAAGAAATCATAATTTTCAATAGGAGAAACAGAAGAATCATAATGAATTAAAGATAATGATACAAGATCAGAAAATTAAATCCAATCAACATATTTACATATATCAGGAATGCACGATTGAATAAATGTATTATTATTAATCGAAGAATGAATTTGAATTAAAATAGGTAAATGATCACTACCATTAGGATCATTGATAATATTCCAAGATGAAATAAACGATAAATTATTGGAGCAAAATGATAAATCGATACATGTATCATGAGCAGGAGGAACTGCAATCCTGGCGAAAGATCCATCATTAAGAATATTCAAATTTAGTTCATCAATTAAATGCCGTCTGATTTGGTACTACCCATGATACATTATGAGCATTAAAATCGCTCAAAATATAAAGAGGAGGTGGAACCATATCTAAAATGGATTTAAATTCAATCAATGAAAACGAACTATTTGGAGGAATATAAATGCAAACAATTGAAAACTCACTATTATTATGTTTGATGGAAACTATAACATCTAGACCAACATTTGAAAAGGGCGTAACAGCCAAAATTTATTCCTCCTGATTTTTTGTCCACATATAGAGCTTTATATGTAGATGAAGAATCAGAAGGAATAAATTTTGGCTGTTACGCCCTTTTCAAATGTTAGTCTAGACATATTCAATTGCGAATTTAGGGATACATTTAAATACTTGAATTGGATACCATTCCTTATACCAATTAAAACACCCCCGTATGGAATATTTCTATCTTTACGAATAATATTAAAAGATGGAATATAAATATTTTTAGATTCGACTAACCAAGTTTCTTGTAAGCAAAGGATATAGCATTTATATTTATCGATTTATATAAAAACGTAATTTAAGGTTTCTATGCAGATTTGTATGGAAATCTGGCATTCCCCGGTTGTGTGTACCATCCGAAGTTTCGGCTCCAAGATTGACCATAAGGCGGAATCACATAAGGCTGAAAATTCATAAGGCTGAACACGAAAGGCTGAAAAAGTAAAAATCTTTCAGAAGGCTGAAATGCATGAGCATGAGCAGCATGAGCATGAGCATGAGCAGGATGACCATACAATTCGTAGTTGCTACTCCGTGATTGACCAGAACGATCGAAGTTGCACAAGGAACCAATAGATGGAGACTGGGATTGGTTTCACATCATCAATGTGCACAATGCGAGGGTTCTGTTATTCAAAGAGTCAATAACGGCGCCGGCCTCGTCCTTATGGTCATCGGGGAAGGGAATGAATATTTGTGTGACATTCGTTGTTACTAGAGACCGAGAACACCTCTGCATCTCCACGAATGTCACAGGAGTTGGACGTTGTTGGTAAGGAAGGGTAAGGATAAAAGTAACATAGGTCTGGATTCACATTGGTATGTGATATGATCTATGAAACTGTGGACAATAAATTTACAGACACTACTACAACATAGATAGAATTATTAAGATACAGTTTTAATTAGTATAGAAACGAACATTAGCTCATTTCTTGTTCTAGCATTGCTAGAACTTATGATAGATATCATAGTTTGATTACAGCTTACACTACGTAATAAATATAAAACGGAGAGGAAGAAACATTAAAAAAATGAAATAATATATGAAACATGTAGAGTATTGGGTTCATTACCAATAACATGTTCCCTTCCCATATCAATCATACATATTTGTAAAATAGGCGATGTAGTCGCAATATGTGTCGTTTTATTATTGAAACGAAAAAAAAGAGAGATAATGGTTTCCATTTAGCCTTGCGAGCAAATGCTTGGGATAACCATTCCGTAGATTGCAAGTTCGATTGTCGATCCCGGTTTAGCATGTTTTCGGGTGGATAACATTCTCGACACCCTGGAATAAATGTATCTTGTGTGGCAAGCACAATGCATATACTAATAAGTTGAAAAACATGCCACGCTCTAGTTGAAATGTAGAGCCATTTAGAGGAAAACAAAACAGTTTGAGCTCCAACTCATTGTTTTTTGTACATGAGATTAATTCAAGGAGCAGTAAACCTATCAACGGTGAGAAAAATGAAACCGGAGAGAGATCGTGTAGAAATATTTTTATAAATATGTTCCAGTATTCTGTATGATCTATAATTATTAGCGGTTAAGATAAATGTGTAATTGTTTGACATTGTTGAGTAAAAATTTGACAAAATACCTGCAGCGACATATAGCGATTTAGTGTTTCTATTGTGTGTATTTGTTGAAAAATAATGACAGCTAATACAAAAACTGATACCTTCAAACATCGAATGATATCAAAATGTATCAATATCTACAACTATCTCAATTCCCAATGAAGTGTGTGTTACAGATCTTGCTAATTATTCCATAAGCACTTCACTGTTCAAAGCCACAGAGAAGATTTCTTTTGATTGACTGTACCTACGAATCGACTAATTGAAAGGCTATGGAATTTATTGGCGTATTGTGAGATGAATACAGCAGAAAAGACTTTAGTTAAACAAGTAAACAGAAAGAACTTCTATTTCGATACGAAAATTATTTCAAGATTTTTGGTGGAATGTAATTACTTGTCATAGTCTGCACTACTCCACCCAACCCCACCACCCCACTGCACCCCCGACAGACACGCACCCCGACCCCAACAGCAGGGCCGCCTCCAGCGTCCCGCACTAGACTCGACTTCGTACTTGAAGTCGAATCAAGCACGAGACACCGAAGACGGCCCCACTGCAGAGGCCGAAACACGCATCCGCCAAACGCACAATAAAGTAGCGGAACCAAATGGAAAAGCACAAGCTCGTCCTATGACCTCTTTTGATCCCACCACCCTCTAGAGTTTACAAAGAAGAAACAACATGAAACACGCTCACCAAATTAATCTTTCGCCTTAAAGTTCGAAGCCTGCAGGAACAGCACTTTAAATATGCTAGTTCACCATTTGTATTTAAAAACTACACACACGCTTCAGGTTTCATACATTTCGCGATCGTAATTAATATCCACGAAATCCACTAAACACAATAGAAAAAAATCACTATCAATAGAATACAGCTCGATTCACCACCCGCCGAATCTTACAAAATGCCGAAAACGAGACAAACCGACGCGAAAACAAAATTACGTGCGTCCACAACCATGGCACACTCGGATCTAAAAATCTTTCACAAGGCTGAAATCATGAGAAACTGATTTTGATGAAAGAATTCACATTTAACGTGAAGGGGGCCCAAACGGAAATAAACCGAACTCTGTAGCGATATCTTGTTGTCTTTCAATTTCGAATTTACAGAATTTTCA
This sequence comes from Armigeres subalbatus, assembly GCF_024139115.2. Classification (NCBI taxonomy): domain Eukaryota; kingdom Metazoa; phylum Arthropoda; class Insecta; order Diptera; family Culicidae; genus Armigeres; species Armigeres subalbatus. The sequence goes on from NC_085141.1 coordinate 420,264,733, forward strand.
TTTTTTTTGTCCGTACTGCACAAGAAATTTGGGTGTAACATAGAAAGGAACAAAACTTTTTTTTTGTCCCTGCCTCTTGCATTTGGTTACCGATTCTCGACATGATTACTTATTATCTTTTATTCTTTTTAAAGAAGAAAAAGGAAAAGGAAGACGGATGACAGAAGTATAAAGAAGGAGGAAAAGGAAAAGGAAGAATTTCCTTTTCTCCCTTCTTTATTCTTCTCTCATCCGTCTTCCTTTTCCTTCTTTTTTTTTCATCGTCTTTCTTCCTACTTCCATGTTCCTTCGTTCTTCCTTGTTCTTCTTTCTTCTCTCGTTTATCTTTCTTTTATCTACATCCGCCTTCCTTCTTCCTTCTTCCTTTTTCTTTCTTCTCCAATCTTCCTCCTTTCTTCTTTGGTTTTTCTTTCCTTCCTTCTTCTTTCTTCTTCATTCTTCTTTCTTCTTCTTTATTCTTTCCATCTTTCTTCTTTTGCCTTTCTTCTATCTTCCTTCTATTTTCCATCTGTCTTCTTTCCTATTCCGCCTTTCTTCTTATTTCTTCCTTCTTCTTCGTTCCTTCATCTCTCTTAATTCTTCCTCTTTTGTTCTACCTTTTACCTTTTTCTTTCTTCTTTCTACCTTCTTCCTTCTTTGCTCTTTGTTCTTCCTTCTTCCCTTTCCATCTTCCTTCTTCGTTATTTCTTCCTTCTTTCTTCATCCTTCTTTTTTTTCTCATGTTTTTTTCTTCATTATGTCTTCTTTCTTCATTTTTTTTCCTTCTTCCTTATTCCTTCTTTTTTATTTCTACTTCCATTTCCTTCTTCTTTTTCCATTTTGTTTCTTTCTTCTTCCGTCTCTCAACTACATTTTTCATTCTTTCTCCTTTATTTCCTGTTCCATATTCCTTCTTCTTTCTTTCGAATTCCTTCGTCCAACTATTTTCTTCCTTCCTCCGTCTTTCATCTTCTTACTTATTTTTTCTTCAATCTTTTTTATTTCTTTTTTCCTTATAACTTCTTTCCTTTTTTCTTCCTTTTTGTTCTTCCTTCTTCTTACTTATTCATTTTTCTTTATTTTTTCTCCCTTATTCCTTCTTTCTTGTTCCTTTGTTCTTCTACCTTCTTTTTTCCGCCTTCTTCCCTCTTCCCTTTTCTTCCTCCGTCTTTCTTTTGCCTTCTTTCTTCCTCCTATTTCTTTCTTTCTTTCTTTTTCTTTGTTCTTAATTCGCTATCCTTTATTTCTAATTGTTTATTCTTTGTTCTTTATTCTTAATTTTCAATTCCTATGTCTTTACTTGCAATTCCTCATTTTTTATTATTTATTTTCAATCTTCATTTTATGGGATGAATTGCATCTCACAATTTTTAGTCTGTCGATACTTTTCAGTCTTCTGATACTTCACAGCCTTGTAACATTTTCAGCCTTTGGAGGTTTCAGTCAGAAAAAAACTTTTGCACAGCCTGCCTGTTTAAGTGGCTGCCAAAAAACTGCGTCAAAGTGATTTTTCATGCAGGTTCATTGTAATCGGTTGCAGAAGTGCATGGATCTGGATTTTTTTGGCTTTTTCAGTCTTATGTATTCAAAACGATGTATTTTGTTTTGCCCGACGTTTCGGCCTTTAATTTTGGCGGTTTTCAAGGGTGAAACTGTCTTTATTAAAGAAGCAGTGGAAAGATTTGAGCCAGCTTAGGGCTGCAAATCTCTTAAATATAGACTAACAAACAAACAAAGAAACCGTGATAAATATTTCTCTACAAAACGATGTATTATCGCTGAATTATTGATTTATTTGAGTGATGAGCCAACGTTACATCCAGGGCTAACCTGCCGTTACCCTATTTTGATATTTAATACACGTTCCCTAAAACAAAGCTAATTGATAATGCATAAGTGCTTGCTAATGTAAACATAATAAAGAATTCTAAAAGCAGAGTAAGCGTTGCTGTAGGAGAGCCCCTGTAATGCAAAACACAAACAAGCAAAAAATGCATTTTTATGCCATTCTTCATAAAGTCTCATCAGTCGGGACTTAAATCAACGTTCCCTTCCCATGTACCCGAACAGCGTGTATACTATATAATGCCGTCTGCAACATTGTTCGCAATCCTATCTACGATATTTCTCCAATTCCAAACCCACATCCAGGGAACTGCTCGGCGGCACACATTCTATGTTTCCTCCCCGGGGGTTGCGTATAAATTTTTCACAGCGAGTTTAAAGTTTTTCTCCCGACTCACACCGCACCGCATCACGTCGCATCGCATCGCTGCACACCGTACCGTGTGCAATCATCATTCGTTTTGCATTCAGATACGCGCAATTATCGATTATCGCATGTCTGTCGGGTGTTTTTTCTTCGTTCTTCGTCATTTTCGCCGCAACTTGCAATTTTTCTTTTGCCCGCGCAAATATGGGTCCGTCGTACATTCAGTCTGGTTTCGCTATTTCTCGAGTTGATATATGCAGATTCGGGATTGAGGTGCAGTGCCAAGCGTTGATGGCGTTGCTGGAGTCTATTCGCGGCTTACGCTTTTCATCTACGTTCCAAATTGAAAACGGTGAATGGGAAGATGTGGAAACCCCTGAAGGCCACGGCGGCGGGGGCGGTGAAAAGATTGCGACCGGATAGAGATAAGTGGGGGCGGATCGGAGAAAATATGTAGGTTTCTATAAATGATATGAAGGTATGATTTAATCTTGATGCATTCTCTGATCCTTGCTTTTGGGTTCATACAATAACGGCTTCAACTCAGATCGGTGAGATTTTGCAGCTAAGACTCCTCCCGTAGGCCTCAGCACCGTTATTGTTACTGAATAAAGTGCAGATGGAGACAATTGACTATGCCATACTATATTTCGAATAATCTTATGATGTTACTCAAATATCCAACCAAGAATGCATCACGAAAACTAAAACTTCAAGATCTGAATCATTTCTTCCTGACTAGGAATGGAATTCATCTTCCCCGGCTTACTGCTAGCACTGCTTGTGCTGTCTTATTATCAGAAAATCTAGTCAAAATGTTCAACTACATTTTCCAATAAAATACTAATTCAGTGACTTCAACATTTTCTGCCGATACAATGCAAGAGAATGAGATATGAACTGATCGCATAGCCTTGATAACTATTTACTTGAATAATTTTCTATCATAACTCTTATAGGTTTATACTAACAATATAAAATAATTAAGCTACACTGAAATTGCTAAACTGAATTCTTATATCATTTCGAATGCGATTCACATTAAGTTGTGTGAATTCATTATGAATAAATGTTTAGGAATTATTTCAATACGACAAGTTCTACACAAAATCAGGAACGATTGAGAAACGGTAGCCACTAGCGTTCTGTTTTACCACCCGGAATAAGCAAACGAGTAAGCCATTTCCGGTAGCTCGTCAACCTGGAGAAGGCCTCATAATCATCGAACGAAGCTACTCCAACAGTCGACTCCGACACAGGCATCGTTCATTGGTCGCCTTCGTCGCGGTTGTTATAAATGTATAAAACCTCGAAATACACAATACATTAATATCCGTTCTAGCTATAATTAATATCCCGACGCTAGGGCTTCGGTTGCATTCTAGTTTCCATTTAGGGTTGTGCAACTCCGGAACTATAAAACTCTCGGATTGACTCCGTTTTTCATCAGCTTTGTGGCCGGTCAAACGTACAAGAAGTAGCTACCAGCAGCAGCAGCAGAAGCAGAACCAGCACCGGCAGATCGTGACTGGCCACTTTTCGAGAATTTGTGCTTGGAACGGCCCTGGTAGTGGTTGGTCTTCGCCGGGGGTGGAAGGATGCGAACACGGCTTTTGATGACTGACTCGGCACTCAGCTGTGGAAAGGGTAGAAAAGCTTCCGTCATGCAGAGAAACGGTAGTCAACGAGCGGCAATCAATTCAAAAGTGGAAATAGTTGAGCATGACTTTCACTTTGCAGGCAACCGGGTGCGATACGAGCCACAACATATGGCTTTCCCCATGTTAGCATAATCCTGGAACGGAACGTAAAGCAGGATGTTTATAAATTTTTAATGACTTTGACTGATACACTGAATCTTCGGGACATGAGCAGAACTTGGTGCAAGATTCCACTATTGTTTGAAAGTGATGAGTAGAAACTATTGTTTGCCTAATGGGGGATGAATTGGTTTTCCTAAGACATGAATTTAAAAGCTTTTAGCTAAAGTCACGCTGGTGAGATTAATGACTGTTTCGAACTAGGAACGACTGCAAAATGGTAACATTGTGATACACTTAAGCCGATCCCCGGATCAAAACAGACATTTGAACTCATCCCCAGCAAAAAACCCACGCTCAATCCTGATCCGATCAAGTTAATTGCTTCGCATTACTCACACGCCTCGGTGTGGGAGTTGCATGCACTCACCTGGAGGAACTAACTCCATACCGGCGCGGTTCCAGTTGCATCGGCCTGGGCATCATCTAGCACGGCGGCATCGGCATCGGGATCGGCACGCAATTGTGAAATTGATAAATCTGATTGACGGTATAATCCGCATCCCTCGCCGCCGACTGGCATATGCAGTTCGCGTCCGAGGCCCGTGTGAGTGCGCGGCTGTTACTACATGCGATCGTTGCCCGTTGCGTTCTCGTGGCAAAGTCTGAATTATTCAAATTACATTTGACAGTGGAACAATCGAACGATAAATTGCAATCTTTAACTTAACCCCCTCTACCCCTATGCAAGTTCCCTCGCGCCATGGATCGATCCATCAGGAATCGTCGTCCATCGAATCGCGTCGAGTGTGGAGCGTTGGAGATGGGTTATAATCTTCCCGGCCGGCCACCAACGCCAACATGCGGAGAAATCCACATCGACTCGGTTGAGACACGCAGGCGATTGGAAATTGATTGCTCGCCTCAGTCGATTATTGCGGCTCGGATCCATACCGATTCCACTCGCTTTGCCTCGCCTGGTGGGTGAGTATTTACATGTGCAGAATAGCTTTAGAACGTATGCACCGACGCGTCGCCTTGTTCATGCAATTACAGTTCGGGCTCGGGGTTCATCGATAGTGGTCCTTTAAATCAACTGACTTTTCGCCTCGGAGGGAGGATTAAGTTTTCACTTAGCTGACTGAACGCCACCAGTAAAGGTTGAGGTGTTCGGATTTCGCGTGAAATTTTAAAATATTTAACATGTTTTTATATTAAGTAGGTTGTATCCAAGAAAAAAAAACAATTATAATAAAATTAAAAATATATATAAGCATAATCTTGACTTATCGACCAAAAAATGTTGATGTCTCTCACGTGTAAAACGCATATAAGAGATGTCAAGAATTAGTTCTGATTAATGAATGGGTCTCAACATGAACATTTAATAATATTCTTTCAGTAAATCCCAGATTTATCCCAAACACATGTTAAAAACTTGTGCGCCGCCACCGACGATTTTGGGTCGGCCCGCCTACAGTTAATAGAAATCGCTTTTCAATCAAGCCACGATGAACCAAAATATATATTCTAGTATGTACAAAACGAGCCATTTTCACTCAATTCATGATACGGAATAAATTCATAGTCGTAAAAGGCGTTGTGACATACAATGTCCTGGTAAATAGATAGGTTGGTTGATTGGTGTGAGAATATAAAATAAGATTGATCAAACATATAGGGGGAATAACGGCTTTGGCAGGTTTTGTTCTATTATTGTCAGGGTTTTTTTATGACTGATTTTGCTCAAATTTGGCCTAAACATTCTTTGCATATCAAAGAATATTGTGGCCAAATTTCATAAAATTTGGTCGACAAAAACCCCCTTGACAATAATATAACAAAACCTGCCAAAGCCGTCTGCTCCCCTAACTACTTGAAATGTTGAGCAGATCTTCGGCATTTGTCTAACCCAGATCTCCAAAATTTGAATAATCCAATTTAAAAAGCCAATTCGTTATCTGGTCTAAGGAAAGTTTATTATTTACCTATTCAAATCAACCAGATCTTTAATTTAAACAATTTACTTTATGTCTTTTTATTACCTGTGTGATTAGACTTTTGATGGTTTTCCTGTTATTTATATAAATATTAACTTTTTTTTGCTTTTATTTATGTGATTTTGATATTTGGATCAGTTCTATACTTATCGTAAATACCAAGGCGAGATGCACTTGGAAGAGGGAGGGGACTTAATAGGGCCACCCACAGGTCCAACATTGGGACCTTCCATAGGCAAAGTTTAATTAAAGAATGAACAGTTTTATCAATGTTAGACATAAAACATTGATAAAACTTAGAACTCATAATCAAAATTTAAGTAAAATTTGGTTTGAAGTTAAAAACTGGTCGACGAAGCTAACATGGACAAAAAACATAGGTGAACAATTTTAGTGTGAGTTGATCCAGAAAAAAGTTGGCCTAAGGCGAGGACCATACCCCAGGAGTCGCCAATCTAAGCCTTGATTCCCTCTGATCGAAAGATAAACTCAGTACGGAGAGATTTCCTAAAATGTATTCTAGATTGACCGCAGATTTATGCAATAGTTAAGTAGACTAAATAGAACGTTTGGTAACAGACGAAAACAATATAAAATCCGTACTCTGTTATTCAGCTCTACATTGAAATTTTCGTAGGCGGCATTTTCAAACTTGTAGTGCTACAAGAAACGACCAGGAGATAGATGGAGCGGTTTAGGCCACGTTGTTGGAATGAGGGAGATGATGCCCTCCCAGCTGACCTTATTGAAAACCATGGTTAAGGTTGAAAAAGGACACTTAGAACCTGGGTTAAGGTTCCTGGGTTTCCTAGTCACTGGGGGTGGGGACTTACAGCCTTGGGGGAATTCAAGGAAAGCCCGAGCGTCTCGAGTAAAGGATCTTATACCGAGCTTATCCTCGGGATACTCGTGAAGCCGTTTGGATTAGATGTTTCTATTTAAGCACCCATCTTCAAATAGACAGATGAGGGCAGTGATGCTGGCTGTATCATTTGAAAGCGAGTCCCTCTGATGCTGTCAGGTATCCATAGGAACCTGGAATTTGGGACATTGGCATATATAATGTTCCACAGTGTGGTGGACGTGGTCCCCTTGATTATCCGCAGCTGTCCAATGTTGGATGCTCTCCATAACATTTCTTATTTGTCTCACACAGGAACGGTCGAAGCAAATCGCCGACCTTGGTTTCGGCAAGGTGATCGGCCGTGGTGTTGCCAGGTACTCCGCAGTTCCCCGGGATCCATGCATATTCGGGAGCATATTTGCTAGGATACCTTGGATCCACGGGTGTTTAGGCGTTTCGCTCTGAAGTGTGGAGATAATATCAGAGCTTGTTATTCTGTTACAGCAGTTTTTGACGTAGAACTACGTCTGTATTTTCTAAATTGGGGTACACGTTGAGATTGCAAAAAGAAAAGTCAGATATTGCAGAATAGTTGAAGCAACAATTGCGCAGATATCATTGGTTCAGCTTTGAGCATCTGTGCTGAAATTCCATCGACCCCGAAAGCTTTGTTGGATTTCATGTTTCGGATGGCAGTTTGAATCTCCTGCAATGATGGAGCTTCAGAGTTAACACGGGTAATGCGTCGCACCCTTGGAGGCTAATGCCGAGATGTTGATGGTTGGTCGGGTGTCGAAACTTGAAGAAGTTGTTCGAAATGCTCGAATTAACGTTTCAGCTGATCAGTTGGGTCTGTGAGTCACGAGCCCGTCGCATCTTTCACCGGCATCCTCAGATTCATCCTTGCTCCACTCAGGTGTCGTGAGATATCGTAGAGGAGGCGAATGTCACCAGTTGTTGCAGCTTTCTTCCCTTTGTCGGCCAGGGAGTCGACCCACGCTCGCTTGTTCCGTCTGCAGCAGCGTTTAACTTCCTTCTCTAGTGCCGAATACCGTTGACGAGACTCGTACTTGGATGCTCTGGGTCATGTCCGATCTATCGCGGCCATTGCTTCTCTACGCTCGTCGGTTTTCCGCCAGGTTGCATCCGTAATCCACTTCTTCGGCTGAGTGCGCAGCTCAGCCAGGTTGTTCTCGCTTGTTTAAGACATCGCTCGTTTCTCGCTTGATAAAGGCATTCTTGATGGCCGTCAACTGTTCTTCTACGCTGCCACCTTCCGGAACATCCGCTGCCCGAGTTCCATGTTCCTCAATGAACGATCTCTTCACAGATGGATCTTCTATTCGACGTATGTTGGTTCGCCGTCCGAGTCTCTCATCCCGCCGCTGAATCCGAGCAATGCGTAATCGGATCTCGCCAATTAGAAGGTGATGGTCAGACGTGATATCAAGAAGGCTCCGTCTCCATTTTCGGCTGATGCAGATGTGGTCGATTTGATTTTCAGTTTGTCTATCGATGGGGAAAGAGCGATCCTCCAATCACCATGTCATTATTGCCACAGAACTCTACCAACAGCTCACCGTGTTCACCCATTTCTCCAAAGCCATGACGCCCTTGTAGATCTTGATTTCACCTTTCGAAACTTTATCCACGACGGCATTCAGTTCACTGCGAAAATTCTCCTTGCTCTTTAACTCGGCAACATCGGTCGGCGCATAACATTGGATTGTCGTGAGGTTCCTAACCCATGTTCTGAATCTGGTAACGATTTTTTTTTCCTGTTCGGGTGTGCCACTGCGACCAGTTATTAGATCTATTGTAGCGTTACCCGTATCCTTAGTGTTTAGGTGCATATCCATTACTATTGACAAGCAATGCAGTATCGGTTTCGATACAGTTGATGTTTTGTTTTCTCAAGAGCACCATGACAAGGTCCCGCTATTTAGACACTTCCCAGAGAGCAATCCCATTGAAGGCGCCCCCTTAGGAAATCAATCCTTTCTTGAGAAAACAGAACAGTAATACTGTTTTGGCCATGCATCGGAGCCCTAGCTACATCCTTGTCTTGCTTCTAGAATATCACCATGGCAAAGCAAAAATCGAGTTAGGGGTTTAAATACGTACAAACTTTTCATTAACTGTTAACAACGGTAGTGAGAGGAACATACGGAAGTTCTTATTACTGAACAAATTCTCATGTTTGAAAAGGTTTTCTAGACAGAATTAAATCCCGGGTTTGTAGCTTTACTGTAGTACGTATTTAAACCCCTAACTCGATTTTTCCAGCACGTTTTTTTTTAACTAATTGCCTGAAAAGTTGTTTCCGCTGCATACATTTTAGCCTCAAACATACCCTGTGCCATACAAGCAACGGAAACTCTCCAACACAAATTTTCTTCCTGTGCTCGTGTCGGACCGGCTTGGCCGGTTCTTCAGCAGAAGCTCACGGAAGTCATGGACGGATGGTGGCGACTCTCATTTGAAGATTTCATGAAACCTGTTCATCCAGACATACGGAAAACTACACGTGTGAAAATACTAAAATATTTTGTTAACTACATCCGCTTCGTTAATAGCTGTAACAATAGAATCGATGTTGATGCTTTAGTTTTTCACTTAGAATTAGATTTTTGAATTGTTTCCAAAACGAAGTTTTGTAAAATATCAATATCAATCTGACAATAAACTGAATTTTAAACCACAAAAAAAAGACTGCTGTTGGTAGCGGGGACTAAATACGATGAATCCTTAATTACCGCAACTTATTGCCCTAGCTAGAAAAGTGGAATCAGCTGGTATATTTTACACCGTAGCACATTACCGTCATCGGGGGTGACAATGGGTGAAATGGTCAAATGGAGGTGAGAATGGGTCACTGTTTCAACTACTTAGAGTGCTTGTAGAATACATTGAATGTATCTGAGCGCAAGAAGACTAAAATATAAGAGACCTTTTTGAACGATTTTGCTCTACGACCTCCAGACTGCCGGTGAGAGCGATGACCTATTCTCACCCCCAGACCCATTGTCACCCCCGATGGCGGTACGTCAAAGTGATCTACCGTGTTACGGCAATGATTATTCTCTCATTAATTGGTTCCCAGGTTCCCACTTGATGAGCGCCGTCTGTGCATGGACGCTAAACAGGAAACGAACTCCTCGGTGCCGGGGATCGTTGTTCCCTCGAATACCGGAATATAACAATACCTGTCACGATGGTAGTTTGTGTTATCCATAGTGTGGCCAACGGATTTCACTCAGAATCAGGAGCCTTATGCGCCGTGCCTCGCCGTTAAAATTTTCCATGTTCCAATTCGTGTCCTTTGTTTCGAGCCAAAAGTCGTCGCCGTTATATTAGTTCTCGGTCTTTCTTCGCTGGTTTCTCGAGCAGTTTGTTGAGTTTTGGGAGCAGTAGGTTGTTGGCCTAAGGTTCCTATCCACAGGGATGGGGTGCCATCTTAGATATAGCTTCCGGAGAAAAGCATTTCGTGCTCAGCCGATGAATGCCAGAACAGACGCTGTTGGAGCCACACCTCCTTGGTGAACAGACGCCAGATCAGTCGGGTCAAATTTGTTTAAAGTCCCATCCAACTCCAGGACTAGTCTAGTGCGACTTGAGCGGCACACGGTCGCAACGAAAGGGTCTGCTTGCGGATACTTGTAGCTTTTTAAGGTAGTTCAACAGAGCCCACTGTCAAACCCCACTACATCCTAAGCAAGCATACAGGTCGCATTCTCTCACCCTAGCTGATATATGAAAAACAACAATGACCAGGCTACACTACCAGCTAAGTACACAACCCTTAGCTGGCGGTCAGTTGTCATCGAAAGACCCGTGGGAGCGTGAGTATCAGAGCTTGTGAGTTATGACCAGAGCTATGTTTGACGTTCCTTCCCAGATGTTGCCTCACCATTTCGTAGCCCAAAGCAGAAAATTGGAAGCGATAAATCGGCATTATCGTATGCCACGATTGTTGCTGTAAAGCAATCTGCGCCGGAGAAGCAAGCATCAAGAGAAACTTCAGACGACGACAAATAAGCGATGATTGAAAGCAGACTGCTGCACGGACTGAGGCTGACTTATGTAGCACGTCGAGAACTTGTCAGCATACTCTCTCCAGCCTTTAACCAGTACTCCGCATAGCTTCCGCTTTTCTTCTCTCTACACCATCTGATTCTGCGTGAGCTGAAGCAGGTGTCCTCCCATTGCTCCCATATGCTTCTGCCACACCCGGAAACCAAAGGATCCCTCTCCTTTTTCAAGGGGATCGGATCAGGCACACGATGGCCAGCGTCAGTCTTCAGTGGGAAGGTTGCCGTTGTCGAGGTCAATATTCCGACAACACCCCGCTTACCGTCCGTGATCGGACCCAAACGGCCAGGGACCAAAGACTGGCGCAGAGCGAGAAGTTATCACCTCTCTACATCCAACATAAACCATTCCATTTCTGATTTCAATCTCCCATTTGAAAGCCGCCTTAGCTTCAGGGAAAAATATCTCACGCTCTTCTCTGACCATTTCAGACCATGCCATCTGAAGGGGCCTTCTGACTCTGAGACAGGCAGCACGAAGTATGGTATGAGTTTCGCTCCACCGGTAATTTGGCCGCCGACTGTTCATTGGCTCCATTTTCCTCGGCATTGTCGTATCGCAAGCCCTCGCTGGCGTTTCCGTCAGCCGCTCTGCGTCAAGATTTGTAGCGCTGCTGTCTGCTCGAAGTGCTTCGATAAAAAGATTCTTGAAAAATTTAATCGAAATCCTTCGTCTTCCATCTTCGCCCGTAAGTCATTAACTCTCGTCGAACCGTCGGCGTTCGTGTTCCTACACTATACAAGATCGCCTGGTCTCTTTCAACACAAGATCGTATATGATGTCATATGAGATGCTAAAGTGAAGGTGATATACGTACTTCCCCATTCTACTTGAACGTATATGGTCTCTACTTTAGCATCTTATGTGGCATCATATACGACTTTGTGTTGACTGGGGTGATCGCTATGGTATAGTCATAACATACCTTCCAGTTCATGTTCCTCGTCAGCGATGGACTGCAGAACTTAACGTCGATAATGAACTCCCTCCCATTTCTGCGATATGTACTTACGGTACCTTCGAAGTCCTATCTGACTTCTAGCTTTGCCAGTACCTCCAGCAATCTGTAACCTCTGGCGATAATCACTCTGCTTCCCCAATCCACTGCTCAAACATTGAAATTGCCTCCGATTCGATCGGCTTTCGTCTGATCAGCTTCTCAGTCAATACGTCCAGCATCCGATTATACTGCTCCTGAATCCACCAAATTTCTTAAGAAAATAAAAAAAAACCTATAAGGCTGCATGTGGGTGGATAAAAAATCACCACACCAAGTCGCCACACGCCGTGAACTAAAATTGCTTTCGACATGACGCCGTCGCTATTGATTTTCAATCGGCGCTCACCTCTAAATCCATAAACGAATAAAATCCAAAAAGTCGAAGAATCAGAAGAGAATCGAACTATTCAACATCATGTGACAGCTTAATGTGCAACCCGTGCTCAATCAACCTCCAGTGCAGTCCAAATCTGCTCTGCAATTGTATGAGACTTCCTGCCACCCTAACTGCTCGAAGAATCCTTCTACAGAGGCTCTGGGCAAACAGTCAGGCGTACGTTCTATCCAATTTGAGTCGAGAGTGGACCAAACCAGACCAACCGTCACGGGTCCCGCAGGCGGTTAGCGGCCAAGACGCGGTGATTATCGTTAATCTGCGCTTGATTGTTTCGCTTAATTTGAATCCCACCAGAAAGCGTTCACCTTGAGCGATCCTCCTTTACTATCGTTCTTCTGCTGTTAAAGCAAATGTAAACATAATTCAAAACAGAAAGGATTGCAATGGAAATAGTGCAGATATTACGGAAGAGATCGATTGAGAAACGTGTCACCAGAGCATTAAAATCAATCATCCGCCGCCACGTGAGTTGATCGGTTGTCCATTGGATGTCGACATGATATGGAAGATTGAAACGTGATACGTAACAGCTTTTAAAACTCGTGCGCAGCTAAGAATTAATATGTGATCGAACCAATCGAAAAACATTAGATGCATGATTAGTGCTTTTTATTGGTCGTTAAGTCTCGTAAAATATACGATTTTTAACAGTTTATCATAATTTTGAAACTCGATGATCGTAAACTATTCAAGGGTATTGACTTCTACCGTGAGGTTTGATGAGAGTTTCGGATAAACAACATCACTCCACATTAAAGCAGCGACAAGTTACGGGATTAGTCTTCGAGCACACATAAATCTTCGAAAAATTTGAAAGGCTTTGCCGGTTCAAAGCTGCATGTTGATCCGCTCTATCCAATCAGTTGTAACCGTTTGACCTCGTTTTATTGGCAATAGACCTCAGGCCTGCATACAGCACATCATCGTGGAACCTTCAGGAGAGCCATCTAGACCTAATGCCTCACTTATACCGTTTAATATTCGATGACAATCTCCACCGACGACGAAGCCGTGTATGAAATGTATGTCTCGTAGGAGATTTGCAGCTCCAAGTCCCACGGAATGGCGTATTGGCACACAATCAGGGAGTTTAAATCGCATCCAAACAGACCTAACGAATCCCTTGCGTCCGCGTTGCATAGGATTGACGGTGGACTGAAAAGTATATACTCCCTAATGATGAATGAATTTTCCATAAATAAAGATTGTAATGCGGATAACTAATTAGGCAAATTATGTTTCGCTGAACAGATAATTTTGATTACCGAGCCCTTTTTGCCAAACGAGATAAGAAATTTGCATTTGCTATGATGATCTCCAACGACGGCACTTTTGATTCCACAAATTTTTGCATTCATTTTACCAATTGAATATAAGCTCAAAGATGCTGAAGAACAACAATTTCTTCTTTATAATCGCGCCTCCACCGGACTGTCCCCTCAGTGTGATGTGAAGGAGAAACGAGAGACAATGGAGCATAGATATTCACAGCACAGCGCAGCGCAAATCCATCCCATATCGCATTAAATCACCGCAGCCCAGTTGTCGCGACTTATGTAGCGGGTTGGTTCGGTTGGACCCCGTTGAGAGTCAGCTGTTGGGTTTGAAAGATGACTGCTCCATCGAACCCATCCGATCAGCACGACGACGGCGACGGTGGGGACACACCTCTCACACAAATCCGCATAAATCGCCTCGCTCGGGCCTGAGTCTGACTGGTCCTGCCTACCTTCCCTGGGCTAATGCCAAATCCAATCAAGGAGATAATGATAGTGCATTCCTCTCCAGTCTTCGGCGTCATCGTCATACACAATGGACACATGCATCGTATTGTACCGCGCAAAATGGGGTGAATAGAGGACGTGTGATAGTTAATGTTGCGATTGAAATGCATTTAATTCCAATAAAGGTATATCAACTCGTTAATAGACTGTACGTGCTTTCAAAGCTTTTGTGGGACCCGATTGGATATTTTGATAAAGAGGATTATTGTCACTGTTTTCCGAATCATTGAGTGCCAAATATTCACTTCACTTTATACTATAAGGGTCGATATTTTTGTTTCCTATAGATGCGACGTAGTATCCACAACCATTACTCCCATAAATGAAGGCTCTTGATCTGGAGGGTTGTTCCCCCAAATTATGTTCCCATCATCCCTGAGAAATAAAACGCATTTTACCCTGCCCCAATTAAGTGCACGAGTTTCTCCAGATTACGATTATTTCCGGTCCCCAGGACTGTGTTGAGCAGCGGTTTTTTTTCTTCCTTTACCGATCTCTGGTGACCCATTGTTCCAAATTGAAACTGCCACCAGTGCTAAGGGGAGGGGAAGATTTGCTACAAAGAAACTGCCCAGCTGAGAAGCCAAATGAGGAAAACTTTTCGGCTCTGCTAACCAGAATTGTGACGGTCGCCCGGACGAACGCACCATATAACCAGAAAGGTAAATATGTGATTTTATGGGCAAGAAGGGCCCTCCGCAGAGTTCTGCCTTAGTGTAATGGGCGGTGATGAGCTGAAAGTCATGTTAAATATTTGCTTCTGGCCTCTAGTTGCGGGAGTTGATACAATATTTTAGTCTGTGATAGGTTCTTGAAGAAATATCCAATCTGCTGCAAGTAGTGAAATTGTTGATGCTAAGGAAAAATCAAATGTTACAAATTATCCTTTACCAATCCACCGATTTAAATAAAAAACATACAACAACATTCCTCATCTCTGCCAATTGGTGGGTAACATAATTTAAGAGCAACGAGCAAAATCGATTGAAATAAGTCCATTGGCTCTATCTGTTTTTAAAGAGATTGATGTTAGAATTTGATTCTTTGTGTGTCCTCTGTCTGTAGCATTTCCCCTTAAAAGTGGCCTCTTCTTTCCGTTCCGGCTACCAAAACTAACTCTAGTTATAAGAATAATCACACGAATTGTAAAATGAATTGTACAAAAAAAACATATATCCGGCTCCGTATCGCCATATGGCAAATGAGCCTTCTAAATAAACGCAGGATTAAAAACCGCTGTTGAACTTAATCTAGAATTAAAAAAACACCTAAATAAAGAATTAAAAAAAAAAAAGCAGTGTTAAAAAAAGCCTATTGGTTTATCAGAATTCCAAATTCAAGATTGCTAGATTAGATTAGATCGCATTCCTTACTATTCTGGATAAAATAATCAAATATCATACATGAACTTGTTTGCAATGTATGCCACAAAGACGAGTTCGTAGTATTTCGGTTAATTCCTCTGCATGTTTATTTAATAAATTACTCGGCTGTTCGGCCACATTGAGAGTTGATGTAAAGTCAATGTCAACATCTATCCACGAACAGCCTAGATAGCCGTGTGGTATCGGCAGCTGGTTATCTGGCTACGAATAACATTACGGATTGCCTGTTCCAGGGGTAAAAGTCCACCTTACAGGTGACCTCGATTCTCGGTGTGATGCGCCTTCATGCTTACCGTGCCTACGAATGAATGGTTAAGGGGGTCTAATAAGAACCTAATCGCAAACGGGGCCTGTGAAGTACCAGGGCCCTCTTAACAGTATTGAACCCACGCTGCGCTAACCGGAGCTATGGCGTAGTTGACCTTTTGCTTCTCCGAGATAATCGGCTATTCTTATTCAATCTCAACTTGAGGTTAAATAAGGGTGGGGTTTGAATATGTTTTTACTTAGTGTTTTAACAAGTTGTCACCTATATGGATTCGCATTATGCGTTTTTTCACAATGTACTCTGTGTTTGTCATCTATATGGATTTGTATTATTTGTTTTTCACAGTGTACTCTGTGTTTCGTCTTTAACGTTCGCAAAGTTTTTACGACAGCAGTTTGCCTGATATGAAGAAATAAATTCCTCATACAAAAGTTGTACCAAGGGCTCGGAGACCCACAGCCTTATATACAATCAGCTCGACGAAGTGCTATTAGGAGAGGAAAATTGGATTGACACTGATTGTTATAAAATACCGAAGAATGCTCTGCAACTCCGTGAGCGCTACCTAAAATAAATCGTTGGTTTGTTGAAAAGGTAATTCAAGTGAAGCCACGTTGGTATGCGACTAAATATTTATTGAATATATTTTAAAATAACGAAGTTATTTTGAAAACTTGAAGACGAATACCGTGTTTCAAATCAATCCATGTGCTTCGTTTAATAAGCTCCTATAACGTCATTGATTCTGCACTAAATAATTTGGTGATGATGCACCACTCGGAACATTCGAGTCGCAAACGGTAACATATGGTACGGCCAGCGCACCATTTCTCGCTAAACGGGTACTGAAGCAACTTGCTGAGGATGAACGCAAATTCTCTGTAAGGATTTCTATGTGGATTTCAAGCGTTGCTGAAGCTGCGAAACTACGTGAGCAAATGGATTTATTACTGGCAAAGGGCGGATTTCAGTTGCGCCAATGGGCCTCGAACCAGGAGGCTGTCCTTGAAGGTGTTGCCCAAGAAAATCGTGCAATTTGTCGTCGGTAGATCTCCATGGGCACGGCAAACGCTGGGTAAAGCGTACCATTGGTACTTCGCGTACCTGAAGGAATGAAATAGACCCCATCTCGCGGTCCTTAGCATCTTACTTAGCAACTCCTATCCCTACCTCCTCGTGGTGCTGGCCGGGATACGAGCAACCTTAGGGAAGATCGGGTAACCAACCCCGGTGGAAACTATGGTCGTATGCTGACAGGGAAGGGGGGGGGAGTTTGCTCCTCTCCAGAGGTGCAAATCTTACTGAGCGTCTGTTCTCCATGTCAGGATCGGCTCACAACAGCGTCTATTCTCCATGTTAGGGGCGGCTGATCATCGTCCGTGTGCCAGCGAGAGGCTCTAAGTGAAACTGTGCACCATGGCCATGTGCTGGTTGAGGATCAAAGGCCGGTTCTTCAACTTCACCATAATCAACGTCCATAGCCAACACTCCGAAAGCACTGATGATGACAAGGACGCATTCTACGCGCAGCTGGAACGTGAGTACAGTATGGTCCATAAAAAAATGCGAAAACATCAAAATTATAATTACGTAGTTACGTAGTTGAGAGACTATGTTACATAGTAATTTTTTTTTCACTAATACATTCACTAGACACAAATATTTTTTTCATGATACGTTTGCTTACACACATATATATGAATTGTAGAAATAACCATTTAATGTACAAAGGCATAAGTTATAAAATATTTTCGCATTTTTTATGGGCCATACTGTACGTGAGCTGCCCAAGCCACAACGTCAAAATCATCATAGGAGATTTGAACGCTCAGTTTGGGCAAGAGGAGGAGTTTAGACTGACTATTGGGAAGTTCAGCGCTCACCGGCTGACGAACAAAAACGGCCTACGACTAATTGATTTCACCGAGTCCAAGTAGACCTGTGCGCCGAAGTATTTGTGAACGGCGGCGACGTATGACCATTTTTACACCGGCGGCGGCGGCGTCGGCGGCGTCACGCCGTAAGCAATGTTCGGCGGCGGCGTGAATCGGCGTGAAGAATTTTGAGCTGAGAAAAAAAGTTTCACGCAGCAAGCCTGATGATGCTTTTATTATTATTTTTGTACAATTACTAGCTACAGTCAGACTGATGGGGTGAACATCCTAAGAGGTGTAGTTTGTATGTCCAGAGCAAAAGTTTACATCATATCCTCCACTAGGACATTGCCGCATTACAGCACACAAGTTCATTGGAAAACAATTTGGATACAAATCCATAAATTCGTTCGGAAATTCCTCAAGATATTCCTCAGAAAAATCGAAAAAGGAATTCTAAGCATTAATTAAGATGTTCCCTAATGAATTCCTTCGGAACTTCTTCTCAGAATTCCCTTGAAAATTTATTTGGGTATTTCTTCGTAAATTCGTTCCGAAATTTCTTCAAAGGTTTCTTCAGGAATTTCCTTAGGGAGTCTTTTGGGAATTTCTTTAGAAATTCATTGGAAATCTTTTTTAGGAGTTCCTTTGAAAATTCCTTTAAGAATTCCTTAGGAAATTCCCATGGAAAATCTTTCAAAAACTATAGAATACCTACGGACACTGATTTAGGAATACAATCGGAAATCCCTTTTGAAAATAACCTTTGGAATTAGACTTAGGATTTTTCTCTTAGAAATTCCTTTCCGGAATTTGTTTTTGGAATTTCTAATAAAAATTCTTCCAGTAATTCCTCAAAAAATTCTTTTGAAACTCTAGGAAGATATTTTTGGTATTCTCTCGAAATTTCTCTCTGGAATTTATTTAGAGCTTTCTCCAGGAATTTTTTTCCAAATTTCCTTTAGGAATTCCTTCAGACATTCCTCCTTGAAAATCCTTTAGCAACTTTTCCAGAAATTCCTGTAGATCTCCGCAAATTTCTTTTAAAATTCCGCTAAAAACTCTATCGGGAATCTCTTCTGAAATTCTTTTGGAAAATCTTCGGAAATTTTGTTTGTAAATTCATTCATTTTTTTTAAATATTTGTTTACGTGTTATTTTTTGAAATTGACAATAAGTTTAATACTCAATTTCCCTCAGGAGTATCTTAGAAAATTCCTTTAAAAATTCCTCCTTATGATTCGTTCCGGAGATATTCCTGCAGGAATTTTCTGAGGACTTCCTGGAGGAAGTTCCAAATGAGTTTCTGAAAAATAACTAAAAGGCCTTTCGGAAGGTTTTCTGTCGGAATCCCTGCATGAATATAAATCCATAAATCCTGAATCCATATAAATTCCTGTGGCTTTTCTAAAGAGATTTTCGAAGAAATTCCTGGAGGAACTTCCGATTCCGATTCTTGAAGGAATAACCAAAAGAGAACCTGAAGAGGGTTTCGAACAGAATTTTAAATGAAGGATTTTTTAGTGGATGTTTCAAACAAATACACTATCGAAATTTAAATATTTTCTCTAAGAATTTCTTCGAAAATCTGGACAGTAGTGAAACAAACTCAGTTTTGACTCTAGAATCAAGACTACATGCCAAGAAAAACTCCCAAAATATCGAGATGGTGGATATTCGGATATTCTCAAGAATTTCTTGGGAATTTACTGCAGGAGTTCCATCGAAAATTTCTACAGATTTTCTCGAAAATACCTTAAATAATTCCATAGAAAATAAATTCAGGAATTATTTCGGTAAGACATCAAAAAACTAATTCTAATATACCTTCAAAAATTCTGTCAGGAATTCCATCGGGAATTCCTTCAAAAAACGTCCTCAACCAGCTTTTTCTTTGAAATTTATCTTAGGAATTGCTTCTGAACTTCTTGGGACCTTAGAAAATATCTTGAGAAATTCTTCTGGAAATTCTTATAAAAATTCTGCTATGATTGATCTTGACAATTCCATCAGGAATTCCTTCAAAAAATCTTTTTGGAATTGGAAATAAAAATTTCTACCCATGTAAATGGGTACACTCCCGACAGTTGTAAAGGATTTGACGCGCCATTCCTCAAAGAAGTTACCCCTCGAAAATCTTAAAAAGGATTTCGAATCTATTTATTAGTCTGTTGGATTACACTGTTGAAAGGAGATCCCGCGGGCTTCGCGTAAGAGTCTCTGCTTACATTCTCTGCAGAATGGTCTTTAAATTCGACTGTAATATTGGGTGGAGCCGTATGCAGAGCAAGACTCAAGCCAGAATGATGGATAACTGTACATACACACTTGAGTGGGGCGCAGTTGTATGGAAGAACGCAAACTTCGTCCGATCAAGTGAGATCAAGGTTTTTCTCAATCGTTTTGGAACCCCAATCTATTGTGCAAAATATGGGCTCGACTGGTTGCAGCCTCGCATGCCGCAAGGCGTTTTAAATTTACATAAAGATTAGTATGAGAAAACGTACTTTTTTACATTTTTTCTCTTAGCGGCTTCAATTTATCATCAATCACGTGACTCAAAACGTTAGCATATACTCTGGAAGATGCGGAAAGACTTTGCAGAAGAAGGTATGTAGCTGGAAGGTCTACAAAAAATGTTATTACGTTTCGAAAATTGATTGTTCAAACCATATGCAAGAAATCAATGTTTCTGCCAGCACTACCGGACAACCTATGGTTATCGAAGGGCAAAACCCATCTTCCTTCTTGTCGGATTTTTTTCTATGTGAAATAATTCCGGATAACTCCCATTTGCTCTAAAGCCCTATAAGATCAATTATTTTGAAATAACGCTCAGTTAAATTATTGGTCTACGTAGTACGGCAGTGCTGGCAGAATAGACGATTTTTTGCATATGGTTTGAACACTCAATGTTCGAAGCGTTATAACTTTTTTCGTGGACGTTCCAGCAACGTGCCTTCTTCAGCAAAGTTTTTCGGCAACCTTTGGGTTATACTTTAACGCAATGTGCCACTCGATTTACGATGAACTGAAACCTCTAGTAGTAGAAATGCAAAAATATACGTTCTCCCATACTAATTTCCATACAAACTTCAAACGCTATGCGGAAAGCGAGGAAGCAACCAATCGGTCCCAAAATCTGCACAGTTGTTCAGGACCCAGAATGGCTTCGAAAAACCATTGATTTGAAAAAATGACTATGACGCCCCACTATAATACAGACATACTTTTGAAAAATTCCTTCGGAAATTATTTTAACAATTCCTCTCAAACTTTTCCAGGTATTCCATAAGGCATTCCATTCCCTCGGAAATTTATTTAGTAATTCTTTCGGTATTTCCTCCGCCATTTTTTTCCAAAATTCTAGGACTAATTTCCATATATCAGATATAATTTCCAAATAAATTACCGACATTCTTAGATTCCTTCAATATTTCTTTTTTTGGACATTTCTCCAAGAATTCTTTCTGAATTTTCTTCAGGGATTCCTTTAGTTCCAGAAGTTCCTCAAGACTCTAAGCAATTTCTTCAGGTTCATTCCTTCAGAACTTTCTCCAGGAGATTCTCTCTATCTTCGCGTAAGTATCTCTACTCTGCCTCGGATATTCGTCTAGTATTTTCGTCTTCGGAATTTTCTCCGCCATTTGCTTCCAAAATTCTTGGACGAAATTTCGGATATCTCCGTACGAATTTCAAGAGAACTCCTAAAGAAATTGCCGACAATCTTAAATTTCTTTAAAAATTTTGTTGGACATCCCTCCAAGAATTCCTTCAGAATTTTCTCCAGACAATCATCCACGGGGATAAATCCAAAAATTTCTCAAAACTCTAAGAACTTTCTTCAATTATTCCTTCAGAACTTCCTCCAGGATGTCCTTTAGGCATTATTTCAGGAAAACCAAGAAATGTCTTTGGGATTTTTTTTTATAAATTAAACCCGTTTTTTAGAACAATTCTGGCAATTTAAGTACAAGGAGGAGTGAAGGAAATGTTCAATTTGATGGGTCGCGTGTCCCATCGTGCTCCAGCTCCAGAAGCCAAGTTACCATTTTTGAACTCGCATATCACGAAGCTATCACAACGATACTCCATGCTCAGGGAAGTTTAAAAAAAATTCTACCAGACTGTGAATTCAAATTCAACTTTCATAGTGTTGACTTGTAGCCTCAAATATAAGCACTAGACCAATTAAGATATGTAAAAGAAGACGAACCACCCAATGCGACCAGAATGAGGTTATTCCACATGAAATAACATATGAGATTAGAAGTTCATCGCTACGCTCGTGGATTTGTAGGTCTGTTGCCAAGAAGTTCTTGGATGACTTAGCATTTAACACGCCAATGTCGCTAAAAGTGACAGAGATAAAAACATATCTGCTAAAGGTTGAAACGAGCAACGGTCGTTTCAAATAGATAGCAGGGTCGGTTACACTACACTTTGCAGTGCATGTGCTTGAATCAATAAAAGCAACAGTTCAAGAGAAATCATTGCATGGGTGGCTAATCTATCGATATGTACCAGCTATTACAATTAGTACAATTGTTGAAGAATCCGGAAATATAAGAAAATATAGAATAGTACTAAACAGAAATCCAAGGGCTCCGTAGATAATATAAGAACGGCACCTGTTCTTTCCCTTCTAGGCAGCCGAGTGATGAAGATCTAAAAAAAACAGTTTCCCAATATAAAGTGAAGTGATACAGTGTGAGAATCCGAAGAGTTTCACAAAGTAACTTAATAAAAGCTTTAAAATTGTGATGCTAAATGTATGATGTTTAAATTGTTTCCATAGGCAATTTTTTGACAATTTTTAGTTCAGGAAAAATCGTGAGCCGTGCAGTCTAATCGATTACTAAACAGTAAGTTCAAATAGTCTAAATATGGACCAGAATAACCTAAACTAATGTTCGTTATTAGAAAATAGTGTGCACAACCCAGTAGCGATAACCTGTAATCGATTGTACAAATAATACGGATGATAAAAGGTAAATTTGATGTTTAAAGGTAGTGCGATGTATTTCTAATTGGAGTTTGTATGTTAGCCACCTCGTGCTAACAGGTACGGAAGATTTAGTCGGCATCGCTTGTTCGCCGATTTCCAATCTACGGAGAATTTGAGGGCTCGTGGAGAGAGTTTGGGCAATCCGCCTGGGTGCGAACTATCGTCTCGTGGCTGCGCGCCACAATAGTCCACATGGAGAGCGACGGCCAACGGAAAAATCTCGGCCTCGTGTGTCCTGCTCCACTTCGGTGGTTTCTAGTGAGTATTCTAGGAGGGGAAGACAGCCTCGCCAGCGAGATTGGCCGCACCCTTTGGCTCACGTGCGTCCACGATAACCACCTCATAAAGCCTCGACTAATCTCTCCGTATCCAACCACGCTGCTCTACAATCGTCAGCGATTTGTCGGGATCATCAACACATCGCCGAGCCGTTGCATGTGGTAGCGACGCCGATCCTATACGACCAGAGCGCCCTTCTTTCCTGAGAAAGAGACACGCAGTCGGGTGGCACGTCTAACGCCAGGGATTATCCGTCGTACTACCACCAGCGTAGCACCTCTCGATCATCCGACGACAACGCAAACTGGCAAACGACCGCCGGTCAGCTACGGGCGCCTCACCGCGAGGGCTACCGACGAGAGCACCGACCAGGCAACGCTAAGCGACCGACACGAAGGCTAACCACCGGATCGCTACTTGAACGGTCTCCGCGAACATCAAGTATCGGTGGTGTGAGTAGCCACCTAGTTTCTGTAAGTACGCCGCATGTTATGATATGATACACCAGACAAGTGTTTTAGAGTAGATGACCATTGTAAACTACAAATAAGCACAACCAAAATCACGAATGCACACATTTAGGACAGCAGTGACGTCACTCCTAGGGCAAGAGAGAAGTAGATTATGCTCCGTATACGATAGCAATTCTAGTAGGGACCAAAATTGAAATGAATTGCCGTGGATTTTTTTTATAAAATTTGTTCTACAAATCAAGTTTGAATCAGAACACACTTTGTTGCTTCGCTGAATAAACTAATATTATGCTTTTGGCAACTGACTCAATCTTAGATTTCTGTTTTCGAATTTAGAAATACCAATAGAGAAATTGGGAATTTAGTGTTTCGGTCTATTGGAGAATAGGGTTTCTGAAAGGTTCGTCTTGCTGTGGGGTTGAAACTGCTAGCTGGGCAACTCGATCCGCAATTCCTAGCAGACGATTGCATCGTCTGGCGCTAAAGCTCGGAATTTTAGAGACCCCAACAAGACCCTCCTTACAAGGTATAACAGCTATTTAATCAATGCCTGATAGGTTGCCTTGGTCCGGTAGATACAAACGTTATGTAGTTTTGTGTTGGCTGTGATTTTTGTGTTGGCCAATCATCAGCGTGAAATACGAAATTCGGCTTATGGCGTGCCGCCGACACCTTGAACGGCGTCGGCATACGTCAATAAGTGTCGGCGGCGGCGGCATGGCGCAGCGGCGCAGCGGCGCACAGGTCTATCTCCAAGAATATGGCCATTCGCAGCACTTACTTCCAACACAGCCTCTCATATCGGTACACCTGGAGATCACCGCTGCTGCAGACAGAAGCACAAATCGACCACGTTCTGATTGATGGACGGTACTTCTCCGACATTATCGACGTCAGGAAATATCGTGGCGCTAACATCTGCGTCCAACTGCGTCCAAAAATATCCGTCATCAACAATGTTCAGTACCGACGACCGCCGCGGTACGACCTAGAGCGACTGAATACGCGCAGCATCTCGAGGCAGCGTTGCCGGAAGAGGGTGAGCTCGATGGGACCCCTCTTGGGGACTGCTGGAATACAGTTAAAGCAGCCATTAAGCCATTAAGAAGGACGCAGCGCAGGCGGTCGCTCCATCTACAAGAAAGGCGATAAGCTGGAGTGTGACAACTTTCGAGCGATCACGATCCTTAATGCCGCCTACAAAGTGATATCCCAGATCATCTTCCGTCGTCTGTCACCATTAGTGAATGAGTTCGTGGCAAGTTATCAAGCTGGTTTCGTTGACGGCCGCTCGACAACGGGCGCATCATCTGTGGAAGTCGGGCCTACTACGGGCTCCAGAAGAAACTGCGGTCATAAAAGATTCACCACCGCACCAAATGCAGACCAGGTGCAAAACGACTTGGCGAGCGTGGGGCGTATTCGAGAATGGAGAGATGTGGCCTCGAACGAAGTTGCTGTTATTTTAAATCGAAATAAGTTCAAGCTATTCCTACTAGTTTATGAAATTCAACTTAATTTGATTGAAAATTGACCTTTTTTGCTATGAACGGCAAATGTTATCAACATTTGGAACCTAGCACACCTCCCTCGGTTGGAAGAGAAACGTGTATCAAAGACTTGTTATAGTAAGATTTTACTAAAAACAAAACAGTTGATCACAGTTGTCGATTTGATTTAGTAGAACCTATTCAGGGAACCACAAGTAGAGTTCTTGAGTTCTTATCTTTCCATTTGAATCAATTTCTCTATAAATTGAATTTAAGGAAATAACATGAACTCGTCCTCCATAGGTTTGACTCTCGTATAGTCGTACCTTTGTCTGTTGTACATAAAATGTTTTTCATGCATGATGAAATCACATTTAAAGTGTGCCCTTCGCCCTGCCAACAGAATACAGCTATCAACTGAATTGAACGCTACTGCAGCATATCACTGAGTTATTTTTATTTTCTTTATTTCTCACGACCTACCTACCCACCTTCGAGCATGAGGAGGGCACGCAGGTCTTACAACATCGATTCGATACTTACACAATTCTCCACAAAGGAACAAAAGAACAAATCGAGCACGTAATAATCGTATTATGGAACCACGCGCAAGCAGCACTGCCTTCGGTTATGTGGGTGCCCGAGATATCAAACGAATCACGAACAGTATCGAGTATCGATTTCAACACCTGGGGAACTCATAATTCCTAAAGGATGAAACTAGTAGAAAAATATGCAATTAAAAAAAATAATTAAATTTTCAAATAGTTGAGTAGATACTGCAGCAGGTTCGATATGGGTAATAAGTTTTAGGCTTTGAATGATGCTACAAAAAATCCACTTTCTTCGCTGGTCACGAAATCACGCATGCACCTTTACCAGTTTATTATTTATGACCAATGTGCTCGCACCACAACCCTGTCGATCGGTAACTGTCGAACACTTTCTCACATTCATTCGACGAGCAGCGTGTTCTCCGCCCAGATATTTCATTCTTTCGTAACCTTTCCCATTCAGTGCGCCTCAATAATGCATCATAATAACACGTTAAATATTGAAGAATAATTTTCCACATATGTGAAAGCGCCCTCGGTACATGTCGGGCTGAACTTGAGCCTTCGATCTTCCAATCCCATGATGTTTCGATCCGGCTCATATCGATAGCAGTGGAAATGATTCGACCGGAGCCGGCGAATAAAAATAATAATCATCACTTTATCCGCCAGTGCCGCTAACTGTCGGAGCTGAATTTTCTTCTGCCGCGTTTCGAAACCTACACGCTTCTTCAATTGATGTCAGAACAAACGTGGCTCGCCGAAATCAGAAATTATCCACATCAGCCAACATTGCAGTGCACCATTATTATGGAGAAAACAACACAACCTCTTAAGGAAATTCGTATTCCAATCGACTTCATCGGTATGAATGTTGTCGAAATCACATATGTTGGTGTTGATCAATGCATCACATTAGATTTCATAGCTAAGATTCCACTGATGATAGTAAAATGTATATTATGGTAGTTAAGTGGAAAATATTCCTATACTCATTTACATAAAATTTCAAATATGTCAGAATTTTGTAAATTCAGTAAATTCGTAATTCAGATTAGTTTAATACGGAAACATTTGTTCGAACAAAGGTCTTTTCGAAATTCTATAAAAATCACGCGGATTAACTGTACAATTTCGTGTGAAATGGGAAATTTCTCTCAGTTTCGATGTAACCCAAATAGGTAGTCGTAATCGTTTTAGGAATGTCAAATGAAAATGTTCTGCAAACACCTTTTATGCATATGGTGATACAAATTTCACCCACTAAAACCGCAAACGAGCACCCTTCAAACTGACGAAGAAAAGTGTAAATTTAACGACGGCCGAGTGCTTGAAAATTTTATACGAGAAACAATAAATTTTATCCCCACTTCGTCCTGGCGCACGTACACCATTGCCACTAATATCGCTGCCGCTGATTCCCCAAAGGTATAATGAGGCCGAAGACTTTCCCCCTCTCGCATTCGAGCTCGAGGTTCGTACAGGTTCTAAGTTCTGCCACTCGACGAAGGTACACTTCAGGGCACCCCCAGCCCCAGGCTCATTTTATAAATGTGAGCCAAACAGCAGACAGACAAACTATTATTCTTTTCCGCTGCGGCCTTTGGTTTGGCTTGGCTGGTTTGCTTGACTTGATGCTTGCGATGCTCAGTCCTGCCACCCCCGGAGCTCATGTGTGTGAGAAGCTCGGTCCGAAATACCGACAGCCAAAGTCTGGCCTAAGAATTGCATCGGTCGGTCCCGGTGGGGAAGGGGCCAGTTGAAAATAAGGTAGATAAGGAATCAGAAGGCAAACGCTAATAAAAGTTAGAACTTGAATACTATGAAGGTGTGAGGTGCGGAGGAGGGGAAGGCGAAAATTTATGGATATTATTAGATGGTCGTAACGTGCGAAGAAAGCGCACTAGCAGCCCTGGAGAAGAGAAACCCGTCAGGATTCACAAATGCGCTTTCTTGTGTTCTTGATTTCGATGTTCGACGACCAACCTCGGGAGCCTGGCGAACGCTGCCTAGTAGTGTCTTTGCCCTATTTGCGCCCGAGAACGAGCTAGCAGTTGGCTTCAACAGCTAGTTAAGCAGGGCCAAATGAGCGAGGAGGATCCTCTCTAGGACTTCCAAACAGACAAACGACCTTTGCAACACGTTTGAATGGCTTTCTCCGACTCTCCGTCTTCATTCAACGTCACCCGATTTCCCCCATTTAACTCCCAATGGTTAATGTTGCTGCACGATGCTCTACCGTATTTGTCCTGTCCGTCCATGTAGTACAAGCAGAAGTGCAGACCGAGCAATCCGAAATGAGATTGGGGGCCTCTTGATGCGAATGCAATTTTCGGTAATTGTGACGGAGGGAGGGGGTTGATATTTACGCCAACAAAGTAAAAATAATTACCCCAGGTATTATTTTAGGGGCAATTAAGAACGAAAACGGAATCGATTTATTACCCTGTTGGTTGGGTGCTATGGTTCTTGTGCCATGCGCTTGGTTTGAAAAGTTTTGCTCCGTACGATGCGATGTGAGGAGATTTGGCTATCATCGACGTTGGTTGTTGGTTTGTTTTGATCATTGTATGAAAGGATTTGAAAACAGTAAAATTCTGGTATTGTTACTTAATGTTCGGATGAGATCTTGGCAAACAATGTAATTAAACGCACATCTTTAACAAGCGTGGATCCTTGACAGCAATGGTGATCCAAAGCCATTTGAAATATTAATGCATATTAAAGGCTGGTTCGAGCCAAAAAAATAATTTAACAGATAGGGCCATTTGGCCGATCCTACTGTCGAAAATGTTGTTTGGCTGAACGATTCATACAACCGTATATATCGTTGGCCGCACAATAATGATTTTTTAAAAAAGTGGAGTCATTCGTAGGTAAAATCCCAGGCCCATTCTATTCTCCTACTTTGTATCTTTCTCTAAAATTCGCATGTGCTAGAAATTCCATACCGTTTCCATCTTCTACCCTTTATCTACATCTTGATTAAATGAACCGACAAGCATTATCGACCGTTTACAATACTAGAGCTCTTGGACTATGCACACTATGGTTGGGAAGCCAATTCCACGCCCAATCCATAGTTTCTCTGCCCAATAATGATAGTTCTGGCCAATCACGGAGTAGCAACTACGAAGTGTACGATCCTCATGCTCACTTTTGTTCGACTAAACGACACTTTTGGCCAAATGACATTGTCAGTCAAATAACATTTTCGGCCAAATAAAATTCTTCAGTCATCTCCAGGCGGTCAAAATATCTCTCTTACCCTACCACAGATGGTTGACTAGTATTCAAACTCATTGATTCATCATAACGTCTTGCAGCTATCGGATTGTCGAATTCTGGTTATATAGCTGGCCACAACAATTCTAAGAACAGTTGTTGTTCTCACTATGTTTGTACATCGTCTACTTTCTGCGCATCTACGATATGAGATGGTTGTTCGCGCCAACGCGAAACGGTTTGTTTGAGTGTGGTGGTTTTCTCACCACACTGTAGTAAACATGATCGAACATGCACCCAAGAAGCCGACAGTCTAGCCAACGACAACGAGTGATAAGCCACGCCCAGTTAGCCATCATTCTCAAACCCAGCACACGCAACCCAGTCATTTGCCAACTATTTAAGAAGTGTCAATTAAAAATTTCATTTATTCAGTTTTCTAATTTTGTACACATCGAAGAAGAAAAATATAGCCTAAGTCAAAACAACCCGCCTTTCAATCTACCGGAGGAAGCCACAAAAGCCTTTATGAAGGCTTGAGTTAATTAAATCATAATTTTCCGTCGAGCTACCGGTCGTGCCCCGGCGTTCCTTCAACCAAAGGTTCTGGCCATCATTCCGGCATCCTTCATCCGGAAAGAGCCGCTGCCCAACTCATTTCGTGCCCAAACAATGGTGATGACAAAAATCATGAGCATATTTGATTTGAAACTAAAACTTCTATCTTATTATATTTGATACTACCTTTTATCTTCTCATCTCGTCTTTTCAGGATTCAAAAAATATATTGTTCAATCTTCAATCAAAACAAACCCTTTTCTTTGATTTTAACCAGAATATTCTTAAATGGGCTGTTAGTTTTCCATCTCCAAGCAATAACTCATTTCAAAACATACTGGTGATGACGAAAGGATCTTGCACATCTATGACAAACGAATTTAGATTTGGTGAGAGAATTCCATTGTATATGTTATCAATTTACGTTACATCTATTTGATACTATATGATTACGTAAAAAGCACCAGGGAACCTTATTGAAGCGATTTGGATAGGAAGAGTAGGATTGCCAACTTCTTATTGTTAACATTTCGTGCATAAAGGGCGGGTTCTCCTCTCCATCTATTGGGTCAATCTGGGAAACGTGGGCTTGATTATAGTATTGACTAGCAGACCCGACGAACTTTGTTTCGTCTAAAATGGATTAATTTTTTGACTAGTTCTAGAGTTATGCTTAAATTTCTGTTTCATTTGCATGGGAGCCCCCTTTTCCGAAGGGGGGAGGGGTCTCGAACCATCTTAAGAACCTGTCTGTCTATAAGGTTCAGACAGACAGATAACCATTTTTATGAATAAAGAAAATTGTGCAAGCTTTCTTCTGGACGAAGATTCTCTACTCATTCCGTGGATTCACATAAGTGTCTCTGCTTATGGAACCACCCCCAAATAGCCCTTTATGCCGAACGACTTATTCGGCTTAATAACCTATTGTATAATAATAACCTAATAATAACCTATTGTATACAGCAAGTCGTCATTTTTTGGTACTTTTTATGCTTGCGGATTTGTGTGACGAAAGGTGGATATACCCACCCAGTCAACACAAGATTGTATATGATGTCATATAAGATGCTAAAGTGGAGACGATACAGGTACTTCCCCATACAACATGTACGTAAATCGCCTCCACTTTAGCATATTATGTTGCATCATGTACGATTTTGTGTTGACTGTGCGATGGTGCACGCTCTTCCATACAAAGATAAAGTGTATTCCTGCACAATTCCCTCGGACAATTGATTGAGAAAGGGAACCTTACTGTTGAGGTCGAAATACGTATCTGTCAAGATATAATTAAGTGGTGGAATTCAATGGGATTGTACAAACTCGTCTTATGACAAGTGAGAAAGGGAAGTTAATACACTTTTTCTTGAAGCGAACCAACCCTGGCTCAGAGTAACGTTTGTAATCTCCATACGTTTTTTTTTATTGTATCTACTTTTTAATATAGACAAACTGAAAATGATGGAGACTCAAACAAGATATAGTTCCTTCTTTCAAATCAGGCACTAGCACTTTTAAGTAATTGCGTTAAGTATGATCCAAAAGGTGATACGGTTCTTTCTATCAAATCAGGCAGTTTGCTCGGTTTAAGGCAAAGAAAGATATTACCCTTTTTTTTCAAAGGATGCATTTGCCAGGCAGAAGGCAAACGAGTATATAGTTTGTCCTTAGAAAGCAGACAAAATTCCTCTCTTTATTTTAAAGCATGCATCTTTCCACAAAGTGTACGCAAAGGTATAGAGTCTCTGTCTCAATTCTGAGCTTTTGATAGAAGGCCCGAAGACTCTTAGTGTTATACAGACATAGGCTCAGCTCGACAGATTGAAGTGATGTCTGTATTAATAAGCGTTTTTCTTTAAATATGTATATATTCTTCTCAATACATGATAGATTAAGAAATCTTTTCCTAATAAAAGTGAGAAATATAATGCATTGGGGCCAGTTCTCCTGCATATCCTTTCGTGGAAAATAAATCTAAAATTATTTTACTAGTTGGTGTGTCAACATTAGGAGGAATGTTCTCGTTTTTACATGAACCTTCTTTATTTTTCTTCTGCCGCGTCCACTAATCACGTAATGTAAATATGCGGTGCAATCAACGTGGATGAATCGCTCGACAAATCTTATTCATCAATCATACAGCTCTAATAACAATTATTCCAAATGACCATTGTGTTAAACGACCATTCTGCCAAACGGTCGTTTTGCCACACGTTCGGTATGTTAAACTGCGACATTATGTTAAACTGCATTATGTTCTGCTTAACGACATTTTCGGCCAAACCGTTTTCGACCTAATGACAGTTTCGACTCCCTTTCATAAGATCTACACAGCCTGAGGGGCTGCGATCCACCATTTTGGGAAACTATGGTCTAGATGACTTTTGGCCTACATGGTTATTCTACCAAGTGGCTTCCTCGTAATTTTTATCCAAGAGAAACTATAAAGGCTAACCATCCGATTTCAAATGAAAATCTGAGCTAGCATGCGTTTTCCGGATCTAGTGGAACCAAATAAGCGATTTTTCTCAAGTCTGCTGGCGTGGATGCAATCTTCCCAGCGTTTATTTAAAAAAGAGGACTAGGCTGATTCCATCCATGGTACAGATTGTGAAAGCGAGTCTGGTTTTGAGAGGACTAATTCCTACCATTTGGCGTCATATTCGAGTGGTTTTCATTCCGAAGAAAGAGAAAAAATTAAATCAATTCCAAAGCATTCGTACTTCACTGTGAAAGTAATAAGGGAACGTGCGTTCTTCTCTGGAGTGGTCACTAGTAGTAGATCAGCTTCTAGAAAGCTTAAAAAAGGCTTCAATATGGTATAGAGCAAAAATGGTAGCCTGGCTAAGAAACCTCGCGCAGTTAATAACTGTGGAAGTGCTTAATGAACACTAAGCTGCGAGGCGGCTTTGTCCCAGTGTGGGGATGTAATGCCAATAAGAAGAAGAAGATGCTCAGAGGGACCAACTTCATGAAATTATTGGTGGGAAGGGGCATGGAGGTATGAAATTATTCAATTCGGGAAATGAAAACATTACTGTAGTGGATAAGATTGAGTTATGATTTAAAATATTATTGCAAAATACCATTATTAGCAATTCCTTGTAATCTACATTAGAACATTCGTCAAATGTAGATTATAAGGAAATGCTGAAAATAATTTTATCAAGACTCCTAAATCCAATTTTATTCACTACATTCTTCCCCTCCTCTACTCTTAAGATGTTTTATACTTAGAATACCAATATTGCAAATATCTTTGGTTCTTCAACATAAATTCGATTTTTTCCAGACCAGCTGTAAATTGTGTCGTGACCCGGACGTTGCAACAATACTCAACAAACTGAACTCCGTCGTTGATTTGTTCTGATATCGACACATCATTAGAACTTATACCTCGTCCGGGTCACGACAATTACAACACTTAAAACATCTATTCAAATGATTTAAAAAATATTAAGCCCTGTTTATATATAAAACTTTTTTTCTCTGGCTATTTCTTGAAATACATTTATTAACCACTTCGTCCACAATCAAATTACTCGCCATGCCCTTGCTAAAGTGCAGTAGAGATATGTAATTCAGTCGCTGTTGTCCCATACTGGATCTCCTATAGGTTTTCAGCCTTCGGAGCCCGATCGCTCAGCAGTAGCAACAGATATTGGAATGGTGATGAATACCTTCACAAACTTGATAGGTTTTGGCAGAAGATCTATCAAACCACAATATCCTCTCAAGAGGCTCGGAAGCCTCCTCTCAAGAGGCTCGGAAGCCTCCTCTCAAGAGGCTCGGAAGCCTCCTCTCAAGAGGCTCGGGAGCCTCCTCTCAAGAGGCTCGGAAGCCTCCTCTCAAGAGGCTCGGAAGCCTCCTCTCAAGAGGCTCGGAAGCCTCCTCTCAAGAGGCTCGGAAGCCTCCTCTCAAGAGGCCCGGAAGCCTCCTCTCAAGAGGCTCGGAAGCCTCCTCTCAAGAGGCTTGGAAGCCTCCTCTCAAGAGGCTCGGAAGCCTCCTCTCAAGAGGCTCGGAAGCCTCCTCTCAAGAGGCTCGGAAGCCTCCTCTCAAGAGGCTCGGAAGCCTCCTCTCAAGAGGCTCGGAAGCCTCCTCTCAAGAGGCTCGGAAGCCTCCTCTCAAGAGGCTCAAGAGGCTCAAGAGGCTCGGAAGCCTCCTCTCAAGAGGCTCGGAAGCCTCCTCTCAAGAGGCTCGGAAGCCTCCTCTCAAGAGGCTCGGAAGCCTCCTCTCAAGAGGCTCGGAAGCCTCCTCTCAAGAGGCTTGGAAGCCTCCTCTCAAGAGGCTCGGAAGCCTCCTCTCAAGAGGCTCGGAAGCCTCCTCTCAAGAGGCTCGGAAGTCTCCTCTCAAGAGGCTCGGAAGCCTCCTCTCAAGAGGCTCGGAAGCCTCCTCTCAAGAGGCTCGGAAGCCTCCTCTCAAGAGGCTCGGAACCCGAGCAGCACAAGTCAGACAAAAACTGTTGCAGCAACTTGATTGTGACTGAATCCGGTCACATATAAGTTACAGTAACCTATGTGGAGCATGTGTGCTGCTAGGGAAGCCTCCTCTCAAGAGGCTCGGAAGCCTCCTCTCAAGAGGCTCGGAAGCCACCTCTCAAGAGGCTCGGAAGCCTCCCCTCAAGAGGCTCGGAAGCCTCATCTCAAGAGGCTCGGAAGCCTCCTCTCAAGAGGCTCGGAAGCCTCCTCTCAAGAGGCTCGGAAGCCTCCTCTCAAGAGGCTCGGAAGCCTCCTCTCAAGAGGCTAGGAAGCCTCCTCTCAAGAGGCTCGGAAGCCTCCTCTCAAGAGGCTCGGAAGCCTCCTCTCAAGAGGCTCGGAAGCCTCCTCTCAAGAGGCTCGGAAGCCTCCTCTCAAGAGGCTCGGAAGCCTCCTCTCAAGAGGCTCGGAAGCCTCCTCTCAAGAGGCTCGGACGCCTCCTCTCAAGAGGCTCGGCAGCCTCCTCTCAAGAGGCTCGGAAGCCTCCTCTCAAGAGGCTCGGAAGCCTCCTCTCAAGAGGCTCGGAAGCCTCCTCTCAAGAGGCTCGGAAGCCTCCTCTCAAGAGGCTCGGAAGCCTCCTCCTCAAGAGGCTCAGAAGCCTCCTCTCAAGAGGCCTCGGAAGCCTCCTCTCAAGAGGCCTCAAGCCTCCTCTCAAGAGGCTCGGAAGCCTCCTCTCAAGACGCTCGGAAGCCTGCGCTCAAGTCGCTCGGCAGCGTCCCATCAAGACGCTCGGAAGCCTCCTCTCAAGAGGCTCGGAAGCCTCCTCTCAAGAGGCTCGGAAGCCTCCTCTCCAGAGGCTCGGAAGCCTCCTCTCCAGAGGCTCGGAAGCCTCCTCTCCAGAGGCTCGGAAGCCTCCTCTCCAGAGGCTCGGAAGCCTCCTCTCCAGAGGCTCGGAAGCCTCCTCTCAAGAGGCTCGGAAGCCTCCTCTCAAGAGGCTCGGAAGCCTCCTCTCAAGAGGCTCGGAAGCCTCCTCTCAAGAGGCTCGGAAGCCTCCTCTCAAGAGGCTCGGAAGCCTCCTCTCAAGAGGCTCAGAAGCCTCGTCACAAGAGGCTCGGAAGCCTCCTCCTCAAGAGGCTCGGAAGCCTCCTCTCAAGAGGCTCAGGCCTCCTCTCAAGAGGCTCGAAGCCTCCTCTCAAGAGGCCTGGAAGCCTCCTCTCAAGAGGCCTGGAAGCCTCCTCCTCAAGAGGCTGGAAGCCTCCTCTCAAGAGGCTCAGAAGCCTCCTCCTCAAGAGGCCTGAAGCCTCCTCTCAAGAGGCTCAGAAGCCTCCTCTCAAGAGGCTCAGAAGCCTCCTCTCAAGAGGCCTCGGAAGCCTCCTCCTCAAGAGGCCTCGAAGCCTCCTCTCAAGAGGCTCAGAAGCCTCCTCTCAAGAGGCTCGGAAGCCTCCTCTCAAGAGGCTCGAAGCCTCCTCTCAAGAGGCTCAGAAGCCTCCTCAAGAGGCTCGGAAGCCTCCTCTCAAGAGGCTCAGAAGCCTCCTCTCAAGAGGCTCAGAAGCCTCCTCTCAAGAGGCCTGGAAGCCTCCTCTCAAGAGGCCTCAGGCCTCCTCTCAAGAGGCTCGGAAGCCTCCTCTTAAGAGGCCTGGAAGCCTCCTCTCAAGAGGCTCTGAAGCCTCCTCTCAAGAGGCCTCGGAAGCCTCCTCTCAAGAGGCCTCGAAGCCTCCTCTCAAGAGGCTTGAAGCCTCCTCTCAAAAGGCTCGAAGCCTCCTCTCAAGAAGCTCGAAGCCTCCTCCTCTCAAGAGGCTCGGAAGCCTCCTCTCAAGAGGCTTGGAAGCCTCCTCTCAAGAGGCTTGGAAGCCTCCTCTCCTCGTGCCAAATACTATTTTAGAAAATGCAGTGGATATTTAAGTTTCTCAAATCATTCTGAAGTTCATAACAAGAAGTCTATCAAGACAACTGGGCTCGATACACAGCCAATAAAAACCCATGGTGTCCATATTGGATCTTAGAAGCTATGCGTATGATTTTCGTTTTAAATATGTTCAAATCGGATGTCCTAAGCTCTGTTAATCATTCTGGAGCTCACACCAATTCGTCTACCAAAACATCTGAACTCAATATAAAAGTGGACAACTGACGATCCTTTCTATGACGATTATAGAATTTAGGTGTGGCCAATCAACAGTCTAATATCAGTTTCGGAAAATTTTTGAGCTCGCGATTTTTTCGGGAATATAAACACGTGAATTAGGCTGCGATATGCCTCAGATATTGCTAAGTCAAATCCGGGGCAATATGACCCGAACAACTCAACCCTAGTAACATTTTGTTTTTTTATCTTGTAGAGTAAATTATGATCTTCAAGGGCGTTATAAAACTTAAAATGTTACTTGGGAAGTGACACAACTCAGTACAATTATGCGTGACAATTCAATAGAATATCTCGTGAAAAGTAGGTAGACGTCTGTGTTATGAAATGGCATAATAATCATGTAGGTACTCGTTACCCAAATTATAAAAAAGGTTCAAAGACAAGTTTAAGCCAACAATTTGCATCACAGTTATCATAATTTCGTCTTCCACACTTTTTCGTAAACTTATTACTATGCACCTTATTGTGACAGTTCCTGAACCCGTGTATGGTCGGTGTCAAATGGAATCTTTTTATGACTTTTCGGATGATGCGCGTATAAGACGGTGCTTTTCTCCAGATGAACAAGTTGCAACTGGTTGTTCCGAAACAACATCCGAGTTCAAATCTTAGATTATTTCTTGAACGATGATAAAAAATTGAATTATTTATTGGATTTTTTGGTACAGGGATTAAAAATAGGCTAAGTCGGAAGAGCTACCTTGAATTGAACTAACCCGAATAGATGTGCAAGAATGCCCGCTTTCCAATAAACAACAATCATAAATTTGATAAAACACAGTTGTAGTTAAGAACGAACAGTGAGCGGTTTTACGATGAAAATGTTTTCAAAACAACTTATAGGCTACTAATCAAAGATGTCTACCTTGCCAACTTCTCCCTTCAATTGATACATTGACGATAGATTTTTCTTTTGACTAAGTATTCCATTTTAGAATTGTATTCGAATTAAAGTTGTCTATATTTTGAGCCAAAAAAATTGATTAGGCCTATGCATAAATCATTTTCTGCAATAATTTAACTATATTATGTGCACGGTTATAAATCAAAGACAGAGAACGAGTTGACAAAACATGCAAAGGTACGCTTCAACGAAGGTTGCAGTGCCGCTGCAGTATAATATCGTTCATTGAATCCCAAAACGATCCAATTGACAGAAACGGCCCCACCGGCTACCACAGCCTACGCATGCGATTGTCGTGAGATTCCAATAAAACAAGACATTTCTCATTACAAGCTCGTCAACTCGTCGCCAGGAATGCCCGCGGGAAGTCACAATTGAGCTGAGCAGGCAAGACCATCATCGGGGAATAAATTGTCCGCATAAAAAGCCCCCCGATTGCGTGTGTGGGAGGCGAGTTTCGCTGCACACCGAAACGGCGACAACGAACCCGCCGCCGCTCGAATCGTAATTTGCAACAAAACGAACGAATCGCAAAATCGACTTGGACTTTGGGCCGGGGTTCTTGGCCCTGCCCGGCTGCATTACAACATATCGGGAAACCGAACCGCACACATAGCATTGAGACGTCGTCTGCCTCCAGCCGGGCGGAATAAAATAATTTTACAATTCTTTGCCCGGTTTTATGGACTCCTAAAGGGCATATTGTATTAAAATATCGCTTTTCTCCGCGGCGAGCTACTTTGCTCGGGACCCGCCAACAACGTTCTGCCCCATTCTAGTCCGGGCGCGCGCCCGTGTGTTTGTGACGGTATGCATCGGTGGATTGCAATCGAAAAAGAGCATTGGATTTTCGCAATATAAGTAGTTGGAGGACAACTTCTCTCGGGAGGTACGTATCTGGTAATAGATGCAGACGGCTGTGGAATATTGAAAACCAAGCAGCGAAGACGACGATGCGATGCAACAACAGGTTTTTAAGCATTTTTCCTGGCCAAAATGGAAATAGCAATTTGTATTTCGTTCATTTAATTGAATAGGTACTATAGCCTATTCGAAAAACGCTTTGTATGAGTTCACATTTACGAGCTTTTATGTCTGCATAGGCCTCATCCAATCACCTTGGCCAAGTTACTTATCTATAAAATGCCAAAACAAAAATTGTAGTCACCTAGTTTGAAGAAATATCCCATCGTGTTTTGTTCTATGTTAAAGGTAAGGAACATACTTCGTCTGAGCTGGAGCTTAAGCTAACATACGCAGTTTGTGCTCAGCCCGAGGAAGGATGACATGCGAAGAAGTTTGCGAGGAGGAATTCTATTTTGCGAGAAATCAGGTATTAGCGGGATCGTCAGACAGCTACAAATAGCTCGGGAAAATAGGGACGGATTTCGAAGTCGTATGAAAATGCAGGGATGGGTCTTCGTTGCAATTGTCCCGCTGGCGATGCTTGAATCCAGTATCAGTACAGGTAGGGCTTTATTGTTTTTCATGAAAGAAGATTTTGAGCGCGTTATTTAGTAGAGCTAATAGAATGGATATCCAAAACTGGAGATCTTTCTGTTTACATGCTAAAATAGATAATTTCGAAGCTTCAGTTAAATCCGGATTCTTTTTCATGTGACATTGGCGGCTGATATTCTGCAACCAGTGAAGCATCTCGTTGATTTCATATTACAATGCATAATCAAGAAGATTATTTCTTAACATCTACGTAAACCAATTGACGAGTTCAGGAATGATTTCTTTGATGACTATTTTGAATCAAAAGTATGAAGATACTCATCAACCACACTCTTATGTGCAAAATGTGTAACGCAAGAAAATATTATGCACCATCTAACAAACAATCTTAACAATTCACCAACAGTGAACGTGATGAGGTTCCTTTTATCAGTCGTATGGAACTCACCCGCCAACTCATTCGGCTGAAATAATTTCGGTCACGTACTCAGATCGATCCCAGTCTGCTTCGCCCTATGATAAGTGGTCATCATCAATTTTGGCAGCAAATTTGGGATTTCCTGTGCTGGTTCCCTCGGAGCACAACCTGCTACTGTGCAACGAGACTCACACAGGACACGGACACCGTGGAAGCAGACACATTATCCACTGTCATACGGCTTCCACCCCTCGATCCGCACACTAGACAAGAAAAATCGGAAAACAATAAATAAGTGCTTTATGGAGTGCGGATAAATTTTCGGTTAATTTTTCTGCTGGCTCTCCGGGACTACCAGCTTGGAATTTCCGAGGCATAAATAAGTTTCCGAAGACCGAAAAGGATCCCCAGATGGTGCCCCTCACCCAGGGCGGGGATCGTATACGGAATTTAAAATTCTAGACACATTATTCTTACCCCGGGAGCGTAAATTTATGGCCGATTGAAAGCGACTCCCGAACGTCGCTCCTGGGAGACGGAAATGACTGTATATCTGCTCGATTTGGTGGGAAAATTAAATGGAGAAAATGTGCCAATCAAGATTGATTGGCAGCTGGGACACAACGTCCCACACGAACAGTTCATTTTTTTTTTGTTTATTTAAAAAAGAT
Source organism: Armigeres subalbatus (assembly GCF_024139115.2). NCBI lineage: Eukaryota > Metazoa > Arthropoda > Insecta > Diptera > Culicidae > Armigeres > Armigeres subalbatus. The sequence goes on from NC_085141.1 coordinate 420,303,933, forward strand.
TTACTGTTGAAGTGTCGACTGAAGAGTATCACTTAATTTTACTGAGTGAAACTTTTAGATCGGATAGAATCAATAATTGTTTAATGTAGTCCACAAAAGCGTTCAAAATGATTTTAACTTTGCAGGACTCATAGTTAAGTAAAAAAATCATAAGGGTTGTGTACAAGACACGACCGCCCGACGTAAACTACGTAAAACAGTTTGGTGAAATGAAGAACCTAGCAAGTCCCATCATTCATGAATATTACAAAATTGTTCAATATAATATTCAAAACATAAAATTTGTTGGATACAACAATTAAAAATTTACTTTTTGAAAGCAACTGACATATTTATGTAATTAAGTCAAAATTGTTAAATTCTCGAGTTTTGTATAATATGAGAAGTTTAGTTTTGTTTGAATAATTTGTTAGGCCGTCTAAGACGAATTAAGTACTGTCCATTTAATTCCACTAGTTAATTTCCGTTATCTTTGCAGATACGTATTTCGACCACAACTGTGTGGTCGTCTTCAGTGTCTTGTACTCGACTCGACTAGAAATACGAAATACGTATCTGCAAAGATAACGGAAATTAACTAGTGGAATTAAATGGACAGTACTTAATTCGTCTTAGACGGTTTAATACATTCCACTAAAAGAGCTTAATATATATTTTCTGAATTTGTTAGGGTTTTCACTTGAAAAAATTCAATTTTATTTTTGTTTTTTCTTATTTTTCGAAAAATCTTCTAAAAATCTTAACTTAATTTGGGTATTTCTATTGCAAATAATAATTTGTCAGGTTAAATTGCAATCTTTACTTTATTTAACCATTAAAATGTCAGGATAATTACCATTGAATCACTGAAGGCGCTCCTCCGTGAACAAAGTGCATTCATGATTTCGCTACTGACGGCATCGTTTTGATTGAACTGTCACCATCGTCATTTGCACTTTGAATAGAATCAGTTTCGGATAAATATTCTCTTGTATAAAATTTTGGTTCTAAAAAGAACCGATTAATTTTCGATAATGCGCAATTTCAATCCTCAACAACAAAAATGAAAATTTTAGTTGACTGCTACTGATATCATCCATGCAAGCTCTGCTCCGAAGCTCTGCGTAACTAATCGAAGTTTGTCTACAATTGGTTAATTTTATATTGTTATTTTTCTCAATGGTACGCATTGGAAATCACTAACAGAACATAACCAAATTCAGAATCTTGCTAGAAGATTTTACTGAACGCCAAGAGTGTGCTGGTCACTAGTTGTTGCCTTTTGGAAAAATCCTCTCAGCTTAACAACATTTTTCCAAGGTAATGATGGTAATCAAAAGAATCGATTTACTTTAAATGACTCCATTCACTATAAGCAATTACCGCAGCTTCGCCATTGACGACGCGACCAACATCAACGCGCCGTTGTCGCTTGGACCGCAACCGGACGAAATTTTCACTCCCGTGAGGCTGCCGTCCCGACCGTCGCTCTACCATCGTTGACTGTCGCCTATCGCTGTGGGATACCTTTGTCGCTGGGATCGCTACCCAACGCTGGGATCGCTAATCCACTCTCCGCCCGACAATCGCCTCCAATGCTGGCTCTAGGTTACAAATGAAGCATCGTGTCCGCTCTTTGAGAATGCTCGAACGAAAATGAAGCGCACGTATGAGACACGAGTCTTTTATGCATAGAGAAATGGGGCGATGGGCGAAAATGACAGTAACTTATAACAACCTGATGTCCGTGTTGGGGATGCAGGATTATTGATTGGGTCTGAATTTTTACTGGGTTTGGAAAGAATTGAAATTTCCACTAGTTTAACGTTGATAATCAAAAGTTTCAATAACATTTGCAAATTGCGCTTGATAGGGTAACGGTACCAATAGTGGAGGTATAAGTAGATCCACAAAAGAAAATATTTTTAAAAAATTGATAATTATGGGAAATTTACTGCTTTATTATCTTAGTCAATAGATAAACTAATAAATTTGCTAACAAAAATGAGATAGATGTCATTCAACATTAACAATTACCAAATATTGCTTGCACCACTATGGGTACACTGTTCCTTTAGTGGCGGTAAAAATTAATTTTGGTTCCTATAGTGGTGCTATCCATTGGTTTCTTATGAGACTCACCACTATTGGTACAGTTGCACCACTATAGGTGCCAGGGAGTCAATTTTGTTAAGAAAAATCATTGTTTTCAATAGTTTTCAAGCAAAATCTTAAGGTAAGATGCATTTAACAGGATATTTAAAGCACGACGCATCAACTGAAACCATCGTAAAGTCTATAAATATGATAAATCTCATTAAAACCCCACTACCTCCACTATTGGTGCTACTTCCACTAAGGGTACGGTTACCCTATATAAATCTCAAAAATCCATCAAAAGATAAAGATTATCGTTTAAAATCTTATATGACTACGTGATGGTCCCCAATTTTGAAATTTTCATTCTACACCCTGTATCAGAGTTTCCCCCTTAGACGTAGTTTACGTCAAAATGCGATCACATTGCCAATTTACCATTCATATGAATATATTTACTCCAGCTACTCCCTCCGACGCATGCTTGTGATTGCACTTCCGACATCAAACTTCTGCCATCGCCATGCGATAATGTTAATGACAATAACAACTGGATGATTTCCTACAAAAGTACAGACGTCATCGTTGCGTCCCATCAATGATTTTGATTTTTCAAACGAATTTACTCTCAGTCAAACCCTCTTTCTCTCATGTAAAATTTATTGCCCTTAAAAGGACCGTTTGATCTGATCGATGATCGATCATGCGGCTTTCAAATCACTAGCTCAACAGAAGCCAACCGTTAGTCCGAGTCTTGCGAGAGTGCTGCTGACGCCGATGACCCAAGATGATTTCTCGCTTAACTTTTGAAAAGGACCTAAGTAACATTTTTTTCATGAATTAATTTGAATAGCGCAATCAACAGAACAACATGAAAGCTTTTGATTGCGCTATTCAAATTAATTCATAAAAAAAATGTTACTTAGGTCCTTTTGAAAAGTTAAGCGAGATTTCCATCATGTTGAATTTTCAGCCGCAACCTTTCCGTTGGAAGCGCTACCCACGCCATCGGTGGGAACGAATTTTCTCCAGCAAAAACGACGACGACGACCACCACCGATGCTGATAGATAACCGCTGGGGCCGCTTCTCACGAAATCTCGACCAAATGAAGCGCACCTATACTGATTCTGGGACCGCTCTACACTCTGCGCGATATATCGAAAGAAATGACTCACTAGGGCAGTTCAAATTTCAAAAATGTTCGAAAATTCCAACTCCCATATGTCTATTAGCATCATTTTAATAATATAGGAGGCCTGGCAAAATTTCAATCAATTCGGTGGCCATTTAGGGGTGGCGCGAAGTCAATTTATGTTTATATGGAAATTTGTATGGGAAAAACTTAAAATTTATTCAAGTCTCCCTACAACTCTCAATTCGTGTTGAATTTAAATAAACATCCCCAACCTCCCTTTTTGAAATCTATATAAATGAGACCTCCGGATAACACATTAGTTATGAGTGGATTGGATGGTTCTATTGACAGTGTGAATATGGGATAAATGGCTAAAGTGGTGTAATTAGCCTCAACGTAGCAGTGGAATTATAAATCAAAATTAATGAGTTACCCACTGATTGAGCTCAAATAGATTTGATTTGACAGTTGTAGGGAGACTTGAATAAATTTTAAGTTTTTCCCATACAAATTTCCATATAAACATAAATTGACTTCGCGCCACCCCTAAATGGTCACCGAATTGCCTGAAATTTTGCCAGAACTCCTATATTATCAAAATGATGCTAATAGACAGGTGGGAGTTGGAATTTTCGAACATTTTTGAAATGTGAACTGCCCTAATGACTCACGCGCGTGGGAAAGCAGCTTTCAAGTAATCAATAAAGTAAAACATGTAGCCACGCCCCTTTGAAGAGTGTTGTGGTTGCAAATAATATTTACTCCCATACCGATAGCAAAGAGGTGGGACGAATGGGCTTGTGAAAATAATCTGTAGCAAACATCAATACTGACGCTATACAATTTTCTTCAGTCATAATGCGAATCAATTTTTCCTTCCTTCCGACACATGCTTGGGATTCAATTACCGACGTTAGCGTTGCGTTCTGAATAAAGTTCATCACGGAACCGATTTCTTTTTCAATCGTTACAAACGCCACATTAGTGAATAAATTGTTGTAGCAATCTTCCGCCGACAGCCTGTGCTCGAACCAGCACTAATGCTATGATTCCGCTACCAATGCCAAACAATTATGCTTTGTTCTTTGAAGAAAGTTCGTCTAATATCAACTTTCTCAATCACTAAAATCATAAAACTCTCAACTTAACCTTCCTCCCAAATATAATGGTGGTCCTGAAAAGAACCGATTCGTTTCCACTTATGTGCCTCATTAACAGCAACCACTGGACTGCGCGACCGCGATCCGATGATTCGGCTCTATGGACGCCGTTGATTGCCCGATCCGCTGTTTGGAACACGGATGTAAATGATGTGGCTTTTTATACACAAGGGGAAACGAAGCAGTGGATAAAAAGGCCCTTACCTTACTGCAATCTGATGTCCGTGTTGGGGGTTTATGAACGGTATTGATCATTTCTGGATTTTTCACCCGGTTTGGAAAGAAATAAGATATTCATTAACGTTGATAATCAATAGTATCAATAGAATTTGCAAATTGCTGGAGAGTTTCCAAATCGATTAATAAGCAAATGTCAAAAATCTATCGAAAGATAAAGACGGTATTAGCGTTTGAAATCTATCCTAATTTCGTGACGGTCACGAATTTGGAAATTTCCGTTTTACACCCTGTATCTGAATCTTCCCCTTAGACATAAGTGCTGTCCAATGAGCAGCTCGAAGTTGTTCCCATCCTGCTCGTTTTTTTAGTCAACAAATGGGCATGAGCAGGACAGGGAGAAACTTCGAGCTACTTCAAGCTCTCATTGGGGTGGTAAGCCGCTAAGTTCCAATGTTGAACGTTATATTTCGCCAAAAAATTGGCAAATTCTTTGGCTTTAAATTGTGGCCCGTTGTCCGAAAAAACTGCCGGGACTCCGAATAGCAGGAAGACTCTGTTCTCTAAAAACGTTATTACGGCTGGTGTTTTTGCCTGACGCATTACTTGAATTTAAGTAAATTTTGAAAATATGTCGGTTACTACTAGTGCCCAAGAGTTTCCTGATTTCGATCGAGTGTATGGGCCTAAAAAATCAACAGACTCCATTTCCCATGGACGGCTACACATTTTTTGGTTTTCTCCTGGAGGATTGGGATTAATCTTGTCAGTTTTCGACTTTTTGCATACATGCTTTACAGAAGAGTAGGATATCACCACTCATCCTTGACCAGAAAAATCGTTCTGCTACTGCATAGTATGTTTTTTCATACCCAAAGTGGTCCGTGTTATGAATATTTTGTATTATATTAGTTATTTTGAAGCTTCGTGGAACGTATTTCCAACGAAATGTAGGGTCGTCGTGTTTTGCGGCGTTTGTTATAAATTTATAGATTTTGTGATCGACTACTTTGAAGTCTTTGTATTTATGAGGAAATTTTGTTATTAATTCTAATAGTTCTTCGTACGGTGCATCGGGTAATGCAGCGGAAATAGTGTCGATTGACCTGGACAACGCGTCGATGTTAACTTTGCCCTTTTTATATTGAAAATCGATATCATGGCCTTGTATTTTCATGGCCCATCGTGCTAGTCGTGGACTTCGGCTCTCAATGGACTTTGTTTTCAAAAAACGCAGGCAGGCCAGCAGGGACTATGTCCAAGGGCTTGACGATCCCTCCCCAGGCCATCTGCGAGTTGTGGCGCCTGCCTAGGATGTGGTGGGGTTTGACAGTGGGCCCTGTTAAACCTCTATAAAAAGCTGCATGTATCCGCAAGTAGGCTCCGCCAAAGCGACCGTGTGCCGCTCAAAGCGCACAAGCCCAAGTCCTCGTGTTAGGTGGGACGCTAAATAGCCCTGACACGACGGCCCTCCGACGAGACAGGAGGTTTGCGCAGGCCCAATAAGCCGCCTTTAAAAACAACTATTACGAACGACATAGAAGATAATACGACTCGATACAATCGGCAACAACCTAGGCGACGAATAAAGGATCACGATTGGAAGCTTGGAACATGGAACTGCAAGTCGCTAGGCTTTGCAGGTTGCGACAGGATAATCTACGATGAATTACATCCCCGCAACTTCGATGTCGTAGCGCTGCAGGAAATCTGCTGGACAGGACAGAAAGTGTGGAAAAGCGGGCATCGAGCGGCTACCTTCTACCAAAGCTGTGGCACCACCAACGAGCTGGGAACCGGCTTCATAGTGCTGGGAAAGATGCGCCAACGCGTGATTGGGTGGCAGCCAATCAGCGCAAGGATGTGCAAGCTGAGGATTAAAGGCCGTTTCTTCAACTTTAGTATCATCAACGTGCACTGCCCACACGAAGGGAGACCCGACGACGAGAAAGAAGCGTTTTATGCACAGCTGGAGCAGACATACGATGGATGCCCACTGCGAGACGTCAAAATCGTCATCGGCGACACGAACGCTCAGGTAGGAAGGGAGGAAATGTATAGACCGATCATCGGACCGAATAGTTTGCACACCGTATCCGATGATAACAGCCAACGATGCATAAACTGCACAGCCTCCCGCGGAATGGTAATCCGAAGCAGCTTCTTTTCTCGCAAAAATATCCATATGGCCACATGGAGATCACCTAACCAAGAAACGGAAAACCAAATCGACCACGTTCTAATCGACGGTAAATTCTTCTCCGACATCATGATCGTACGCACTTTCCGCAGTGTGTATATTGAATCCGACCACTACCTCGTTGTAGTATACCTGCGCTCAAAACTCTCGACGGTGCACAACACGCGTCGAAGTCGGACGCCGCGGCTTAACATTGGGGGGCTACAAGACGGTAGACTAGCTCAAGAATACGCGCAGCAGCTGGAAGTGGCACTCCCAAAGCTAGGCGCAGGGTCTCTTGAAGATGGCTGGAGAGATATTTTATCCGCCATTGGTAGACTCGCAACCGCTGCACTTGGCACGGTGCCCCGGGATCAGAGAAACGACTGGTATGACGGCAAATGTGAGCAATTAGTGGAAGAGAAGAATGCTGCATGGGCGAGATTGCTGCAACGCCGCACGAGGGCGAACGAGGCACGATATAAACGGGCGCGGAGCAGACAAAACTCGATTTTCCGTAGGAAAAAGCGCCAGCAGGAAGATCGAGACCGTGAAAAGACGGAGCAACTGTACCGCGCTAATAACACACGAAAGTTCTATGAGAAGTTGAACCGTTCACGTAAGGGCCACGTGCCACAGCCTGATATGTGTAAGGACATAAACGGGAACCTTCTTACGAACGAGCGTGAGGTGATCCAAAGGTGGCGGCAGCACTACGAAGAACACCTGAATGGCGATGTGGCAGACGAAGATGGCGGTATGGTGACGGACCTGGGAGAACGCGCGCAGGACATAATCTTACCGGCTCCAAATCTCCAGGAAATCCAGGAGGAGATTGGCCAGCTGAAGAACAACAAAGCCCCTGGGGTTGACCAACTACCAGGAGAGCTATTTAAACACGGTGGTGAGGCACTGGCTAGAGCGCTGCACTGGGTTATTACCAAGATTTGGGAGGAGGAAGTTTTGCCGCAGGAGTGGATGGAAGGTGTTGTGTGTCCCATCTACAAAAAGGGCGATAAGCTGGATTGTAGCAACTACCGTGCAATCACATTGCTGAACGCCGCCTACCAAGTACTCTCCTAAATTTTATGCCGTCGACTAGCACCAACTGCAAGGGAGTTCGTGAGACAGTACCAGGCGGGTTTTATGGGCGAACGCTCCACCACGGACCAGGTGTTCGCCATTCGCCAAGTACTGCAGAAATGCCGCGAATACAACGTGCCCACACATCATCTATTCATCGACTTCAAAGCCGCATATGATACAATCGATCGGGACCAGCTATGGCAACTGATGCACGAACACGGATTTCCGGATAAACTGACACGGTTGATCAAAGCGACGATGGATCGGGTGATGTGCGTAGTTCGAGTCTCAGGGGCATTCTCGAGTCCCTTTGAAACCCGCAGAGGGTTACGGCAAGGTGATGGTCTTTCGTGTCTGCTATTCAACATCGCTTTGGAAGGGGTAATACGAAGAGCAGGGATTAACACGAGTGCTACAATTGTCAATAAGTCCGTCCAGCTATTTGGTTTCGCCGAGGACATAAATATTATGGCACGCAGGCTTGTAAAATGTCATCTGCATGTCATTTGACTAATTTGTTCATAACTTTCTTTAGAAGCAAAATTTCTTCCATAATTTTGGATGTACTCATAACGCTTGAGTAGGGTTATATTTTTGTCCAAGGGTACATTGCTCTAAGTATAACATCAAAGGCTGGAGAGTGAAAACTCTCCAAAATGTCACGTGTCATTTGACATAATGTCATTTGAATGACATTTTGCCTCCCACGCCCCAGATTACATATTTACAGCAAAGTCTCGTTAGACAAAGTTGTAGGCCCATTTAACCGCTATAAGTTCGTCATACAATATGAATTGATAGCTACCTTCTGAAAAAAGTTCTGGGAAAATTATACTAACGAATGCAAATGACATTTTACAACACTGGGCACGTAACTTTGAGAAGATGGAGGAAACCTACATCAGACTGAAGAGGGAAGCCAAGCGGATCGGACTAGTCATCAACACGTCGAAAACGAAGTACATGATAGGAAGAGGTTCAAGAGAAGACAATGTGAGCCACCCACCGCGAGTTTGCACCGGTGGTGACGAAATCGAGCTGGTAGAAGAATTTGTGTATTTGGGCTCACTGGTGACTGCCGAAAATGATACCAGCAGAGAAATTCGGAGACGCATAGTGGCTGGAAATCGTACATACCTTGGACTCCGCAAGACGCTGCGATAGAATAGAGTTCGCCGCCGTACCAAATGACAATCTACAAAACGCTCATTAGACCGGTAGTCCTCTACGGACACGAGACGTGGACGATGCTCGTGGAGGACCAACGCGCACTGGGAGTTTTCGAAAGTGCGTACCAGCTGCGTACCAGCTATGGTGGGGTGCAGATGGCGGACGGTACGTGGAGGAGGCGAATGAACCACGAGTTGCATCAGCTGTTGGGAGAACCATCCATCGTTCACACCGCGAAAATCGGACGATTGCGGTGGGCCGGGCACGTAGCCAGAATGTCGGACAGTAACCCGGTGAAAATGGTTCTCGACAACGATCCGACGGGCACAAGAAGGCGAGGTGCGCAGCGGGCAAGGTGGATCGATCAGATGGAAGATGACTTGCGGACCCTCCGTGGACTGCGTGGTTGGCGACGTGTAGCCATGGACCGAGCCGAATGGAGAAGACTCTTATATACCGCACAGGCCACTTCGGCCTTAGTCTGAATAAATAAAATAAATAGGTATTTTGGACCACCAGTACGACAGGTCCATATTTTGGACCACTAAGTGCAAATTCCTCTTGGATGATGATGATGATGATGATGATGCTACCATCTATTGTAGCAAGGCACCTGCCGATAGCACTGGCCATATCTGACAAACGATTTGATCATGATTATGCTATTGTTTGTATTTCATCAGACTCCTGTATGAAGGGCCAAAAATGGGTGGGGTGGTTCCATAAGCAAAGACGCTTATGCGAATCCACGGAATGAATAGAGAATCTCCTTCCAGAAGAAAGTTCGTACATGCAATATTATAATCTAGCCTTCGTTTCCCAGATTGACCCAATAGATGGGGAGAAGAGCCCGCCCTTTATCCACGAAATGTTAACAATAGGAAGTTGGCGATTCCACTCTCCCTATCCAAATCGCTTCAATCGGGTGCCCTGATGGTTCTTTTTTTATATAATCATATTATGCATTTAATATAATTTTCAATATATACAATGGAATTTCCTCACCAAATTTTCGTCCGAAAAACTGCAGCTCCCAGCTTTGACCTGAATGGGCGAGATCTTTTCTTGAATATCAGTATATTTTGAAATGAAATTACATTCAACGATATAATTCTTGAATCCTTAAAAGAAGAAAGGCAGTATCAAACATTATAATATATTGTGTTATTTTTAAAATAAACCATCATTTCGCATATAGTAAAACATAGCAAATTCAAATCTATATACATAAAACTGAATGTCTGTCTGTCTGAACCTTATAGACTCCGAAACTACTGAACCGGTCGGCGTGAAAATTTGTATGTAGAAGTTTTTGGGGCCGGGGAAGGTTCATAACATGATTCGAAACCCTTCCCTCCTTTGGAAAGGTGGGCTCCCATACAAATGAAACAAAAATTTCTACATAACTCAAGAACTAATCATAAAATAAATCAATTTTAGACGAAACAAAGTTCGTCGGGTCTGCTAGTATGTATAATAAAAAAAAACAATGAATCATATTAAAATTTTATCATAAGAGACTATTTCAATGACTCATAAAGTGCATCTAGAAAAAATAAGATAAATCCGATAGCAGGGCGATGACACCAAATACAAATAATTGAATGGATTTTATAGTCTGTTTAGAAATAGAGCTTTATGGCATAATAAAGGGTATGTTGAGAAGTGAAGCATATTTCAACAAGTAGCAGATTCGATATCTGTATTTTATGTCAAACGAAGCAAAGATTGCAATAAGAATAGGTTCTCAATCCACAGCAATAGATACATTATTAGAAGCTGGGAAAGAAGAATATTGTGAATTCGCACCATCGTTGACTTAACTTATTTACTTCAGCTGTGAGACAATATACAACAATTGTTGGGCGAAACTTATGTTTCTTCCAAACGGGAAGTTTTACAGGTTGTTATGAATCACTTCGATCCGCTGAGTATCATCTCAATTTGTCTAAACTATGGGAGAATAAATTAATTTGTAAACATGGTTAACCAACAGTGTCATGAACTATCAAAATAAGTGAGGTTAAGTTAGAGTTTGCATTGGTCTTTGGCATGATTATATTCCTGGTACACGCGTTAGTCTTGCAAGCAAAGGCGATGGTCAATACATAGACGGGAAGTTCGATTCTTGGTAATGATCTGATAAAATTAGAGGAGAGAGTAAAACAACGCACCCACGAAAACGAATAAAATAGAGAATATAAGAAAAAATAAAATGATACGTGATTGTTTGCAAGTGCTGCCATGTTCCGTGTTCAGCCGGTGAACCTGGAGAGGGGAAAGGGTTGTTTTGGAACTGCTACTGGATACGGTACCACTGTTGCTAACCAAGTCCTCCGTTGAAGGTTATCTCTGCATTTCTGCTACCTTCCCCAATTGCCTCTGGTGCTATAGATAGAGCTGGTTATATCCGCAGCTACTGTGTCTGACGTTTGTTCTGCAAAGAAGCTCTTGATTTCTGAAAGTGATTTCTCTGCCATATTGTCACAGCATGTAGTCATCGTGGCCATCTCATGATGATTGTTGTAAATCTTATTTAATTTCGCGAGAACTTTTATAGACTTTACTTGAGAAGTATAAAACAATGAAAAATTAAATTATTTGACGGAACGAGAAATTTTTTCATCCGTCTTCAAGCAGCGCACACTGTGATCCTCAAGTGCAAATTCCTCTTGGAAGCCCAAAATTAGAGCCCCCGTAAGGGTGGTCCAAAATACATCCTTTGCCCTAGTTATTCATGCAACTGTTGTTTTTTCAAAATTTCCAAAAAGGAGGACATTTTAGCGTAAAAGGAGGACATCTGGTTTTTAATTAAAAAGGAGGACATGTCCTCCTTTAGGATACCATATGGTGACCATACACTAAAGTCACTATTTTGAACGGCATTCTACGCTACCAGCCCTGAATGTTATAGCCTCTACGTATACTTAGTATACGAGAAAGGCAAAAAATAATGATAACGAAACTTGAGGTGCGGAAATTTAAGTTATTCTACTCTGAAATGGTCCTCTTCCCAAAAAGTTTGCTGACAACTTGTATGCCATATGCTGACCCACGTAAAAAGAAATCCAAGTGTATTCAATGGCATTGCACTCTCAACGCCAACGCGAATTCTTGATGAAGCCGTATTATACAGATCGTCTTTTGTAGGAAATATTGATTTTATTATCAGGAAATACAAAAAACTTTGTAATCTTTGCTATATTCATAAACCTCACACCACCCGAATGGGCTCCATCATGCAAAATGAACACCGAGAATGCACATCATTCTCACAATATACTTAGTTCTATCGTGGTGGGGGGTCCCTCGAATCAATCCGACCGAATCACTCACAACAAGACAAAGCACACCAAATCAATATGTACCTTCGACATGCGATGAACGACGTTGTACCACCACAACACAAGACAAACAGGAAAGACGTGAGGAAAGGTCGGGGTTCTGTCGGACGGAACAGGCGAGAAACCGAGACTCCAAGAAACGACGACATTAATTAATTATTTTCCGTCGGAGTAGCAGCTACACATACAGCAACGGTGACGGCGGCCACCCCGACGGCTCGGTGATCGGAACGGGTTTGACTGGCTACAACATGGGACTATCAGAGCGAGCAGGGCACGCGTTTCGGGGGTGCGATTGTGTCAAAAGTGTAAATAGAGCGTGAACGAGTGAGATAAGGCAGCGCCCTCCGAGCGGGGACATGTTTTGTGACAGTCGACGGCCGAAGTGGCGTTTGGAATGGATGCTTGCTGGTCCTGAAGTCGGTCACGACGGGCTTCAAACGATGTGGCGCTCGCTTACGCGTTAGGTTGGTTGGGGATCGTCATTGGAGAAGCTGGGACCGAAAGGGAATACCTACCTCTGTGAAGCGAAGATTATACTATTTCTTTATTGGGAAGGGTCAGATTTTGTCGTCATCTAATCTCTGAAGGCCATTGTCTTTGATATGGAAGCGGTGTTGGTTACGGCAAGGGGGCATAATAAATGGAATTCGAAACCGTGCACAAGTTAATTTGATTTGGATCGAATGTCGTACCTACCTTTTGTTGGCTTCAACATTTATTCTGGTTGATGAGATTTTTTATGGGAAATCGATATGTCCTCGCTGTCATAAACATGCTCGAACATTGATTAAAGCTTTAATTGCATTTTGGAAGCAAAAAAGAGCACTTTAACACGATTGATTTGAAGGAATGTAATTTGGGGAATTTGTGTTCAAATGTCTAACTGTGTCTATGACTTTGACAAGATGCGTTTTAATTGGAGAGATGAACCAATTCTTAATTGAATAATTGTTCTGAAATAAATGGTGAAAACATGTAAAAACACATTCTAATGGGCGTAGAAAGTATGGTGTTTAGAGTGTTCATGTAAACATGAAAAGCTTTATGGAAAATACTCAAATCTAGTAAAAGCATCTCAGCTTATTGAACCCACAGTCGACTAGATCTCACATAAAGTGCATTCATTTATCAGCCACCTACGGTCCGGCCGGATGACGCCGTGTAGCGATTAAGGCATCACACTGCCGCCCAATTAAGATAACAATAATCTGTGCCTCTATCGATCGATAACAATCAATTAAAGCGAAAAACACCGGTAATGCAAAATATCTCAATTAAGTAAACAAATGCGATGGTGTAGGCTGCTCGGACAGTTCTTGATAGCCGTAAAGAAACCGCACCACCGAGTAACTTCTTTTTGCTACGGTACGACGGCACAGAGCCGGATGTGAATGCACAATTCCGTGCAAAGGGGTGTCTGATTCTGTTGAAATCCGGACCTGCCAACGTGAACCGCAAGTCAAAATCTCGTTCCCGGTATTCATTACACCTCAGCTGCAATGCTCTTTCGCGTACGGCCGTCGGGTTCGATCGCGAAAAGTTGAGCAAAAACAGTGGATAAGCACTGCAGCTAAATCCACGGACGACGCGACGTTCGCGGGCTATAAAAGTGTGAATACTTACTTGAGCAAGCTGAGAACAAGTCTTAAGTACAAAGCTCGCAACCCACTTTGATACACATTGGCCGACCTTCAACACAAGTTTGGATGAACGACCTTACCGTTATTTCAAATTCAAATTTTTTAACCGTTAATTCGCTGAAATTTCAAAATGCTTGAAATCGATTGCATTGAAATAGTATTTGAAACATAAATCAATGACCGTTTTAAATATTTTGTTCCATCTTCCGGCAACTGTGCGTGGTCATCATCTCCGCCGCTTTCGATGGTATCGATAATACCGAAAAAAAGAACCAATAGCCACAGTGCGGCGTGAATCGGAATCGTTTTGATTTACAGTGCATTTACAGCGTTTTAATGATTGGACATAAATTTATTTATAATCTATGGGTTTATGCGTCCTGGATCAGGGCTTCGAAACGCACCACCGTACGTGCACCTACCCACCGCGCATCGATTTAATGGATTTCTTAAAACGGTTTTATTCGTCCCCTCCTCGCGGGGAGCTCCTCCGAAATAAAGAGGTGCGAATCGGTCCCGGAGCGGGAATAAATAGCAAACATAAAGTTGTAAATTATACCGGAAAGTGTAATGTTTTCTGTACTTCGGTTCGGCCAAATTGATTAACATGGCAATGGCCAGACACGATTCCGATGTTTTACTGACATGCTCTGACGTGATCGGAATAATGTTTGAGATTGGCAAAGGTAACTATGAAAAATTAAACCAACATTGTTGCAATAAGTTGTCGAATTTTTTTTTGTGATCATTTGGAGACAAACAAGCATTCAACTAATGACCATCGTAATTAGCCAACAAATAAGTCTTAGTTGTTCAATTCACCATTTTTGGCACATCTTTTGAATACAATAGTGACCAGTTCTCCGTCGAATGTAATCTAGTGCGCCAAATCCCAAAATCGGTTGAGATTTACCATATAAAAAGTTGTCTAACATTTTTCTTAGTCGCTCACCGTTGTTTTTATGGCGCGTCTTCACTGAGAAGGTCAAATTGGACGTCTTACTGAATTAATTATCAAATCGAGTGGGCCACTTTGCAGCATTTATCAAATGATCCAATTAGCGGACTAGTTTAATTTGTCAATTGCCTTTATTGACCACTGATCTTGTTTAGTGATTCAAACGTCGATTTGTCGAATCTGTCGAAACTCCCACGCAAACCAAGTGAAATTTTCTGACACGATTCTTTGGTTTTGTTTCGTTAGTCATTAGAAATGATATCGATTTTTTCCGGGTTACCATCGTTTGGCGACGACAGAAAGTTGCCCTTTGGTAGCACAACCACAAGCGCGCGTCGGAGGGAGATGATGCAATGAGTTTGTTCAAATGGATGGCGTCAGTAGCAGTCAAATGGAATTTTCTCACAAGATTTTGATTTGTTGTTGAGGTTGAATGACGACCACCAACGCAGACTTCCACCACCAATTCGATGATTTTCCTTTGAAAATGCTACCAGCGCGCCTTCGTGCTGCTGTGTTCGCTCCGCTGCGACCGCTGTGCGTAAAATCTTGTTCAACCGCTCTCTGCGAAATCCCGATCAAAATGGCTCGCGCGCGCTGGAAAGCAGCTTTCTTGTATTCAATAAATTAAGCCCGTTAGTTCCGCCCTTTTGTGATCTGATATAGGTGTAAATAAAATGCGCACTCATAACGATTAACGAAGGGGCTAATGAAATAACTTCATTAGATATAAGAAAGCTGCTTTTCGGCGCGCGCGAGCCTTTTTGATCGGGATTCCGCAGACAACAGACCGTTCCGAGAATGGCAGATTCTGAAAATCCTATGAGCAAGATTCTGAATTTGGTTATGAGATGTTGGTTATCTAAGATGCGTATTGTTGCGAGGAATAATAACAGAAATTTGACTCAAGACGAAGTTTCTTCATATTACAAAACATTATCTCTTGGCATCTGTCTGTCCGAGCGACGTTCACCGATGGGTGGTTGCTGTAGATAGTTTCCACTGAGGTGACGTCTTCATTGATATTATACAAAAGCCACCATTTTATACAAAAGAAGGTCGATCCGACTATCCGAAATAAACTTTCTTCAAAGTGCAAAACTCAATCGTAAATAGCGAATTTGATAGCGCGTCGGAGGGAGGTGATGCAGTAAATGTTAATGGATGGGATCACTAACAGCAACCAAGCTACCACGCTAAACTCGATGCCACCGAAACAGTCCATTTTCGCAATTAACTCTATCTTTTCATAAAATGTTGGCCCTGAGAAGAACCTATTTTTCTTTTCCCAATGCTCCTTTCCAACTAGCTGACACCACAATTTGTAATAAATTTTCAGCATCGGCACTGGTGGTGCGGGATCGCCACAGTGCTATTTTTATGGTCAATCCTTTCTTCATATGAAATGCTGGTTCGTTGAGGTTAAATGATCTGCAGCAACACATCGAACACCACCACCAATGCGATGGATTTCCTTTGAAAATGTTATTAGCGCCTCCGTGATGCTGTGTCCGCTCCGCAGCGATCGCTTTGATGCGTCTGCTCTTCACGCTTCAAACTGAGGATTAGATCCAAACCCGCAAGTGATTGATTTTTGATGTCTGTGCTAATGATGCATGTACGTGATTGGTTGGTTGACCTATTCCCAAACTTTTTATCAATTATCGATAATAAATAGTTGAAAATCAGTATTTTCAAATAAATACGAAGAAGCGTTGACTCATCCTTGATCGAATGGTCCAAAAAAATTGTAAATCCATCGAGAAACGGCCTAGACATTAAAGATTAAAGTCTATCATGACGTGACGGTCCCCGATTTTCGCAATCGTAAAGTGTACCCCAATATACAAAACACAGACGTAGTCCTACGTCAAAAACAGATAGCACAGGACGCCGATTTCGTATATGAGATCGATCTATTGAAAGAGCCGAAGTGTTCGCCGTGGAATACGAACTTGCCAAAGGGTAGCGTGCTGTACATGCTTAGTCCGTTTATAGATGGAGATGGACTGCTGCGTATGAAGGGTCGTATATCTAGACGCCTGCGAAGTGGTAGAAGAGGGTATGAAACATCCAACACTGCTACCCAAGCACCACAAAGTTACGGATCTGTTTATAGCTAGTGTCCATCAACGGTACTGCCATATGAATCATCAGACAGCACTCAACGAAATCAAACGACAAATCTACGTTCCTCAACTTATAATCGTATGAGAACCAGATTGTCAGCTTTGTGAAAACCAATAGGCTATGCCAGCTGCCCCAGAAATGTCCGCCCTTTCACCCGTACTGTTGACAGCCTTCTGCCGCCCGTTCTCCTACATTGGTATCGTCTTTTTTGGGCCGATTTATGTAGTTGTTGGCCGGAGGACCGAGTAACGTTGGGGAGTATTAATCACTTGCCTCACTATACGTGCAGTTCACATCGTGTTAGCCTATAGCTTCACGACACAATCGTGTATCATCGCCATCCGTAACTTCATCGCCATAAGAGGTTTACTTACTTGATACTTGATGGGCTACAGCTCTTCGATGAACCTACGCCGAATGGAGTATCTTTATCCACTGGACTCGATCTTGGGCCAATCGCTTCCAGTTGCCCTGAACATTGAGCGCCCCCCGGTCCTCTTCAACTGCGAAAAGCCATCGCAGGCCTGCGGCCTCTTCCGGGTTCTCTACTAAATATTATCTTCACTTGACGTTCTTCCGGCATACGAACAACGTGACCAGCCCATCGTAGTCTGCCGTGTTGTATAAGCTTAATAATATCAAATACTCCGAAAGCTCTCCGATCAGCCTCCTTTTTCGTCCATATCTCATGGCCGTATAAAGCCACCGGAAGAATCAGAGTAGTATACAGCGCGAGTTTTGTTTTCGTTTGCAGACTACGGGACTTAAGCTGATTACGAAGTCCGTAATAAGCCCTATTTGCAGCTGCAATACGCCTTTTCACCTCGCGGGTAACATCATTATCGCACGTCACTAATGTTCCAAGATACACAAATTCTTCTACCACTTCAAATTTTTCACCATCCAGCACCATTTCGCTACCACCATCACTAATGAACCCACGTTGATTGCCAGCCACCATGTACTTCGTTTTGCTGGTATTGATCGTGAGTCCAATCCTCGCTGTCTCCCTCTTAAAAGGCACAAAAGCCTCTTCCACGGCACGGCGATCAATTCCGATAATATCGATATCGTCTGCAAATCCCAGGAGCATATGCGATTTTGTGATAATGGTACCGCTTCTTTGCACACCAGCTCTCCTAATCGCTCCCTCGAGCGCTATATTGAACAGTAGATTCGATTCGTAACAAATGTCGTCGATATTTCATCCGCAACCCTTACGCTTGATTTCGATCCGTCCAACGTTATACGAATCAGCCGTATCAGTTTCGCCGGAAAACCATGTTCAAGCATAATTTGAACTTCATCGCCAGAAGAGGTTTACCTGTAGAAATAATCAGTGATCGTGGTACTAACTTCATCGGAGCCAGTCGGGAGCTAAAGGAAGCGCTACAGCAAATGAACCGGGACAAGCTGACGGGACACTTTGTCACCACAGCACTAAGTGGTTGTTCAACTCGCCGCTTCTCCGTACTTCGGCAGAACCTGGGCACGACTAGTCCAGTCCGTAAAAAAAGCCCTTAAGCACACCCAACTCATGCGCACACCCACCGATGAACTTCTACGGAATATGTTGTCGAAGATAGAACTCATTATCAACTCAAGGCCGTTGACCGAACTGCCGCTAGACGATGAGCACAGTCAGTCTCTAACACCAAACCACAGTTCTAAGCTCCCGATCGCGTAAGACAATAGCAGCTATGCTCTGAATCGCACCTGTAAGATGTCGTAAGCTTTGCCAAGGAACTGCTGGCCTAGAGGTCGAGTGTTTCGCGCTATGGACAGGTTCCTCGAGCTCTAGTAAAGACTTCAACCGAACTGCTTGAGAGAATGGCTGTTGTTGGATGTCGGTGCAACTGCGAGTGTGCGTGGAACCAGTGACTTCGAGCACTAGGGAGAGTGTCGCCACAGTCGTTGAGCTGCACCACACTTTCAACCGCCACTCTATACGGACCTACAATTGATAAACCTTGATGTCAGCTATGAACGCATCGCCGCGCGATGTCTGTATTTATACAGACTTTTGGTCTTGCATACAGACATCATGCAGATTACAGACATTATACAGACTTTTGATTGATTTTACAGACTTTTACAGACAGTTCTTATCTTTGGAGGAAAAATGAAGCAGAAAAAATCATGAAAACCTGAGAATCTCCGATGATGATTCCAGTATAAATTAAAACCTAATGTTGCTTCTGAAAACATTACGTAGGGAATCCTGAGAGAACAACACCAAAGAAAATCGAACCAATTTTTCCGAGGATCCCGGAATTTTTCGTTCGGAATTCTTGAAGTAAGCCAGGAAAATGCTTAAATGTATATTCTTTGAAATAATTGTACAATCTTCATAAAGATTTTATAAGTAATTCGAAGGTGAATTTGGACACTTGAATGGAAGCTCTTGATTTTACAAGCAGCCGCTGACAAAATTCTCTACAGAGTTACTAATGTCACAGACATTGCAGATAGTACAGAAAGGGCTCCTGTCGAAATTATGCAAGGGCCACCTGTGTCCGATTCGGAGCCGGGAGATGATCTGCTGATCTTCAAAATAGGGAACCTATGTCACGCCGATGTGGTCCCTTTAATTTTCCGGAGGTAAACGGATGTAGATGTACAGTTTTTTTTGAAGTTTTTTCTCAAATGATTTCCTCCATGCAGGTTACGGAACGATGTCGTAAAATGTTGGCCCTGATGTCCGACTTCAGCAAGGAGATCCGCCAGGCACTCCGCAGTGCCTCAGGATCGAAGGGAAGGTCGTGTTCGATAGCATGTTCGCAAAGATGCTTTGGATCCTGTTGTGCTTAGGCTCTGGAATGTGGAGATGGTGCTGGCAGAGTCTAAAAGTACGAGGATGGGTTCCCTGGACGGGTAGATGACGGCACCGTGGCTGCTACAGCCGAAAAAATACAGCACATATCTGGGAGGCAGTCCGAGATAGTGAAACCGGTCCCAGTGACTCCACCCATCTGTAAACCCGTGTTCATAGTTGGGGAAATATCTGTGGCTCAACCACCAACCTTCTAAGAGTCACGGAATTGTCAACCCTGCGGAAATTGCAAACTATTTATATTCGCCGCAGGTCGTAGTGTGTCGATTCCAGCCCCCTTTCAGCTAGGAGAGGGATCTTGTATTCTCCAGCAGTGGCTGCAGCGAACGAGCCGGCTAGCGGAAGATGGTCACCAGCGCACGATGGCAAAAAGGCAGAACGCCAGCCTCGGCACAGGCAGACTAGGGTGGTGTTGCGAGTAACAATTCTGAGGCGGCTCGAATGTAGGAATTGTAGGACCTCCTGTTGTTGGTTCGATGAAGATGAGACAAAGTCCGAACCACGTTGTCTCTGGTCCGACAATTTACTTATGGGCCAAACACAATGGATACGCTTGCGTGCGTTTTGACAGTTTCCTCATGGGAAAACTGTCAAAACGTACGCAAACGTATCAATTGTGTTTGGCCCATTAGAGTTCGCGGAAGTGCGAAAGGAAAGAGAGTCTCCGATCAATGGAGACGCCGAGAACTTCCACAATCTTTTTGTTGGAGATGGGTTAGTCACCCAATCAGCAGAATGAGGACGTGTTCTCGAACGCATTTGCTGGTTGTCAGAGTCTACCAAGTTTTGGACAAAAGCAAGGAGGCTGCCGGAAAATCCCCATTCTTGTCACAGTTAGAAGTCCTGATAGAGGCCTTGGGAACGTTCTAGATCCGCGTTGTAGGCGTTGTGCAGTAAATCTTCCAGATATGCGAAGTATGTGCCCGTGCCGAACCTAATATCGACTTCTAATTTACAGCTGCTGATTTACAAACCTTTCCAAGGCTTTGAAGACACCTCTTGTCAGAGATATAGGCCGGTACATTGTGACATCTCGAGAGGAAATGTTTTTTTTGTGGATGGATACAACGAGGCTTTTCCGCCATTCATCCAGAAAGATTCGATCAGACCATACTTGGTTGATCAACCCCAGAACCAGATTTTGGCGGAGTTGGGAAAGTTTTGATGATGAAATAACCAACCATATCGAGACCTGATGATTTTCCATTACTCATTGAGAGGGCGAAGGCGGAAAACGCAGAATTGTAATTGGCGTTTTGTGAATCCGGAGGGTCTCGAAAGATGGAGAGTGGCCGCTGAATCTCAGCTGGATAATCGCTAACGTAAACTAAATGAATTACAATTATTTTTGTTATACATTCTTAATTATTTCACATTATTAATTATTTCATGGAACGAAAACTTATTTCGAATTTCAGTATCTGGCATCCCTGGAGAAATGAAATGACAGTAAGTGAGAAGGAAAACCTTGGTGTAGATTGTTCGAATAGTGTGCAATATTTTCACTAAATTTTGTGTTAAAAATCTAATTATAAAACATATATTAGCCTAAAAGTTGTCTCGTATCCTGTGAGTAAGTGTGTAGCAGTTAGGAAAATTGTGAATAAATTTGTAAATAGCTTTGGTGTATAAGGCAGATTGTAAGAATTTGCATCTTTCAATCGCCAATAAAATATACATAATTGTCCCTTGACGTAGGCAAACGGGCACTAACCAATTAGCCATCCTCTCCAAGGTCAAGGCCATTTGTTTGTCAGATGGGAGAGGGAGAGCAGCACAACTTTCGTGTCAGATTATCCATCGTACCAATAAGGTCACGATCATACACGAAGGGAGACAGGAAATGACTTATTTCCGATTGTGTCCGAGCCCACCTTTCTTAAGCT